>NC_051176.1:11555929-11861244 GCF_013339695.2 Rhipicephalus sanguineus | reverse complement strand
GCGGAAAAGTTGGAATGTCGGCTGTTGCTCCCGGCACGCAGTCACGTTAGAAACGCACGGCTTCTCGTCAAAAGGACGGAAAAACGTCGCAGAAATCCGGTACTTCTCGTACTTCTGCGTACATGGCTGCCTAAACAGCTAACACCGAAAGAACACCGTTCGGAACTAACTAGCTTTTCTGCTAATTGCTTTGTGCCGCAGGCGACAATCCTTACAGTGCAGCGCTGGCCCGACAGAGGGCAAGAGCACACGCCAGCATGCCAGCTCCGAGGTCTACTGGTTTGTGCTAGTTGGTAGGAAGGGAGAGGTTCTTTGCAGTACGTTCCACGTGGTTCTCCTTTGCGCACGTGGCCACGCCTGGCACCAGGGCAGCGCGCGCTAGCACCCGCCTCATGCAAACACGTGGCCTTGGAATATTGGCAGCGCGCGCCAGTGACACCGCACGCCGACGGCTATGAGGAGCGAACTAAAAATCGCTTACAACAGGCGAAACCAAGCTTAGAAGAAATGAAAAACGACGAAGGCTCCCACGCGGGCACACTTGAAAGAAGTATTGGGTGTGCCGCTGCTACGGTAGGCGATTATATGCGCTGCACGCAGGCATCTGCAGCCGCCCGCGACCCATGCACCTTACTTCATGAAAATATTAAGGGTCTGTGCTTGTGCTACTCCACTCCTCCGATACAACTGTTACTTCAGTACATTTTGAAGGTGAAAACTTCAGCGCTAACCAGGACGGAACACGCACACTGCGCCAGGGCTCGTCTCATTTCTTTGTATTCGTTCTCGTTTGTGCCGAAGTCCTTACCTCCAAAGTTATGCAGCAAACTAGGCCTATTAACGTGAGCGTTTGAACGGGTTGGTAATTCATCTAGAACATCATCTTGATGGCTTTCACCTTCCAGTCGTCTCAGGCAAATGCATAAGGGACCCTGAGTTTTTATTGTACTTCAGTACAGGCCATTTCAATTGGGAATCTTAGCACCTCCGTACGGTAAACGCCACACGCAAATGTCAGTCGCTACTGACAAGTCCCGCAGGCGCCTCCTTAATGCATCTTCTTCAGGTGCTGTCGCCACTGCAGGCTCCATAGTGCCCCGCGCCGCAGGGAAAGTGACACAGAATCTCTCAACAAGTGCTGAGCGTAGTCACAGCGGCCAAGCGACACTGCCGCACTACCACACGCCCAACATGCCTGTGCTCGGCCGCGCTCCCAAGGCGCGTGTCTCCGTTACTAAGCGACGGCCACGCATGCGCAAAGGAGACCCATGTGGAACGTACTGCGAAGAACCTCTACCTGGTAGGAATTTGTGGTACAATTACTTACGCTCCTCTGAATAACGTGGGAAGAACGTGTTCTACCCCTGTCCCACATTCTTGAGAGAAGGGCAAGTGACTACATCACAAATCGAATGTTTTACATGCGAAGCATTTCTTAGCGAACATCAGGCACTTTCGGCGTATCTATCTATCTATCTATCTATCTATCTATCTATCTATCTATCTATCTATCTATCTATCTATCTATCTATCTATCTATCTATCTATCTATCTATCTAGCCGCCTACGCCTGGGCGCTCTCCTGGTCGTCTCCATAACTTCTAATATACCAAAATTGGCATAGCAGGGGATCGGTGTATGGTGAACACGATGCACTGGTGATGACATGAATAACGCAAAATACCTGCCGCGTACGTCATGAAACCCTTTCTCTCAGTCACGTGTGGCACATACCCGCACACCAGACTTATATGGTCGCGGGTTATAAAACGCAGGGGCTTTATTCAGAAGGCGTACGGCGTGTCGTACTCCAAGATAGCGCTGAAGGCGTGCAGCAGCCAAGAACGTCTTCTTTTTCAGTCTTTTCCGCTGCGCCTCTCGAGCGCACCGGTTGTCTTCCTTGTCGTCGCCAGCGTATAGTCAGACACAAATATGGACGCGGCAATATTATGCGGGTAATGCCAGAGGTGATACAAAGTCTCATCCAACACAGTCAACGCGAACACACACTACGACACGCAAGGAAAGTGATAATCATAATAATTGTTGGGGTTTTCATTTTGACCATCTGGTATCCTTTTACGTGCACCGAGATCGCACATTACATGGCAATCTAGCATTTTGCATCCATCGAAATGCGAACGGCGCGGCCGGGATCGATCCCACGACCATCGGGTCAGCAACCGAGCACCGTAACCGCTACACCACCTTGGCAGACACAAGGAAAGTGAGGAAGCTGAAGACAGAACACCCCTGGAAGACGCTCAACTGCCATGCACTCGTTCACGTGGTCCACAACGTGGACCACGTCAAGTACGCAAAAACCGGGGTCAATGCTTCGGCCCCGGTTTCGGACCGGGGCCGATGCTTCGGACCGGGGTCGGCCGAGAGAACCAGGCCTCTCATCATTACTGGTGACTTCAACATTGATTTATCAAGACCCAACAAAGCCTGGTCTTTATACTGCGTGAAAGACGGCTTGAATGTGGACAGGTCATCGAAAGACATCGCTGCCACGTGCAGGACATGAGGCGTCATAGATCAATTCATTGTAAGAGTCATCCAGGATTTCCGCCAGCTGTGCTATACCTCGCACTTCCCTACACTTAGACCCCTCGTAGCCGCGATCACGAACGGATTCGATTAACAAGTCCGGTCCAGCTGCTGGTGCTCAATGCTCACGGTGATGACGACCTTGTTCAAGAACTGTGAAGAACCCCTTCTACACATAGACACGGGTTCGTGAAGCGTTCGTGCGTTCCCGTCATAACAGATAAGTATAAGCATAACAACTGTAACGCAACTGTGACTGTAACGTACGTGCAGTGCGCCTGCGCGTGCCATTCGGCTGTGTGTATATCCAGGGGAACTTTGCTGAATGAAGCTTAGTTGCGAGTGACGCCTGTCCTGCGCATTTGTGTTTCTTCTTTGTGCTGTTTGGATTCGCGCTATCCAGTATTGAAGAATATAAGCACTACATATCAGCTTACCGCGTCTGGTGATGGTAACACCCATGTTGCTGTTGGCATCGTTACGCAACTGTAAACAACTGGTTAAATAATACATATGCGACTCTCCAGCATATGAGTGTGTTTACACCACTTCCACATTTCTCTAGCGTCATTCCGTAATGTGTCGCTCAACATGAAAAATTATGCCGCAGTCACCATCCCGCGCATGCTTCGCATAACATCGATTCCCACGGTAAGTGGGATCTGCCGATTTTTATTTAGGATTACCTTAACTTCAAATTTTTGCATACAAAAAAAAACGTTACGAACCGTTACGGAACATTTTTTTTTGTCGTTCCGGAACAGAAACGGAACGGAACTTGTTGCGGTGGAACGAAACTAAAACCAAAACGAAAAGCATTTCGGCCCGACACCCTGAATTAAATACTCGTAGAAGTGCGACAGAGGCCCGGACTGTACGACCAGCGTATGAAATCGTACCGCGACAAGGAGCTGTAGAACGACGCCTGGCTGTAATTTCGAGAGAGGTTGGAATTTTGCAGCTGCGCAATTGTTGGCAATGCACGAGCTGCAAAACCTTCAAGCCAAATACTTGCTGCAGCATATAGTGCCGCGATGCGTGTATTGGTTGCTGAAGACGCCGGCATAACGTAGTAGGATACCATTGTACCGTTTATTGGTTGTCGCTCAGATTAGAATTTATTATTTTTTTTTGCACTCGTATAGCGATGTTCCAAGATGCTTCATGAAAGCAGAACAGGCGTTCATAGAAGCGAAACTGGTGGCCCTAGCCACACCTTGGCCGGACTAGAGGGCAGACGCGACATGCGTTAATAGAGAGTTTTAGCTTAGCGCGCGCAAACCTGTACGTACGCAACGGCCTGCGCGCTGCGTACGTTAGAGTTGAGGATGTCTCCTACATTTTTAGTTTACCGTACGCAACAACCGAAACGTGGACTGCGTCTAGGCGTCAGCGCCTTCGTCTAGATGGATGGATGGATGCTATGAGCGTCCCCTTTATAACGGGGCGGTGACATGTCTGCCACTAGGCTCGAAGGAGAAAAAAAAAGAAAGAAAAAAAAACTTCCTTGTTTCATGTTGTCCTAATACCTTATCTACATTGATTAAATCTATGTTATTATACCAAAAAATATAAATTCACGGTCCATCTCTCTGCCTCTTAAGGCAGAATGACCTTTTTTTTCCCCAATTATTTATTTTTGTACTTTATCTCTACTTTTCTGCCACCAATACTCTAACCGTCTCTTACTTATTTCTATCACGGACGTGTTCAGCTTTCCATTGTTTTTCTGCGCCATCTAGTGGCTAAGAAATAAACTACAATATCCGATCATAGTTGACACAAGTCAAGGCACGAGACAAGGCAAGATTTTACGATGGCGCAAATTTTGTTGAGGTGATCGGTGGTGAACGGTGACGGTTGGTACGACTTCTACGAGGCCAGCAGCAGTGAGGGAGGAAAAATGCCTTCTAGCAACCTTTCGAATCAGCGCCTTTTGGCCACTATTTCATGGGAAGAGATAGACGATTTGATGCTCACAAACCGAGAGCGGTGGCTTTTGAAGGGCGACTGCAGTCTCGACGACATCGAATCTCTCCTACATCTTTGCAGCGATCACTGTCCACTGCACTGGGTCCGCGACGGATTCAAGCTACTCACGTAGGCAAGGAGCTCCAAATCGAGGGCAATTCCGAAATGGACGCGGGATTTATTCGCTGCCATGACCGCCGTGCCGCTTGTGCTGCTGTCGGACGCAGCCATTTTGCTTGTCTCGACCGGTCGAGATCTCGCGAGAGAACCGCCCGTAAGGTACGCAACGGCCGTAGCGGGCGCAACGTAAGCGCCGAGATCTAGCGTGCGCATCTCTTGCGCGCGCAAACGCACGCATCTCTCTTAGGTTCAGCGCATGCGCAGTCTTGCTCTCTCTCACCCGTTGCGTGCGCAAGGCTGTTGCGCGCGCTTAACTAAAACTCTCTAATGAGAGCGCACGTCACGTATCCCGTTTTGTACAGCCAGCGCAGCCATGGCCAAACACGCGAACCTTGCTAGGCGGCAACAATTGTAGCGAGGACGCACCGCACTTTCAGAACAGTGATTGGCGCGTCGTAAAAAACGTACCTTACCGAAAAATTCAATGTGGACATGCTAGGTCGTTAGCAACGCAAACAGGCGATACAGCTGTTACGCGATACGACACTTGTGACAGATGCGACTGTAGTCTGAAAATACGTCACGCTCAAAATACGTCACGCGGACTTAAGGTCAAATGCGCCGATTTCGGCGGAGCAAGAATTCTTGCTCCACAGAGCGATCCGTAATCCGCGGCTGCCCCCAGTCTGCCATTGGAACACAGAATTCACGCTCCCACTCTGCCATTGGCATCTGATTACTCCACACAGAGCAGAAAAACATGATCCAGATCTGCCATTGGAATTCAACGTTAGGTTCAACAACTATTGGTAACATGTACGTTCCCTGCCCGGCCTTCCACGTTCTAAACATGTCGCATTGAAAGATCACAACTTTGACGGAAAAGAACTTTCGAACAATCAAAGAACGGGAACAACGGAAATTTTACTTTATCTACAAATTCAACACGATAAAAAACAAAATAAGTGAACACCCAGACACGCTCTCCGCATAACGATCATCAAAATGCGCAAACGCCACTCTAATCAGTCCCCGGGCCCTTGCCGCCATTGCGAGAATATTAATGTTTTGAATGATACCGCTCCTTGGCGCAGCTGCAAGCTTACGCGTCTATCTAGGATTTATTTGCCGCTTCAATCACAGCCGGCATGCACAGATAAGTGGTCCCGGACATCGTACAGTGTACTGTACGTTGCATAGCTCTCTAGTTAAATTGCCATTACACTAACGCGCTTTCACTCGGTCTTTTTCTTTTACACGGCCGTTATCCTTTCTCTGCATCTTCCTCTCTCACAAAAAAGAGCCAATGCATCTAATGAATATTGAAGGCGGGGCAACACTACCGGCCTCTTCAGATCTTACACCCTTGGCCAGTGATGCCAACCTAAGTCAAAATTCATCCCTCGATTGACCCCCGAAAATATACTAGATTGCAAGAAAAATCCATAGATTGAATTTTTTATGTCGTCATTCAGGTTAATAATTTTTTTTAGTTATTGGGGTTTAACGTCCCAAAACCACGATGTGATTATGAGGGACGCCGTCGTAGAGGGCTCCGGAAATTTCGACCACCCGGGGTTCTTTAACGTGCTCCTAAGTCTAAGCACACGGGCCTCGAGGATGCCCCTATATTTAATGATAGAGGTGTTTTAGGTTTAACATGGTAAACGTCGAGGATGGACGTCAAAAATGCCGCCCGTGGCCCTACACTGGAAGATGCAATACTAGACGCGGGGGTCGTTATATTGTTCGCTTAGGGGACGGTGCGGGCGTGGAGGCTGTATTGTTGTCAAAATATAGCGCGGCTTTCTAAATTAGCACAATTTTCGCGTTAAAGGGACACTAAAGAGCAAAACGATTTTTCTCGCATTAGTAAAGTAGTCATCCACGATACCAAAAAACACCACGCTTGCTGCGAGAAGACGCTTAATAAGCGAGAAAACGCGCAAAAAGAAAATACAGGTGGCGACGCCACCTTGGAATTCCCGCACAATTTGCCGTGACGTCACATAATTTTTACGGCGCCTGCTTGGGCCTACGTAGTTCCTAATCGGTTAAATCGAAGTACATTGTCCTCTGAGGGGGCCAGAGACTTGACAAAACGAGTTTGTGGAAATTTCGTCGAGCCAGTGGCGCCAAAATACGTTAAACGCTCTTTGAAACCTTTTGCGTCACGGATTACAAAGTTCGGCGCGAAATTTAAAAATGAAACTTTGAACTTTGTTTTCTCCTCTAATAATAAACCTATGGTGGTGAAATAAACTACACAAGAGTTCTCCGAGCACACTTTATCAATCTAAACCAATTCATTGTTTCTCTTTAGTGTCCCTTTAAGCAAAATCATTCTTACTGACCCCCTTGACATCCTGTTCATTTTCTTCTTTTTCCTTCTTGTTCCGTTCCTCTTTCCCTTCCGTCCTTTCCCCTCTTCTCTTAATATTGTATATATATATATATATATATATATATATATATATATATATATATATATATATATATATATATATATATATATATATTATATGGGTCATTTCATATCAAGTGCACCAGGTAAATTTTCGACCATCTCCGATCGTGCTGAAATAAATTGGGGTGGTATTTGTGAATGTCAGATGTAGTTATTGAGGCGTTATATTTCGGGAAAAAAATTTGTGTTGCCTAGAGCGCGCTTCAAACTTGGGGCACGGAAGTGAAACTGTGTGGTACATAAAAATTTATATAAACTCACTGATTTGAGCCATTACTATGAAAGAATCTTTTTCTTAATTTCAAGGCACTGCTCTTTCATGACTATGATAGTTCATTCATTTTTGTTTCGACTTTCAATATTTTTCACCTTGACGAAAAGTCGCAAGATGCTGCATGTTTAGCATTTCTTAGAAAGAGCAGCGATTTTTCCGCAAGTGATATACTCACATGGAGGGCTTTGTAGGTTCCTGTAGTAAGTGAATAATTTATTGCGGGATCGAAAGAAGAAACGTTGCCACAATATTATGACAAATTCGGGAAAAATAGCGTTTTGACACATATTGGGGCTTCATTTTAACAATGTAGCGGTCCAAGTAAAATTATGACTTTTGCATCGTTGTAGTATGCTTCGTGGGTATGACGTACAGGAAGTTTTAAAAGAGTAGTTTTTGTTTTAAGCGAGAAAAAAATTTTGTAACTGAACAACCACAAGGTCGTACAAAGTTTTCCTTTGCCTCGCCTTCACTGCATAGCACGTCAGCGGAGGATCCCAGCGGGGGCCCTTCCGCAGCAAATAATGCAAGTCATAGAACTGCTTGTCACCTATTTTAGTAATGCTGCTGTATATAACGTCAAAAATGGCAATAGGGCTAAAATTATGGAACGGTACTGCCCCCTTGGACCATCAAAGAGCGGGTAATATTCAACCGCTATATCGTCCAAAGAGGCATAATTTTAATGTAGACAATGGCCTGCAGTGTTGTTCCAGGGCGTCGTGTTTGACTTCTGATAATTAAGATACATGGTCTTACGCAGTAATTAACGGCATAATTAACGACATAATTAAGCTATAGCTTGTTTAAATTGTTTTTATGAACTTTCAGGTATAAGCCAACGCGTGCCCTATACCTGAAAGACCATAAAAACAACTTAAGCAATCTCTAGCTTAATTATGCGGTTAATTATTACGTAACGCCATGTATCCTAATTATCAGAAGCCAAACACAACGCCCTGTAGCGTACTCGCCCCACGGAGGAGCGCAAAGAAGACACCCACACTCCTCGAAGTTTGGGACAAGAACTAGTTTATTTTCCAAGAAAATCAGGCTTCGAAAACGCCCACACAAAAGGGGCGTGGCTGCTTATCTTCCGCGGCACTCCGGTAATAACGTGAGGCATGTTGGCCGCGTATGCGCCGTGCGCCGCTGCATACGAATTGGTATGCGCACACAAATAAAAATTATCGCGGTCACCGGCATCAACGGCCGCTACAAGAGGCCCCCCGCCCCCTAGACCGCGGAGCCAGGAAAAATAAAACGAGCAAATGTTAGCAAAAACGAGTTAGTCCATGAGGTGAGCCGGTTTCACGCGGTCGAGAGAAACGACGTCCTCTCTGTCGCGAACACGAATGGTCACAGTTTTGTGCGACCGCGACAGCACACGGAAGGGCCCGTCGTACGCAGGAGTCAACGGCGCTTTCACTGTGTCTCGTTGCACGAACACATGGGTTGCCGCATTCATGTCCGGGAGCGAAAACACTGTTTGATCGCGGCTGACGCGTGGCGCGTTGGGTTGCAGGTGCTCCAACCAGGAATGTAGCCTTTCCATATGTTCTGAAGGTGTCGGCGCAGTGCTTGGTTTCTCACCAAAGAATTCTCCCGGTAGTCGGATTGTAGAGCCGTACAGCATTTCTGCTGCACTGAATCCGAGGTCTTCTTTTAGCGCGGTACGCAGGCCCAGAAGAACGAGAGGGAGCTTCTCCACCCAGTGCTCTCTATCCAATTTGGCCGTTAGAGATGCCTTCAGTTGACGGTGTAGCCGCTCCACCATTCCATTGCTCGCTGGGTGGTAAGCCGTGGTGAACTGGAGCCGTGTTCCCAGAAGCCTTGCCAGCGCAGAGAATAGGTTGCTCTGGAATTGTCGTCCACGGTCGGTTGTTATGCGCAGTGGGCAGCCATAGCGAGAAACCCATGTGGCCACAAACGCCTGTGCGACTGTCCCGGCTGCGATGTCCAGAATCGGCGTCGCCTCAGTCCACCGTGAGTATCGGTCGACACATGTGAGCAGGTATCTGCAACCCTGGGAAGGCGGAAGAGGTCCTACTAAGTCCAAGTGCACGTGGTCGAAACGACGCTCTGGTGGCCGAAACGCCTGGAGTGCTGTGCGCGTGTGCCGAGTCACCTTGACTGCTTGACATATTCGGCACGTCTTCGCCCAGCGTCGAATGTCGACGTTAATGCCTGGCCACACAAAGCGGTCGGTCACGAGCCTCTGCGTCGCGCGGATTCCTGGGTGGCTGAGGTGGTGAAGGCTGTCAAACACTGCACGCCGAAACTGGACGGGGACGAAGGGTCTTGGAGATTTCTTGGATGTGTCGCATGTGACCATAGTCGTTGTGTATGGTAGCGGGATCTCTTCGAGCACCATGACAGTGGATTCTGCCGCATCTCAGTTAGCTCTGGGTCTTCCCGCTAGGCGGCGGCTAATGTCTCAAATTCGACGGACGCTGAAACGGTGTCGATGCGGGAGAGTGCGTCGGCTGCTTGATTTTCGATCCCCGCTATGTAGCGGATGTCCGTGGAAAATTCGGAAATGAAAGAAAGTTGGCGTAGTTATCTTTCCGAATATGAGGAACTGTTGTTCTTGAACGCATATGTCAGCGGCTTGTGGTCCAATAAAATGTGGAAAATGCGACCTTCTAGAAAGAAACGGAAATGCTTTACGGAGCAATAAATGGCCAGCATCTCTCTTCTAAATGTGCTGTAGCGCACTTCGGCCTATTTCAGACGTTTCGAAGAGAAACCTATCGGTTTCCAGTCCCTGCCGTCGTATTGTTGCAACACTGCTCCCACTGCTGTCGTTGAAGCGTCAACCATGAGTCGCATTGGCGCGTCGGAAAGCGGGTGCATCAGACGTGTTGCGGAGGCAAGCTGAGTTTCGGCGTCCTGGAAGGCTTTTTCGTGCTCCGCTGACCAGTGAAACTCGGGCGTTTTCTTGGCGTCCCGGCGCAGCAAGTCAGTTAGCGGCTGTAGAATGTGTGCACAGGATGGGATGAAGCGCCTATGGAAGTTGATCAGCCCGAGAAACTCGCGCAACTTGCGGAAAGAGGTAGGTGTGGGAAATTGCCTAACTGCTTGTACCCGTGATTCGAGCGGCAAGATGCCTTGCGGGGTGATTCGATGGCCTAGGAAATCTAGTGCTTCAACATCAAACACGCACTTTTGGAGCTTCAAAACCAGACCGTGCTCGTCAAGGCGCCTGTAGAGGAGCCGCAGGCGATTCTCGTGCTCTTCCGGCGTTTTGCTGGCGACCAAAATGTCGTCTAAGTAGACGAACAGAAAGAGCAGTCCGCGGGTGACCTCATTTATGAAACGCTGGAACTATAAAGAGGTTTATTAGCGGCGACGATACTCGACGATACAGCGACAGTCAAGGCGGGGCCGACTCTCAGCGCGAGCTGCGTTCTCTTCGAGCCGAAGAGGGCGACCCACTAGAAGGTGCTCGAGAGGACGACCCATTACGAAGTTCGAACGCTTCGCTACAATTACCCCCGGGTAGGAAAAGGGAGCCACCTGGCGACCTAGCAACTAGTCACTATGAGGGGGTCGTGGTAGGGCTTCAGGCGCTCCACGTTGACAATGTCGCGCCCTCGACGGCGCATGTCCGAAGACGGTTCTATGGGTTCGATGAGGTAGTTGACCGGGGATGTGCATTCGACGACACGGTATGGGCCTTCGTATTTGGGCAGTAGTTTGGAAGAAAGGCCAGTTGCACTGGTAGGGACAGAGAGCCAAACGAGCGCTCCAGGGAGGAACGTGGGCGCAGAAGTGGTGTTGTCACCGCGAATGCTCTTCTGCCGCTCTTGGTTATACGTAGTGAAGGTCTTGGAGAGCTCACGACACTCCTCAGCAAGTCTGGCTGTGGCAGAAATAGGCGCACATTCAGAGCGATCCGGCTTGTATGGAAGTATCGTGTCCATGGTGTGCGACGGGTGCCTTCCGTACAGTAAGAAGAAGGGTGAAAAACCAGTAGTGCTCTGAGCGGCGGCGTTATAGGCGTAGGTGACGAAGGGAAGAATGGCATCCCAATTGGTGTGATCGGCGGCGACGTACATCGAGAGCATGTCGCCGAGCGTGCGGTTAAAGCGTTCGGTTAGGCCGTTCGTCTGCGGGTGGTAAGCAGTAGTTTTGCGGTGAACAGCATGGCACTCTTTGAGAATGGCTTCCACGACTTCCGACAAGAAGACACGGCCTCGATCGCTGAGAAGCTCTTGGGGTGGTCCGTGACGCAGTATGAATCGGTGTAGTAGGAAGGAGGCAACATCGCGCGCTGTAGCCGCTGGGAGGGCGGCGGTTTCGGCGTATCGCGTTAGATGGTCAACAGCGACGATGGCCCAGCGGTTACCAGCCGAAGTCAGAGGAAGTGGTCCGTACAAATCGATGCCCACGCGCCCAAACGGACGGTTAGGGCACGGTAATGGTTGTAGACCTGGTGGCGACACGTGCGTTGCAGGTTTTCGGCGTTGGCAATCGAGGCAGGAGCGAACGAACTTCTGCACGTAGCGGTACATCCCTCGCCAGAAGTATCGTTGTCGAATGCGGTGGTAAGTTTTGGATACCCCAGAGTGCGCGCATTGCGGGTCAGAGTGGAAGGCCTCGCATATTTCAGAACGCAGAGTGCGGGGTATCACTAGTAGCCACTGGCGGCCGTCGGCGTCGTAATTGCGTCGGTGCACTAGGTCGTCGCGAACGGCGAAATGGTGGACTTGACGACGCAACGCGCGAGTGGATGGTGTTGCGGACGGATCAGTGAGCAAGTCGATCAGCGAGGTGATCCATTTATCCTTGCGCTGTTCGGTAGCGATGGTGTGAACGTCGATTGAAGCAACAGCTATGTGAGATACTGAGCAAGGGGCATTGTCGTCAGGCAAGGGAGAGCGCGAGAGGGCGTCGGCGTCAGCATGCTGGCGTCCGTTGCGGTACAGCACTCGGATGTCGTAGTCTTGCAGGCGAAGCGCCCAGCGGGCGAGACGGCCTGAGGGATCCTTCAGTGACGACAGCCAGCATAGTGCATGGTGGTCGGTGACGACATCAAATGGGTGGCCATACAAATAAGGTCGAAACTTTGTAAGGGCCCAGATGATCGCCAGGCACTCTTTTTCCGTGACCGTGTAATTGGTCTCGGCTCTGGTAAGCGTACGGCTTGCGTATGCCACGACATATTCGGGGAACCGTGGCTTGCGCTGCGCAAGGACAGCGCCGAGGCCTACACCGCTGGCATCCGTGTGTACCTCCGTTGGGGCCGTAGGATCGTAGTGGCGTAGTATGGGAGGAGACGTCAACAAACGACGGAGCTTTGCGAACGCGTCGTCACACTCGGACGACCACGACTTTAGGGGTCCGTTACCTCCAAGAAGCTTCGTCAGCGGTGATATGATGGTGGCAAAGTTTCCTATGAAGCGTCGAAATTACGAACACAGTCCTACGAAACTGCGCAGTTCTTTGACGGACGTAGGTTTGGGAAATTCGGCCACGGCCCGAAGCTTGGTCGGATCGGGAAGAATTCCGTCCTTGGACATGACGTAGCCGAGGATTGTCAGCTGCCGTGCTGCAAATCGGCACTTCTTCAGATTCAGTTGGAGGCAGGCGTTGCGCAAACGCGTCAAAACATGCCGCAGACGTTGGAGATGCGTGGAGAAGTCCGGAGCGAAAACCACGACGTCGTCCAGGTAACACAAGCACGTGTGCCATTCCAAGTTGCGCAGAACGGTGTCCATCATGCGCTCGAAGGTCGCGGGCGCATTACACAGACCAAACGGCATGACGTTGAACTCGTACAAGCCGTCGGGCGTGACAAAGGCTGTCTTCGGTCGAGCGTCATCCGCCATGGGCACTTGCCAGTACCCCGAGCGCAGATCAAGAGATGAAAAGAATTCGGCTCCTTGCAGGCTGTCAATCGCGTCGTCGATTCGCGGCAGCGGATAAACATCCTTGCGAGTGATCTTGTTGAGCCGTCGGTAGTCCACACAGAACCGCACGGAACCGTCCTTCTTCGCAACGAGAACAACGGGAGACGCCCATGGGCTGTCCGAGGGCCGAATAACGTCGCGTCGAAGCATATCGTCGACTTGCTCATTAATGACCTGACGTTCTGCGGGAGACACGCGATATGGACGTTGCCGCAGTGGTGGTTGGGCGCCAGTGTCGATGCGATGCGTAACAACGGAAGTGCGGTCAAGAGAAGTTTGCCCGATATCGAAAGAAGAACGAAATTCGTCAAGCAGGCACAGAAGTTGGGAACGCTGGACCGATGTGAGGTTGTCAGCAATGGAGGACTTAAACACATCAGCAGGTGACGAATCGGACGTGGAAACAGCACTGAGCGTACGGGAACTGGGACAGTGCGTGTCGTCGGGTGCGTCCATAACTTGTGCGTCTTGGAGGGGTTCCACTCTGCCGAGACATTCCCCTCGCACCAACGTAACAATGAACGGGGATGGGTTGGTCACAAAAATATCCGTGTCGCCCTGAGTGATTTCCACGGTCGCAAATGGCACCAGCAAGCCTTTCCTAGTGAAAACGCGGTCACATGGAGAAAGGAGTGCAACGGCGTCGCAGAGACCGGTGCAATAGACTGATACAGCCGTTGACGAATTTGCATGAACTGTGATGTCGTCTTTGACGAATACCTTGGTCGCAGCCGATGAACTGTCTGCCGGCGTCAAATCTGAGAATGGTGAGAGCTCTATTTCGGCTGGTGCGCAATGAATGACGGCGTCGTGGCGGGCGAGAAAATCCCAGCCCAGGATGACGTCGTGAGAGCATGAAGAAATTATAATGAATTCGACGGCGTACAGAGCGTCCTGAATGATGACGCGGGCGGTGCATACCGCCGTCGGGTGAATACTTTGGGCGCTGGCTGTACGGAGGGAGAGCCCGGAAAGTGGCGTCGTCACTTTTCGTAGCAGGCGGCTTAGTTTAGCGTCCATAACGGATACGGCGGCTCCAGTATCGATAAGGGCAGAGGCGCGAACACCGTCCACAAAAACGTCTATCACGTTCGATGGGCTTCGCTGAGGGCTTTCGCAGTTCGATAGCGTCGCAGCCCTTGCCTCGTGGACTGCGACGACTAGTTTTCCTGATCGCGTGGGACCGGACGTGGCCGCATCGGTGACAGCGAGCGGCGTCGTGGTGACTGTGAACGGCGGGTAGATGCAGCTGGGCGAGACGTCGGCGACGGAGGCGCAGGTGGGTCGTAATATGGGCGGTTCGACTGGCTGGTGGCAGGCGACACGTCTCTAGGCGGCTGCACGCGATTGCAATAGCGCGCCACGTGGCCGGCGTAACCACATGCGAAGCATATGGGGCGATTGTCAGGTGTGCGCCATCGGTTCGCTGGGGCAGGGCCCGCCCATGGTGCAGGACGGGATTGACGGGGCGGCAACTGATAGGACTGCATGGTGGGCTGCAGTCGTGGCCTGTGCGTGACGTCAGCGTAGGTTACCGGTACATCCGCTTCGAAAGAGTGAGGTCGAGCGGAGGCTTCGGCGTAAATGTGTGGGGCAGCCGTAGCGATTGGTGGGGGCGCTCTTGCGACAACTTGGGCGTAGCTCAAAGGTGCAGGAGCCGGATGGTGCTGGTGGTACTCGGGCATGACCTCCGCGATTTCCTGCTCGATTGCTCGACGGAGGGGAGGCAGAAGGGTGGGCGACGGCTGTTGAGCGTACCGAGGGCGAGCAAAGTCCATCAGAGAGAACTGGCGCGCGATTTCCTCGCGCACGAATGTCTTCATCTCTGCGAGCAACGCGGAGTGGTCGGGTACGGTCGACAAGCCAGCGAGCTCGGCGTCGCGTGATGGAGAGCGACGGGTCATCGATCGCTGCCGGCGCAGCTCCTCATAGCTTTGGCAGAGCGTTATGACCTCTGCCACTGTGCTGGGGTTCTTGGCGAGCAGCATGGTGAAGGCGTCGTCGTCGATGCCTTTCATGATGTGCCTGATCTTGTCACACTCGGACATGGTGGCGTCGGCTTTCTTACAGAAACCGAGGACGTCTTCAATGTAACAGGTGAAGGATTCGCCGGCCTGCTGAGCGCGTTCACGTAAGCGCTGTTCGGCCTGCAGCTTACGAACGGCAGGGCGGCCAAACACGTTGATAATGGCGGTCTTGAAGTCGGACCACGTCGTAAAATCGGATGCGTGGTTGTTGTACCACAGGCCCGCCACACCCGCGACGTAGAAAACCAGGTTAGTCAATTTTCCTGCCTCGTCCCATTTATTGGGGACACTCACGCGCTCGTAAATCGCGAGCCAGTCCTCCACGTCGGTACCATCGGCGCCAGTGAAGACGGGAGGGTCGCAAATACGAGGGACACCAGGACATGAGGTCGGTGCGGGCGGGGGCGTTTGCTGGGAGGCGTCTTGAGGCATGGTAGGCGGCAGGGTACGGGATCGAAGAGCCAGGGGCATCGAATGAGGGCCGAGGTTGTTGTGAAGGCCCAGCACTCTCCACCAAATTATAAAGAGGTTTATTAGCGGCGACGATACTCGACGATACAGCGACATTCAAGGCGGGGCCGACTCTCAGCGCGAGCTGCGTTCTCTTCGAGCCGAAGAGGGCGACCCACTAGAAGGTGCTCGAGAGGACGACCCATTACGAAGTTCGAACGCTTCGCTACAGAACGTTTGTGCCGCGTTCTTCAGTCCATACGGCATACGAACGAATTCAAAGAGGCCAAAAGGCGTTGTCAAGGCCGTCTTTGGGATGTCGCTTGGTTCTACTGGAATCTTGCGGTAAGCGGCAATTAGATCCAGCTTAGTGAAGATGGTCGTTCCCGCGAGGCGATCGCTGAAATCATGGATGTGAGGGAGAGGATATTGGTCTGCCGTTGTCACAGCATTGAGTGCCCGATAATCACCACAAGGCCGCCAGTCCCCAGGCTCTTGTTTTGGCACCATGCGTAGCGCAGAAGACCAGTTGCTGGAAGAAGGTCGAATAATGCCGAGCTGGAGCATGTGGTCGAACTCACGGCGGGCGACTTCGTGTCTTTGTCCCGCGAGTCTCCTAGGTCTAGCGGTGACGGGCGGTCCGGTGGTGACAATGTGATGCGTCACCTTGTGTTTTATTGGCATTTACGTGTTCCGAGGTTTGGTGATTTCAGGGAATTCAGCCCGAACCTTTTGAAAGTTTGACTCTGGGTTGAAAGTGCAAACGCCGCATGAGGACAGGTCAGTCCGACCACAGCGAGCGAAGTGACGTTATCCTTGAGACGACAATCGCGAACGCTAACGTCAAGATTGAAGTGGCTCAGAAAGTCCGCTCCCAAAATGGCCATTCTGACATCGGCCACAACGAAGAGCCATGGATATGTGCGCCTGAGCCCGATGTCTATCGTCATTGACTGCACTCCATATGATGCAATAGCAATATTATTGACTGCAATCAGGCTGGAAATGGACTTGCCGCGTTTGCGATGTTGAGCTGTTGCTGGTAGGATAGATAGCTCGACAAGGAGGCGTGTGCCGGTGATGCGGTCGACAACAAAGAAGAGGCGGCTTGAGCGATGGCCCGTGTCGCATTCCGCCGTTAGCGACTGGCCGGCGCGTTTCCCGTCCACGAGCATGGTTCGGTGCAGCGAGTGGCTTGCTCTCGGAAACGGCGGTGGTACCAGCAGACGCTCTGCTCTGCCTCGCTTGAGTGGCCGTGGTGCTGTGGGCTTCGAGCACTGGACGGCAAACGATGCCGCGCAGACCGGCGTTCGTTGGACAGGGCGAGGTTTGCAACTGCTGCTGCCAGTCGTTCAACTCTGTCCTCTAAGCGACCTAACCGGTCTTCATGTTCGGACCTTCCCGCTGCAGCGATAAACATTTTTGATGGCTCGGTGCAGTCGGTGATGCGGTCGGCGAGCTGAGCCAGACGCTCGAGAGTCACGTCGTCCGAGCCAGCGAGTATCATCCGTGTTGACTGTGGCAGTCTCTGCAAAATTAACTCGCGAAGCAATGGCTGTTGACGCTCCTCTGACGTCTGGTGTCCCAGCAGCTGACGCATTCGGTGGAGTAGTTGCGAGGGACGCTGGTCGCCGAGCTCTTCATGAGACAGGAGTTGTTGCAGCCTGCTCTGTTCGGACACCTCAAGACGTTTCATTACGGTGCTTTTTAGTTCGTCGTAGGCCTTCTCCGATGGAGTGGAGGCGAGCACATCGTCTACGGCGTCAGCGATGTCAGGTGGCATTGCTGCAACGACGTGGAGGTATTTCGACTCCTGCGATGTGATGCGTCGAAGCTGGAAGCGGGCCTCGACTTGGCTGAACCACACCCTGGGGTTTTTGGGCCAGAAATGAGGAAGCTTTAACTCGGAGGCGTTGGTTGTGGTTGAGCTTGAAGTGCCTTCCTCGTCTGACATGGCTGCTCTTTTTCCAAACGTCGCGGGTCACCACTTTGTAGTGTACTCGCCCCACGGAGGAGCGCAAAGAAGACACCCACACTCCTCGAAATTTGGGACAAGAACTAGTTTATTTTCCAAGAAAATGTGGCTTCGAAAACGCCCACACAAAAGGGGCGTGGCTGCTTATCTTCCGCGGCACTCCGGTGATAACGTGAGGCATGTTGGCCGCGTATGCGCCGTGCGCCGCTGCATACGAATTGGTATGCGCACAAAAATAAAAATTATCGCGGTCACCGGCATCAACGGCCGCTACAGCCCTATAACAGCTCTGCAGCCCCATTGACTACATTATAATTCTGCCCCTTTGGACGATGAAGCGGTTGAATATTACCTGACCTTTGATGGTCCGTAGCGTTCTATGATTTTAGCACTATCGCCATTTTTGACGCTATATGAAGCAATATTACTAAAATAAGTGGCAGTCCTAAAAGATGCTATATTTATCATTTCGGCGGATACAGAAGAGGATTTCACCTTATAGAATCTTGCAATACAGCACATCTTAGCATAACATTCACTCATACCCACACAACTAGTGAAATCACTTTCCTCGTCGTCCACATAACGGTGAGAGAATTATGTCCTAGCGTTTACAAAAAGCCTACATACAGGAAGGAATACCATCACTTCGACCGCTGTCATCCTCACAACTACGAGACGAGCATCCTGTGCTCGCAGGCTGACAAAAGAATGGGCTCCCGAACCGAAGACTATGAAGCAGAGAACTTGCCCAGCGTACTGGCAAGACAATACTGCCACGCCCGCTTCATGCTTCATTTTGCTGTATTCGCTTTTCGCCCACAAAGACTGTCAGCAACGCTCAGCGCAAACCGCGCCTCATTGTACGAGAAGCTTCGCGATTATTGTAGATCATTTTGTTAAGATTGCGCGCAGGCCGCAAACAACCTAGATTATTCCAGAGCTTGCGCGACCACCAGTGATAAGACTGCAATATTCGACGTCACATGTATAAATGCCGACGCACTTCACCACTTGTCAGTTGATCGACGATCGACGCTCTGTTCGCCGCTATCAGTGCATTGCTGTAGTTTGACTTTTAGTTTCCCGGCCACAACTTCAGCCAAATAAAGAGTTTCATCGCAGGCGTGCTGGCTGCGGCCTTCGTCGACGTCACGACCACGTGACATCTGGTGGAGGTGCTGGTTCGTCCATGTTCCGAACGCCCACACGCACTCGGGATCCAAGTACATGTAGTCAAGAAGAAGAACTACAAGACATCCCAGACTGTCGAACTAGCCGCCGGCTGCTAGGACTCAAGCCAGTGTACGGACCTCTTCCCGGCAACGCCAGGCAACCTAACGCTGTGACCTCGACTGTAACGATAACCCCCCCCAGTAGCTCCAACATCGATCCGGCTACATCAGCCCCGGGAGCCGCCAACCTTCCAGGGGTCATCGCTAGAAGATCCGGAGAGCTGGCTTGAAAGGTACGACCTGGTCGCCGTTTTCAACATTTGGACAAGTGAAGACAAACTGCGGCACGTGTATTTCGCCCTAGAAGACACCGCTCGGACATGGTTTGAGAACAGAGAAGCCACGCTGACGACCTGGGACGTTTTCGCGCCGCATTTCTGGACACCTTCGGCAGCGTCGTCCGCAAGGAAAGAGCCGAAACCCTGTTGGAGACTCGTGTACAGCTCCCGAACGAAAGCATCGGGATGTACACGGAAGAAATGACCCGATTGTTCCGGCACGCCCACCCCGCTATGTCCGAAGAAAAAAAGCTTCCTGATGCGGGGAGTGAAGCAAGAGCTTTTTGCCGGACTTGTACGCAACCCGCCCAACACACGGAGTTCTGTTCGGAGGGAAGACGCCGGAGCGAGACGCTGTGCGGACGTGCTTCGCATGGGCTCCGGACCGAGTTTCGGCGGACGCCTTTTTCTTTGGACTCGCTGTTCGTTGGCTCGTCATCAGGAAGCTGCGCTGTACCTGCGGACACCACTTGTAAGCAAGTTTGCCACCTTTTGAGAGGTTTTTCAAGATTTTCCTCTCAACCCCACGGCGGCAAGGCTAGGCCTATCCTCTAGGCCGAGCCGGTGCCGTGACACCAGGCGTCGGGTTTATGCTTGGTGGCCGTGGGCCTTGCGAGGCTGATGATGATGCAATACGCAGTTGAAGGTGAGACTATAACGTCCGAAGAGTTCGAGGCGGGAGAGTGGGCCCCAGTTATGAAGGCACAAGACCGATTTAAGAAGACTCTATATGTCGACAACGCCAAGAATGCGCCTTGCGAAACGCAGGCAGGCATCGATGGGCGCAAGACGCACGGAGCCGAACAAGCGAAACGGGGGAAGGCGCCGGTGTGGAAGAAAGGAGGACCGTTTCTGATGATGCCAGCCACGGATTTCAAGGTTGTGTATAGGCCCCAGAACTGGGACTTGAGTGTGGTGACAGCGAGGGAACTCAGATGTGCACTGCGAGCAGCAGCGCATCTGACGAGTGTGACTGCAGCGGAAGAGGATCTTGTGCGGGTTAATGGGACGAACAACACGTTGACGCTGACGGTGAGCACGCCGTGTATGAATCGCAGTGGGGCATATGCGACTGTGAAGACGCTCAAGCTGGGCGATCATGACCTTCCGGTTTCGGCGTACGTGGCGCCGTTGGAGAACTCCGTGCGGGGAGTCATTTACAATGCTTATGATGGATGCCCAATGGAAGAAGTCCGGGCGGGATTCCTGAACAAGAATGAAGGCATGGAAATTCTGGATGCGCGACCTCTGGGCAAGCCGAAGGCAATTCAGATCACGTTCGGCGGTAAGCGTGTACCCCGGCAGGTCACTTACTGGAACTGTCTGTACGCTGTGATTCCGTATAGAAATTTAGTCGAGACCTGCTACAACTGCAGACGAGTTGGACATCGAGCGGACGTTTGCTATCGTCCGAAGACTAAGTTATGTCATCGTTGTGGGAAGGACCATCCTGCCCCGCCAGAAGGAGAGCCGCTGACGTGCACACCCGACTGCATCGTGTGCCATGGCGCGCATCACACAGGGAGCCGGAACTGCAAGTTTCGTCTTGTCCGCAAGCCACCGACAGGTCGGCAGCAGAGCATCGAACGTGAGAACCAAGCTGGCAAGGATGAGCGGCACTCGAGGGCCAAGGAGCGGTCATCGAGTGGTAAAAGAGGCACAAGCAAGAGCAGGGACCGGTCGAGACCGGTCGAGTTCTTTCCCACCATTGCCAGGAGGCAGGGGTGGTGAAGAGAGCGGACGAGTTTCCAGTCCTGACAGAAACGCACGCGACACGACCAAAAAGGTGAGCTTGTCAAACGCGGGCTCCCAAAATGAAACTGCTCGAGAGAGAGAATTGGAAACGCTGGTGCAGCAGCAGGGCGATTTGATTAAAAAATTGGAAGCTAGAATTGCAGAGATGGAACGCGCTCTTAAAAGCGGCCAACGACAAGGGGTACAGGCACCAGCAATACAGGGCCTACAGAAAGCGATGCAAGCGGCGTCTGCTCGCGTACAGGAGAGTGCGGCTATGGAAGTGGAGAATAGGGGGCCAGTCAAGAGGCCGCTGCTGGCAGATGAGGGAGCTAATGCAAAAAGGTTAGCCGAAACATCGACGGTAGACATGCCACAGCCGGTTGTTAAGGTCACTAGTCTTAAGGCAGACGTAACTAACCTCGCGGAGAAAGTAGGAGAACAGGGGGAAAGACAGGATAGGTTGGAGGCTCGGGTCAACAAAATCGAAGCTAGACTCGACAAAATAGAGGAGCGTCTTGGCACCCTCGCCAGTGAATTCAGTGCTTCTCAAAGCCAGGTTTTGGGCATGTTTCAGCAGCTCCATACTTTATTGAAGGCAAGACTGCCCCCCGTAGTTGGCCAAGCGCCAACATTGGACAACCTGTTGCCTCATCATGGCCCCTCGCCAACAAATTGAGGTTTGGCAGTGGAACTGCAGGGGCTTCCGTTGCAAGCGGGGTAACCTGCAGTTACACATACAAAATCTGGATAGTAAGCCGGACATAATAGCCTTACAGGAGGCTAGTGGTTCCGTGAAATTACCCGAATTACCCGGCTAGTGGTTCCGTGAACACCACCGCCATTCAGCATACCGTACATAGCAGCAGGGAAGACTGCGTACTGCTAGAGATTGTGCCCAAACGAAAGGATGAGAAGAGTCTGTTTGTACTTAATGTATATTGTTCTCCAGAAGATAAGGGATTGGGCTTGCCACCGCTCCTGATTCAAACTCAACGGTTAGCGGCTAGTGCTCAGCTTATAGTGGTGGGGGATTTCAATGCGCCTCACCCAGAGTGGGGTTACATCCGAGCCAGCCCAAAGGGCAATCGGCTTCGGCAAATTGCCCGGGATCTGCGGTGGACGCTCTTAAACAACACGCAAGATCATACGAGGATAGGCAACAGCATTAGCATGGATACTTCTCCGGACCTTACGTTCTCAAGGGTACCAGTAATGCAAAGTGGGTTAACACGGGACACACGCTAGGAAGTGATCACTATATCCTTTCCACGACGTTTAGTGCTTCGAAGCATAAAGACAAAGTGAAAGGCCATAAAGTTACAGATTGGGACAGATTTAGGAAAACCAGGGCAGGCACGGTGAACGGGGAAATTGAAGACTTGGACGCTTGGGTTTAGGCGCTCAAGCAGGATGTAAAAAGTACCACGGTAGAAGTGCCAATCGAGGAAGAGGAGTTTACTGCAGACTCTAGGCTGTTACACATGTGGGAAGCGCACGCGAGTCTCCTGAAAAGGTGGAAGAAGCAGAAACATAATGGCGTCCTTCGCAGAAGGATGGCCAAGCTAGACCGCCAAATTGAAACCTACACATTGGACTTGCAGTGCAAGCAGTGGGGACAGATTTGTGATCGAATGAATGGTCAGTTTGGATGCAAAAAGACATGGCAGTTGTTGAGGCACCTTTTGGATCCGGCGGCAACCAAGTCGGCACAAAGGGACAAATGACTCGGTTAGTGCATCAGTATCAAGGCACGATTGGAGAATTTATACAAGAGCTCCGGGATCGATACATAACCAAAGGAGTAGATGGTTGCTTACCACACTATTCGGGGGCGGAAAACTCAGAACTAGATGAAGACTTTACGGTGGCGGAGGTGGAGTTTGCCATGGGGCAGCTCCGTACTACGTCAGCCGCGAGCCCGGACGGGGTTACTAATAAAATGCTGAGGAACCTGGATTTCAAATCGGTGGGGGCGCTCACGGACTTGATGAACAAGTATTGGGTGGCAGGGGAGATCCCAGCACAATGGAAGCATGCTAGGATTATATTTATTCCTAAGCCAGGCAAGAAGCTCTGCGTGGAGAACCTACGCCCGATCTCGCTGACATAATGCGTGGGCAAATTGATGGAGCACGTGGTTTTAAACAGGCTTCAGGGTTATGCGGAGGACAAGGCGATCTTTCTCGCAACTATGATTGGTTTCAGGGCCAATTTGTCCACGCAGGACGTCATGTTACAGCTGAAACATGACGTAGTCAATCCCGGGAATGGCACGGGCACCAAAGCTATATTGGGGCTCGACCTGAATAAGGCTTTTGACAATGTTTCCCATGAGGCAATATTAAAGAACCTATCGGACGTTAGCCCAGGGGCCAGAACCTTCCGCTACATCAGATTATTCTTGAAGAGCAGGACTGCGGAGATTGCAGTTGGACAAATCAAATCGGATTCTTTTCCGATGGGGGGCAAGGGGACGCCACAGGGTTCAGTTTTGTCGCCGTTCCTGTTTAACCTCGCTTTGATTAAGATACCGCCGAGGCTGGAAGATATACCGGGACTGAAGCACACATTTTATGCGGATGATATTACTCTATGGGTGACCAGGGGTAGCGACGCGCAGTTGGAGGAAACACTACAACAGGCAGTGAATATTGTAGAAGAGCTCGCAGGAGATGCGGGACTCTCATGCTCTCAGCCCAAGTCCGAGCTCTTTGTGGTTCGGGACAAACCACGAGGTCCACATGCGAGGCACTCTATTCTGCCATCACCGCTGGAGGTAAAAGTGGGGGGTATGCCGGTCGCCGAAGCCCAAACGATCAGAATCCTGGGCCTATATTTACAGACTAACAGGAAGAATACGGTGGCCCTTGAAATGCTTAAGAACACGGTCAACGCTACCGTAAGGCTAATCAGGCGAATCGCTAACCGTAAGAGCGGGATAAAAGAAAAGAATCTCTGTAAGATGGTACAGGCGTTTGTGCTCAGCAGGATTACTTATGCGGCACCTTACATGAAATTTGATACCACAGAAAAAGGCAAGGTCGAGGCTATGATTAGGCAGGCTTACAAGGCAGCCCTTGGGCTTCCTAACAATGCGTCAACAGACAGGCTACTAAGATTAGGGGTGCACAACACCCTGGAAGAACTACGGGAGGCGCACCTGGTGATGCAGCACGCTAGGCTTTCGACAACGGAAACTGGCAGGGATATATTGGAAAGGATTGGCGCTGGCACCGAAGCTCCCGCTGGTGACACTAAAACTCAGGTGCGGCGAAAATTACACAAGGCCTTGTACATAAAGCCTTTGCCCAAGAACATGCATCCGATCCACCATGAGGGACGTAGGCAGGCAAGAGCCAGAAATTTACATGTTCAATATGGGGAGTACAAATCGGCAGTCTATACAGATGTCGCGGAATATAAGGCAAAGGACGCATTTGCGATTGTGGTGGTGCACAGGCGGGGACGCTTGGTCGCCTCTGGATCAGTCAAAACCCGCTCCTCAGAAACTGCTGAGGAAGCGGCAATAGCGCTAGCTATCACTACCTGATTCTAACCTGACCTGATTCTAAGTGATTCGAAAACAGCCATTCGAAATCTGGCGAGGGGCAGAATATCGGTCACCGCCGCACGACTGCTGCACCGAGCCGCGGGGCGAGAAATTCAGGAAATAGAAATTGTCTGGGCACCAGCACACTCTGGAAACCCTGGGAACAAGGCGGCTCACCTGAATGCTCGAGATTTCGTCAGCCGGGCAGGTGAGCCGCCCGTTCCGGGGAGATCCGCGAGAGATGGGCTGGTGTCCTTTCACGACATCACCAATCATTATAAACTAGAGCGTAGGCTTTATCCGCCCCCGCACAAGCGGTTGACCAAGGCGCAGGAATGCGTCTGGAGAAAACTGCAGACGCGATCTTTTCCCAACCCATACGTGTTGAGCAAAATATACCCAGAGGAGATTAAGCCACAATGCAAATGGTGCCAGGCAGTGGCAAGTTATGACCATATACTGTGGGAATGTAGCATGGTGCCGCCACCGTCGGATATTATGCGTGATCCCTCTCTCGAGCAGTGGGAGGCCGTGTTGACCACCTCAGACCCAGTCGTCCAGACAAGGGTCGTGGAGTGGGCCACACAGGTCGCCGTCAACCTTGGGTTGATGGCCATCTAACACAGAATCGTCCCCAACTGTTTTCTGACGAAATAAAGTTTTTCCATCCATCCATCAGTTCGGAGGCCACAACGATTGAAAAGGCCCTAGAAATGCGTACGAGGCAATACAACCGCCGCATGCTGACGAGGAACTACGGGGAAGCACATGCTCTGGGCTGCGAGGACTTGCGTGAGACAATAAGGGCGGTCGTGCGCGAAGAGCTCCGAACGGTGTTTCCTGCATCGAAACCCCAGATGCATTCCATAGCCGACGTCGTTCGCGAGGAACTTCAGCATTCGCTGGGAGTTGCTACACAGCCGCAACCTGAGCCAGAAGCCATGAGCTATGCTGCCGTTGCACGCCATGCTGTCGCCACTCCGCGCAATCACCAACGCCCCGCGCCGTCGCATTTCCGTCGCCAGACACCGCCGCCACCTCCGACGCCATCCCGCCCGCCTGCAGGCCAAAGCTAAACCCCCCGAAAGACCGACGTTTGGCGCGCCCCTGACAACCGCCCGCTCTGATACCACTGCGGGGAGGCCGGCCATACGTACCGCCGCTGCCAGTACCCACATATGGGGCTACGCGGATTCACCGTCAACGCGCCGCGCCCGCAGCCAGGCGAACGGCCTCGCGACATCGACGACTTCCTCACCGGAACACAGTGGCAAGAACGATGACCTTCGCGCTCGCCGTCGCCCGGCCGCTACATGTCACCGCACCGTCGGCAGCACACTGGCCCAAACCGGGGCCGGTCGCCTAGCCCGTATCCGGGAAACTAAGGGCAGCAACCGATGGAGGTGCGGTTGCTGTACGACGAAATGCCGGAGATCATTCGCGGCTGCCGCTGAAGACCGCAACGCGACGAGGCTTGCAGAACACGACGCGAAGCAGACGAAGCCCTGGCGACGAAACCTCGGTCCCTGAAGAAGACCTATCGACGCCACGTAGAAGGAGCGGGACAAGCCGACCTAGCGGTGACCCGACGCCGCGATTTCACCGCAACGCCAGACGACGGATTAGCGAGCTCGACGTACTATTCGACGGCCACAACGTTACCGCTCTCGTCGACACTGGAGCCGACTATTCTGTCGTCAGTGGACCATTTCGCCATAAGATTGAAGAAAGTTAGTACCGCTTGGAAGGCCCCGAAATAGGGGACCGCTGGGGGCCATCTAATAGCTCCGGCTGGAGTCTGCACTGCAAGAGTCGCCATCAATAACCGGACTTATCCTGCGAGCTTTGTAATCATACAGCATTGCTCCTGGGATGTGATACTTGGTATGGACTTCCTAAGCCACCACGGCGCCGTCATCGACCTGAGGTCTGAGTCAATAACACTAACCTCATAAAAAACGCTGCCGCCACACACGACGCCAGGAAACCCGGCATTGAATGTGATAGAAGAGCACGTCACCATTCCGCCTCTCTCCAGCATCATCATTTCCGTCGGCACCGAAGAACCCGCAGACCTTGAAGGTGTCATCGAGGGCGATCAGCGCCTACTTCTGAACCGTCAGATTTGCGTCGCAAGAGGCATAGCCGAGCAGCGTGATGGCAAAGCAAAGGTAGTGCTGACAAACTTCAGCCACGAATATAGGCACCTCAACATTGGTACGACGTTCGCCTACATCCACGAATTCGTGGACGCCAGCAACGCTTTCGCCCTCTTCGATGCTACCGAACCTGCTTCGACGGATCGATGAACCCAACCAGATTTCGACGTCAACCCGAGCATCTCGAAGCACAAGCAAGACCACCTAAAAGCCCTGCTCCTACAATTCAAAGACTGCTTGTCGTCGTCGTCAAGAATTCGACAGACCCCAGTCGCGAAACATCGCATAATAACAGAAAAAAGTGGCCGACCAATCCGTTAGAGCCTGCACCGAGTTTCGACGCGAGAACGCGAGGTTGTCAAGAAAGAGGTCGACGAAATGCTACGCGACGACATAATTCAGCCGTCCAAGAGTCCGTGGGCGTCACCTGTGGTGTTAGTGAGGAAGAAGGATGGAACCCTACGTTTCTGCGCCGACTGTCGTCACCTGAACAAGGTCACGAAGAAGCACGTGTACCATCTCCCACGAATAGACGACGCCCTAGATTGACTCCACAACACCAAGTACTTTTCGTCGATGGACCTCAAGACCGGCTACTGGAAAATCAAAGTCGACGAGAGAGACCAGGAAAGACTGCCTTCATAACACCAGACGGCCTTTTCGAGTTCAAGGTCATGCCCTTTGGTCTTCGCTCGGCACCCGCGACTTTCCAACGCGTCATGGATACAGTACTGGTTCGCTTGAAGTGGCAGACTTGCCTCGTGTACTTGGACGACGTCGTTGTGTTTGCCTCAAACTTCGACGAACACTTACGGCGGCTTGAAGCTGTACTTCAAGCAATAAAGAGCTCCGGACTCACCCTGAAGCCAGAAAAGTGCCGCTTTGCGTACGAGGAGCTCTTGTTCTTGGGACACGTGATAAGCACGTCCTGGAGAACGCCCTGACCCACAGAAGACAGTCGTCATCGCTACATTCCCGCCACCTGCCGACAAGAAGGCCGTGCGTCGATTCCTCGGCCTATGCGCCTATTACAGGCGGTTCGTCAAAACCTTTGCCCGCATCACTGAGCCACTTACTAACCTTACCAGGACCGACGTCGAGTTCAAGTGGGAAACGCCGCAGGAGGAAGCATTTCAAGAACTAAAACGACGCCTGCAGACGCCTCCGTTACTCGCGCATTTTGACGAATACGCCCAAACAGAAGTGCACACCGACGCAAGCAATGTAGGACTCGGCGCCGTTCTCGCGCAGAGGACTGACGGAGTGGAAAGGGTAATCAGCAATGCTAGCCGTTCGCTATGAAAGGCGGAAGCCAACTATTCTACGACAGAAAAGGAGTGCCTTGCCACAATCTGGGCTACATCAAAGTTTCGCCCCTACATTTACGGCAGGTCCTTCAAAGTTAATAGCGACCACCACCACCCTGAGCGACCACCACCCTGCGTTGGCTAGGCATGATGGAGCTTGAGACTTCAAGAATTCGGCATTACCATCGTTTACAAGTCCATAAGAAAACACTCTGAGGCCGCCTGCGTGTCCCGTGCCCCCGTGGACCCGCCGCCGCAAGACGATCAGGATGATGACTACTTCTAGGGAACCATAAGTGCCGACGACTTCGCTGAACAACAGCGATCCGACCCGGAACTCAGCGGCCTTATGGAATACCTCGAGGGCAAGAACGCCGTCGTTCCGAAAGTGTTCAAGCGAGCACTGGCATCGTTTTTCTTAGGCAACGGCGTTCTCCAAAAGAAGAACTTCTCACCACATCGAGCCAAGTACCTTATCGTGGTGCCTTCAGAATTGCGACCAGAAGTCCTCCAGGCCTTGCACGACGACCCGACAGCAGGACACCTCGGTGTTTTCCGAACGCTGGCAAGAATACAGGAAAAGTACTACTAGGCCGCGCCTTCCCGCCGACGTCAGTCGCTACGTAAGGACATGCCGAGACTGTCAGCGACGCAAGACACCGCCAACAAGAGCAGCAGGCTTTCTTCAGCCGATCGAGCCACCGTTCCCAACGTAGACTAGTGGTAATAAGTGGATCGTCGTAGCTACCGACTACCTGACCCGCTACGCCGAAACAAGGGCCCTACCTAGAGGCAGTGCAGTCGAGGTAGCGAAGTTCTTCGTTGAAGACATCGTTCTGTGTCATGGCGCCCCAGAGGTCCTCATCACCGACAGAAGTACGGCGTTTACTGTGGAGCTAACTCAGGCGATCTTGAGGTACAACCAGACATGCCACCGCCGGACCACTGCCTACCACCCTCAGACCAATGGCCTCACCGAGCGGCTAAATAAGACCATCGCCGACATGCTGGCCATGTACGTTGACGTCGAGCACAAGACGTGGGATGCCATCCTTCCGTACGTGACCTTCGCATACAACACCGCTGTGCAAGAAACGACGCAGGTGACGCCTTACACGTTGGTCTACGGAAGGAGCCCAGCAACGACGCTCGACGCAATGCTGCCAACAGCCACCGACGAAGGCAATCTCGACGTCGCTGCCTATTTGCGACGCGCCGAAGAAGCTCGACAGCTCGCCCGCCTGCGCATCAAGAACCAGCAGAGGGTCGACAGCCGCCACTATAACCTTCGACGACGCCACATGGAATACCAACCCGGTGACCGTGTGTGGGTTTGGACGCCGATACGCCGTCGAGTACTTAACGAGAAGCTTCTTCGGCGATACTTCGGGCCATACAAGGTGCTTCGACGTCTCGGCACTCTAGACTACGAGGTTATCCCGGACGGCATTACGAGCTCTCAAATGCGCCGTGCACGATCTGAAGTCGTCCATGTAGTGCGTCTTTATGCGCCGTTTTATGCGTGTTAGCGAACTTTAGGACTGCACCTTTTGCCTTATTATTGTAATTTTGCTTGTACTTATTGCTTGTTGTAATTTATTTGTGTATGCACTTGTTTTTCTATATTCTGTCACAAGCATCGGGACGATGCTTTTTCAGAGGGGGGCAATGCCACGCCCGCTTCATGTTTTATTTTGCTGTATTCGGTTTTCGCCCACAAAGACTGTCAGCAAGGCTCAGCGCAAATCGCGCCTCATTGTTCGAGAAGCTTCGCGATTACTGAAGATCGTTTTGTTAAGATTGCGCTCAGGCCACGAACAGCGTAGATTATTCCAGAGCTTGCGCGACTACCAGTGATAAGACTGGAATATTCGACGTCACATGTATAAATGCCGGCGCACTTCACCACTTGTCAGTTGATCGACGGTCGACGCTCTCTTCGCCGCTATCAGTGTATTGCTGTAGTTTAACTTTCTGTTTCCCGGCCACAAGTTCGGCCAAATAAAGAGTTTAATCTCAGACCTTCTGACTGCTGCCTTCGTCGACATCACTAACCCGTGACAATACTAACCCCCACCTATTGTCAGTGATGCCATACGTAAAGAGGCAAACCTCGATCGCAAACATTTGATGTACCAGCAGAAAGAATTCAACGCACAGGGACGACACAACCTTGTTCTAACGTTTGGAAGTAACCCCCGAACATAATCAACATTTTAAAGGAGCACTGATATCAAATTTCAAAGTCGAGATGTGCCCTTCATTCGATTGCTCGGTATGCATAGGTCTCCTTGGCCAAATTTGAATGGCGTCCGTCGCGTGGAAGTAATTTTATTTCGAGGGCAAACAGCGTACGAAAGCTCAACGGAAGATTGATCACGCTGCGACATTGACACTAGTGCTACGTAATAGGTGTGATAAATTCTGACCATACCATCCTGAGTGACGATACGCCAGTAACAATGACGTGGACGATCTGAGTGTATTTATTGTGCCGCCGACGCCATGCGACGCTCTCACGCTCTCACCGGCTCTCACTCCCAGCCAGTGGCTCTCCTGGCTGTCCCGATCCGTGTCTGCGATTCATCGTGTCGTATCGACTGATTTCTCGTGTGATCCTCAGCACGAGTGCGATCAATCAGAGCGACTACGTGCCAGCATGTCGGGGAACCACTGCGTAGTACGGACCTGCTCGTCGAGGCGCCGAAAAAGCGGAAAGTGCGTGGCGTTTCATTACACGTACGGTACACGCCAACACGACCACAAGCTATCGAAGTGGAGCAGCCTATAGATAAATATCATCGCTAACAAGTAACACGTATGTAGCGTTATTAGTGAATGTTAGTTCGTCCGTGGCGTTCCTTGCGCTAGCGTAATACCGGGTGACTGCAGCCGTAACCGTGAGAGGCCGGATAGGTGGGGCCATCTGGCGGCGGAAAGAAGAACCTGGCAAGCACAGAATTGTTATTGTAGAAGCCTATCGTATTCTATTTCTCTGCTGGTGTGCATTCGCTATGCCGATATTCCATACACCCCTTTGCGTATACCGGAATGCTGTGGACGCTAAAATTCTCTGATATAGCTAATTGACACACACCGGCGAGTATGGCCCAAGCGTGCGTGCCCGGGCACCTCTTCGTTGCTGCTTGGAACAGCGTCGATTTTTTAATCGCTGTTTTGCAAGAGGTAGAAGCGATAATGATTCGCGACGTCGCGTATCGAGGTGATTCTAAGTTCCAGATTGCCGTCTTCAACACTAGTCGATACTTTTGACGGCGACGACGGCGATGCTGGTGACAAGGCATGACTGAATGTGCGCGCCTAGCAGACGAAATCTTGGCTGAGCAGCTGATCCTCACGTCACTCCTTTCTGTGACAAGTGGTAAACTGGGGTGCGGTGTGGAATTGACCGCGAGGGAGCGCTGCCAGCGCTAAGAAATGGCGGTCTTGCCGGCCGTTTTGAATCGTGCTAGATACCGCTGATATAAATCAATAAAACAGATAGTTATTCGTCCCCCAGTTCCATTTTCGGTCGCGAATCGCTACTAGGGGGTAGATAACTACTCGTCGATGCAAAAATCTTGACATGCGTAAATTTGATGACAGTGCTCCTTTAAAGAGACACTTTAACATCATACAACACAGTGAAAGGCTATCAAGAATCTTCCCTGCCACTCCGCGATTCGTATACTGGCGCCCCATGAACATTAAGGACTACCTTGTACATTCCAGAACTGAAAAACACCGACAAGTGGATGTGACCGCGCGGCGAGGCCCGCTGCAAGGTATGTAAACACGTACAGGCAACCATCGTAGTCGAAGGCACAAATTTCAATTTCAAATGTTCTAATAATTTGAATTTTGATTGTGACACCTCTAATGTAATCTATCTTCTGGATTGTGGGGTACGAAGTATTCACATCTGTCAAACTGACACGGCCTTCTGTACCCGCTTTAACAACCATCGTGCATATGTTCGATCGCTCACGGATCTACTTCTGTCTCGACATATATACTGTGTAAACCACACATTTTATTCCCTCGTGGTTCCGCTCTTACAAAGCGGCTTCTCTGGTAGAAGGAAGTTCGAACAGCGCAATTCACATATTATTTTAAAAATTCATACTTTGAAGGCAGGACTAAAATGCCAGTTCGGGCACCTTGTCTTCTATACGCACTCTTAAAAATCCCGACTAAATAACTTTGATTAGCGCTGTCTCTTTCTGTCAGTCGGATGCCGACAGGAGCATGCAACAAGTATGCAACACCGGTACGCGAATTCCAGCGAGGTTCAGCAGGTTAAAATTCAATGAGCCCCCTACTACAAGGTCCCTGCACCCGTGTAAGTGAAGGCGTCGGCATGTCCGCACACCCCCAGAAAGTGATTTTTCCATTGTCATCTGCTGAATATTACGTGGTGAGCCACACCCAAGCAGCACACAACGTCGGGCCGATATTGGTCTTACGGCGGCTATGCGAGGCCCAATCTCGGCCCAATGTTGCCGGCAGTGAGCCATTTTTGGCTGAGCCATTGAATTTGGCCGGCAAAGCTGGGCCTGTTTTGCCGCCCTTATTCGAATATAGGGTTTTCACCGGCAATATTGGGCCTGGTTTGCCGCCGTCCCGCCGATATCGGCTAAGCCAATGGCTTTCATCGGCAAATATAGGGCCAGCTTTGCCGTTCTTCAGCCTATGTCGGCCGAGCCGCTGGCCTTCACCGGCTTATATTGGGCCACATTCGCCGCTATTCAGCCGACGTTCGCTGAGCCGTTCACTTTCAGCAGCTAATATTGGGACCATTTTGCCATCCTTCAGACAGTGTAGAGCTCAGTGACTGTCTTTTGCCGGTAATAGTCGACCCTTTTTTGCCGCTCGTTTGCGCTCGACCTGATAATTAGGATCCGATCGATATAAGCATTACCGAAATTCCAATCACTTATTTCATGTATCAATCAGACGGCGAGCGTTAGTTCCACGTACGCGTTTCATTGCCGGAACATCACACGAGCGTGCTTCTGAGTAATTTTGTTCATGTGCTTTTTTTTTCTTAAACACATGGTACACTTGCAATGCAATAGATCATTGGGTGTTTCAATGTTTGACACCTAAGCTGCAGAAAGCCGCTACATGGGTTCGTGTACTACCACAAATAAGAAAGTGCATGCATCGTATCGTGCTGATGCCGCACGTACGATTCGGGGCTCGAAGTATCACCGACTTAATAGCTTGCATTCTCTTGTTACTTTCTGCTACGACAATGACTAATACCTAATGACTTCGCTAATATAACCAGCATCAGGATTCGGCCAACCATTTCCGCACGAATGCTTTTAGTGGAAGAAGTTTTGTGTGAATTCTCTGTGCATCAACCGAATCTGACATCATATTTATAGCGCTATATTCTTTACATCCTTTCAGCCGCTGACCTTGAGGCGCGAGTGCTCATGAACTACACGGACAGTTTCCTATCTGTGTGTGTACACGTATTTGCGCACGCGTGTTGTGTTCAATCGTAACAAGCGCGTTTTCTTTAGTCATATCACATAATTGTACCTTGTGAAAGTAGTAAAAAGCTTACCAAGGCGTGTTGCTGAGCTAGTGGGTTCATTACTTGAGAAAAAATAGGTATGGCGAAAAAAAGACCGGGGCGAAGGGAATACACCTTTTTTCCTTTGAATACTTCCAAACCAACTAGCCCACTGACATTATTTAACGAAGTGACAAACACGTATTTGCGAGATGTTTGTCAGTTCGTGTTTTCACTCTGTCGCCATCCTTTCTGTGCCATACCTATCTTTCTCAAGCAAAAATCTCGTTCACCCATTGCTTCCGCCGTGCTTTTAGAAACAGTCGTATTTAATATGATTATATTGCACGTGAAATACAAAAAAAATGTGGTTACAACGTGGTGTACGCAAATTTTTCATGTATCGACACGTTGCAACAAGCGATGCATTGAAAATTCGACGAATGCCTTTCTCAAACGGCATGCCAATAGATGACATGCTGGGGGGAACGCACACCATTGTCGTAGCTTGAGCTGTGCTCCCAAGAAGGGAGCATTTTTTTTTCAACCCGTAACGCCCCCCACCATTCGTCATTGTCGCGAAACTCGCTTGACCAGGCAAGGTAGGCTAGCCATCCCGACGCAAGGACAATCGTTGCTGCGGAAGCAGGTTTTTTTTTGCTCCGGCCAGCAGAATTCGTCAAGAAGTGTCGGTGAGCGAACATGTGTGGCGGAAAGTCAAAATTGTGTGCGAGACGGATACACGGCAGGATTCCGGCACTGTTTTCGGCAGAGATCACCGCAGCGCGCAACCAGTGGCCCCGTGCTTCCATATTGGACTCGCTCGCCTCATATAATGCCACGTGGTGACTGCTCTGACGTCTCATCAGATTTTTGTCGTGTTCTTATCGCACATTGTTGACTGGCAGTGTTGACTGCTCTTACGTGTTATCAGATTTTTGTTGTGTTCTTACCGCGCATTTGCTATTGACCATCCTTTTTCTGTATTCCATTTTTATTTTTTATTCGCTCGTGTTCTCACTGATCCAACGGGCACACGTGAGAGGTTTTTGTGCACGATTTCTTTCCGTTACAATCTTACCTCGAGTTCGCAGTGCGTACGTGCGTGTCTACCTTGTTTAGATGTAGAGTTCATGGGATTTTGCGGCACACTCGCAATCATTTTCACGTTGCGTGCAGTTGTTTATTCATGTTTTGGCCCGAAAGTTATCACTGAAAAAATTGTCTTAAATGATAACGGTAATTTATTTGCCAGTTTTATGTTGCGAATGCCTAACGCTTGTGAACCAACCCAACCATAATTTTGGTGAATTTAATAAACATCGGGGGGAGGGGGGGTCTCCTCTGCTAGTAATTAGCCCACGCATATACATACTCTAGTCTGGTTGCACTCTTATTCTCGCTTTTTCGCCGCCTAACATGACCTTTTGTTTTCTTCGGGTCCATCTTAATCCTTCTATTGAATATTGTTGAATGTGCATTGGAAGAAAGAAGAGAAAGAAATGTGGGCACGAGAGAGGAGCTCGCGCAGGGTGTGCCGAAACGAACGTTTGCCTAGCATGGACGTGTTTTGTTATCTGAGTCATTAAACCTTTGTTCGTTTCCATTCTACCGGCGAAGGCACCTTTATTCAACATTTTATGGTGCCGAGAAACCCGGGACTCTGCGATCCAAGCGACCCGACGAAAGGACTTCGCCCGCAACGGAGATGGAGCGCATCAAAGGCAAACGAACCACTCAACGAGCTCTGCACACGCGTCTACGAAACGAGGCAAGACAACTAATCGAATCAAGCCAATTCTCCTCATCGGATCTTCGTGTGGTGCACGACAGGCTAAGAGTGTGCAACGACGGCCTGCGGGCGCTCAACTTAGAGCTTGAAGGACACCTCACGGATGACCAAGTCGCCGAAGATTATGTCTCCGTGGCAGAATATGAAGACAACGCTGCCGCTACGCTGTCGTTGCTCTGTCACCACATGGAAGAGCTTAAGGCGCCAGCGTCAAGGATCACCGACAGTGCTGCAACGAACGATGTAGAGAACGAAGGTGTCGCCACTGCAGGAAGCCGTGCCCCTGGAGATCAGATGAGACAAGGGCTCGTCGGTTCTCGTCTTCCTAAACTGGAGATGCTCCACTTCAATGGAAGCCCTACTCAGTGGCAACCTTTCTGGGACATGTTTAAACACGCGGTTCACGAAAACCCGAGTCTCACGAACATCGAACGATTCCACTATTTGAAGAACCTTCTGACTGGACAGGCTGCGAAGGCCATCGACGGCATTCAAGCCACGGAGGGGTCATACGAAGATGCCATCACCTCTTCTAACTAATCGATTTGGGAACAAAAAGATCATTGAACAGAATTTCTTGGCGAACCTCCGAACGATCAAGCCAGTGAAATCTTCCACCGACGTAGCATCGCTGCGCAACCTATTGGACACCGTCCACATCAACATCAGAGGACTAAAGGCGCTCGGATGCCCGGAGCTCTCCTATGCCGCCATGCTCGTGGAGGTCCTCACAAAAGCGATCCCAGGCGATATCTTGGTGGAATATTTTAAGCAACAGAGCCGCAAGACGAACGTCGAGGCACTTGCGTCATCGGAGGCGGAACTGCAGGACCTTCTCGATTACGTCCGCATGGAGGTGGAAGCTCGTGAGAGAAGTGCCTTGGTGGACACCTCTGGGCATGGTTCCCGATATCAACGACAAGGGGCGCTTCACAACGCTTCACCTACGGCTTCTGCTCTGAGCAGCCACGCAACGAATCAGAAAGGTACCTGTTTCTTTTGCCTATCTTCAGCCCACACTACGGAGTCATGCGCTTCCGACATTAGCATACACGAGAAAAAGAGTCGCTTAGCCAAGGCCGGCAGATGTTTCAAATGCACAAGCAGGGGCCATCGCTCTAAAGAATGCCGTCGCTATCTGATGTGTTCTAAGTGCAATGGAAGGCACGCAACCGTTGTTTGTAATCCCGAATACGCTCAGAAGCAGCGCTCAAACGAAGCAAGAACCCCTATCTTACATGTCAAAACGAATAAGTCGTCATCGCAAAATACTGAGAACGTGGTTCTGCTGCAGACGTTCCGAGCATGGTTGACAAACCAATGTGACTCCAGCTTTATTAGAGGTGTCTTCGACAATGGAAGTCAACGGACATTCATTAGAGAAGACATCTCTAAGAAACTAAGCCTCCCCACAGTGCGCACCATAGAAATAGATGTAATGGCATTTGGAGGAACCAGCGGAACGCCAGAAAGACGACTGAACATTGTCAACGTGACGGTAATGAATCAATTCGACCATTCCAAACATGACATAGAGGCCATAGAAGTTCCGTTCATCTGTGAGCAGCTGATTGAAATGCCAGCGACAAACATGTTTTTGCAACAGCTGTTGGAAGAAAAAAAGTACATCGCTGATACAGTACACATCCCTGGACTAAAAACTGAGGACGACATATGCTTGCTCGTTGGAGCTGACCAAATGTGGAAAATTTTGTTAAACGAAGTTTTCCCTCACGAGCAGCAACAGGCCTAGTGGCCATCAACACAAAGCTTGGATGGACCTTTCAAGGACCTATACAATGCGAAGGACAGCATTTTAAGCGTGCTGCTACTGCTCACATCTGTGTACTTCGCACAAGCTGCGTAGACGCAGAGGTGTCTCGCACGCTACAACAATTTTGGGATCTTGACAGCATTGGTATCTCCGACCCACTCACAAAAGACGACCATGACAACGCTGTAATGAAGCAATTTACTGACGCTATCCAGTACAACAGTGGGCGATATGAGGTGGCACTTCCTTGGAAGCCGCTAACTTCGAATCTAGCGAACAACCGAGCCGTTGCTGTGCGCAGACTTCACAGTTTGCTACGGCGCCTTTACGCAGAGCCCGAGCTTATGCAACAATACGACAAGGCGATCAGGCAGTACGAAGCTGACGGACATGCCGAAAGGATTCATTTTGAAACCGATGAACCAGTCAAGGGCTACTACATGCCTCATCATGCATTAATTCGGGAATCTTCTACGACCACATGGTTGAGGGCAGTATTCGACGCCTCATCTCACGCGCAAGGCGTAGCTTCGCTGAATGATCACCTGGAGAAAGGCCCGAAGATAAACAACGACATGTTAAAAATCTCGGTCAACTTTAGGTTACATAAGATTGGAATTACTGCAGATGTCCAGAAAGCGTTCCTACAGATAGGAATTAACAAAGAAGACAGAGATGCCTTACGGTTTATGTGGTTTGAACGCACACCGGCTACAGGTCAACCACTGCCTAAAATCGAAACATACAGAATGACTCGAGTTCCATTTGGTACGACAGCAAGCCCATTTCTACTCACTGCGACATTACAGTACCATTTCAAGCACGTTGAACCAGCCCTGCAAGATACAGCGCAACAATTATCGGACAGCTTCTACGTTGACGATCTTGTCACAGGGGTCTCCTCATCATGCGAAGCGTTACAAATATTCCACGACGCAAATACTATTCTGAGCAGCGCTAGAATGAAGCTCCAGAAATGGTCGACTAACGTTGAGAAATTACAACAAATCATCAGTCAAGGTGCAGAGACACCTTCGGAAGTGGCCCCGACAAAAGTCCTTGGTCTCTTGTGGGACACGAAGGACGACCGACTTCGACTTAACATTGAGCCAATGTTAATGTTTCTTCAAAATAAAGAAGACACAAAGAGATTTGTTCTTTAGACAACCGCAAGAATTTTTGTTCCTTTGGGGTGGCTATCTCCCTTTCTTGTCAGGATAAAATTCCTGTTCCAACGTCTCTGGCAGCACGGAACTACGTGGGAAGAAGCCATGCCTGCATTATTGCATGAAGAATGGAAGAACTGGTGTGCAGAACTTCAAGGCCTTCAGGAGTTTTCACTTCCGAGGTGTGAGCTGAAGCTGTGCGTAAACCAGTCCACAGGTTATCAGCTTCACATATTTGCGGATGCCAGCACAAGTGCTTACGGAGTAGTGGCATACCTCAAGGTCGTAGATGAAGACGGAAATGCTCATATACAGTTATTAATGTCTAAATGCAGAGTTGCCCCAATGAAACAAATATCCTTGCCACGCTTGGAACTGGTAGCCGCTGTGTTGGCTGTTAGAGTGCTCCAGTTCTTACGTGATGCTCTCGCATACAGAAACTGGAAAATTGAGGAGTACTGTTGGACAGATTCAACAGTTACACTCTGCTGGATCCGAAGCTCCGCCGTCAAATGGAAGCAATTTGTTTCCAACAGAGTAATCGAAATACAAGAAACAACTGCTCCAGACCAGTGGAATCATTGCCCTGGTATTCAAAACCCGGCTGATCTGTTGACTCGTGGACTTCCGCTAAAAGAGGCGTTAAATAACCGATTGTGGTGGAAGGGCCCTGAGTGGTTGTCCAAATCATCAGATTGTTGGCCAATGATGGACAACCCTACGCCCGCTATGGCGTCAGATGAACTGCTGAATTGTGAGTTGAAGACAGTTGTTCCGGCCCTGATCATTGTGACAAAGCAAGCTTTATTTAGTCCAGAGAAATACAGCTCCTGGATCAAAATGGTGAGGGTTACTGCATGGATCAGACGCTTTGTGAACAACTGTCGCTTAGCAAGCCACCGCAGAGTTGGAGTATTATCTACTCAAGAAGTTCAAGAAGCAGAATACTTTTGGTTTAGACAAGCCCAAGTAGATATATATGAAAGAGAGATAGCTCAACTCAAAGCGGGACACGATTTGGACAAGAGTTCACCGATAGGCGAACTACACCCATTCATCGACGACAAGAGTATTCTGAGGATAAGAACACGCCTCGACAACGCTGATCTCACGTGCTGCGAGAAGACACCGGTGCTACTCCCAAACAATCATCCTGTGACTCACCTCATCGTTATGCGGTCTCACAAAACAGTCCTTCATGGTGGTGTTGGTGCAACGCTAGCCGAGATTCGCGCTAGGTTTTGGGTGGTGAGAGCCAGACAAGCCTTTAAACGTGCGATTGGAAAGTGTTTGACGTGTGCGCGATTTCGAGCGAAGGCGACAAGTGTACCAGTGGCCCCTCTTCCAAGTGATCGAGTGCGTAACGCTAGGCCTTTCGAAATAACGGGAGTGGATTTTGCAGGACCCATGTTCGTGAAGGACTATGATGGTGCAAAGAAAGTGTATATTGTGCTTTTTTCTTGTGCAGTGGTGAGAGCCATTCATATAGAGCATGTTCTAGATCTCTCTGCAAATTCTTTCCTTATGGCCTTTAAGAGGTTTTGCGCTAGACGTGGAACACCGCGAATTGTTTACTCCGACAATGCCACAACTTTTAAGAAGGCTGCAAGAGAATTAGATTATATGCACCATTTGCTAAGAAAAGAAGAAGTTACCAACTATTCTGTGAACAATAAGGTAACTTGGAAGTTCTCAGCAGAAAACGCTCCTTGATGGGATGGCTTTTGGGAGAGACTCATTAGAATTGTAAAAGACTGTCTTCAGAGATCAATTGGTAAACGCATGTTAGACCTACAGGAACTGATAACACTACTAGCAAAAACGGAAGCAGTGGTAAATTCCAGGCCTATAACTTTCACTTACTCGAGCCCAACCGAGCCCAATGTTCTAACGCCATCTCATTTTTTGTTGGGATGTTGGTTGCTGTCTACGCCTAGAAGTCTAAAAGAGCCCAGGGCAGAGACATTTCTGAATTTGTGGGTTCACAGGCAGCGTGTACTGCAACACCTATGGAAGCGGTGGCTGCGCGAATATTTACTTCTACTTCGCAGTGCGCATTTAAGAAAGGTAATTAGTAACCACGGCATTGAACAAGGAGAGGTAGTGATTGTTCACGAGGACCACGTTCCTAGAATGTTTTGGAAAACTGCTATAATCACTGAATGTATCAAGGGTAAAGATGGAGTGGTCCGCGCATGTAAAATAATGTTACCACGGGGATCCGAAGTTGTACGACCAGTTCAAAAATTGTATCCCCTCGAACTCTTCACCTCAGGCCCCGGAGTGTATTGAATATTGTTGAATATGCATTGGAAGAAAGAAGAGAAAGAAATGTGGGCACGAGAGAGGAGCTCGCGCAGGGTGTGCCGAAACGAACGTTTGCCTAGCATGGACGTGTTTTGTTATCTGAGTCATTATACCTTTGTTCGTTTCCATTCTACCGGCGAAGACACCTTTATTCAACACCTTCTTTAACGCTTTTTTCGTTTACATCTCCAGTATTTTTTCCTTGCTTCGTCGCCGTCACTGCTGAAAAGCGCGATATCGTCAGTAAAACGCGAGCAGCGAAGATATTCTCCGTTAATCCTTATTCCTATTTATTTCCGTTCTAGTTCTTTAAATATTTATTGTGAATGTGCCGTGAATAACAGTGAATAGATTCTAACTCTTCGCCTGACCTCATTCTCAATCAGGTATTTCCAGCCTTTCTTGAGGAATACGGTGGCTGTGAGATCATTTTAGATGTTGGCTATGGTATCGACAGATGTTTAGGTATTCTTTTATGGCATAATTACTCTGGAACTGCTGGCGTGTGTTCATGTGTGTGAATAACCTTGTGTTTATGACCTGGCAAATGTGTTTCTCCTACATTACCCAGACGCATGCGTAGTAGGTGCAGCAGGCCTTTCATCCCTTTAGTTGTGTGGAAAGAACATTGACTTTCCTTCACGGCCTCACACGGTTTCACAGAATTCTGGGTCTCAATGGCACACTAAGACCCCAGTGGAGCTGTTGTTGTAATTACGGTCCAGGGTTCGACGGAACACCGTCTGGCGAGGGGCATACATTTCTTGCAAATAAACAAACACTCGCCGAAGTTGCAACGAAAAAAGAAGAATTCATGACCTTTCGAGACCGCTACGGGTCTCTTGTTCACATTCAAGCGTTAGAAGTTGGGCCGTGCCTTTATATGCGTAGTTGATGGCGCAATGATCTGGTGTAAGTATCGGGTAGATTTGCACGTGTCCGATTAAGTGTATGAGGCGTCGACTGGATTAATAATGATTCCAAAAGAAGGCGGGATGACAGTGATTTTTCGGTTCCGATGACAGTCGCTGAATTCCAATCAATGTTGTGACCCGTGTTAAGATGATGTTCAGCTAGTGCGCTGGCGGCAGCATGTCCCTTAGCTACGTCATTCTGGTGCTGCTTGATATGCCGCTTGAAGTTGCCTGATTCTCCTATGTATGATGCGCGGCAGTCTTGACATGATATCTTATATACCACTCCAGGGTAGCGTTCACGTTCCAATGGATCTTTAACGCCGGCCAGCTGGCTTCTTAATCTGTGCGAAGGGCACGTGTGCGACTTGCACGTCATAGCTCTTGAAAATTCTTGCAAGGGTTTCGCTTACGCCGGGAGCATATGGAATGGGTGCAGTTTTCTTCCGATCGCTTGGTTTGTTTCCAGGGGGTTCTCTGGAGCGGAGTTCCTGCTGACGTAGTAGTTCGCGAGGGTAGCCGTTGCCTGTGAGGTCATGTTTCACTTTAGCGTATTCCCGCCTTCGCGCTGAATCGTCTGAGCAAAGACGAAGCGCACGCTTGAAGAGGGATGCCGCCACAGAGCGTTTGTGGCCTATGGGATGCGCCGAGGCAAAGCTGAGGTACCTGCCCGAATGTGTGGGCTTTCTATGCACCGTTGTAGAACAACCGCCGGAAGAGCGCTGAACAAGGACGTCAAGGAAGGCAATTCGTCCGTTGCTCTCTTCGTCTACCGTGAATTCAATGGACCGTTCAATAGAGTTCAGGTGGTCCAGGAACGGTTGCACTTCTGAGTTGTGGATTACGCAGAAGCAGTCGTCTACGTACCGTAGGAAAGTCTTTGGAGGGTGCTCGAAAGCATCCAAAGCTTTGCTCTCGATGAATTCCAAGGCCAGGTTTGCACAAGTCACAGAAACGGAAGCGCCCATGGCTATTCCAAAGCCTTGTCTGTAATAGTTCCCATTAAACACAAAGGAAGTGTTGCTAAGGCAGAAATGCAGAAGATGACAGAGAGCTTCAACCTCGAACGGCGTTCTTGAAGGCAGGGACTCATCTTTCTGGAGCACCTGTCTGCAACATTCCACAGCGAAATCTACTGGTACTGACGTGAACATCGATTTCACGTCGAAGGAAACCAACCGGTCATCGTCGTCCAAGGAAATTTCTTTTAAAATTTCGACAAAATGTGCCGAATCTTTCACAAAAGAAGAAGTGTGGCCGATGAGTGGTCGTAACACCTGATGCAGATAGTTTGATAACTTCTGAAGCGGGGATCGCGTAAAGTCAACAAGTGGACCTAGAGGTGTGTTGGGCTTGTGTATCTTCGGTACACCGTATATTGCTGGGGCAGACCCGTTGTGGCACAAGAGGTGAAAATATACCTTCTTCTTTTCGGGAGGGACAAACTGGAAAACCTTAGTAAGAAGCTTTTGAAGCTCGGACTGTACCTTCTCGGATCCCGGTTCAACTTGGCGTAGGTGGTCGTATCTTGAAGTGGTCGTATCTGCGTGATGGCGGTTGGCCCATATTTTCCGCGTAGAGCAATATAGTCCAGGGTTCGACGGAACACCGTCTGGCGAGGGGCGTACATTTCTTGCAAATAAACAAACACTCGCCAAAGTTGCAACGAAAAAAGAAGAATTTATGACGTTTCGAGATACTTATATCTGCCCGATACTTACACCAGATCATTGCGTCATCTACTACGCATATAAAGGCAAGGCCCAACTTCTAACGCTTGTATGTGAACAAGAGACCCGTAGTGGTCTCGAAACGTCATAAATTCTCCTTTTTTCGTTGCAACTTTGGCGAGTGTTTGTTTATTTGCAAGAAATTGTTGTAATTACGAAGTATTTTCAGGATATGGCGCCAATGGTAGTCGATGAACGCCGTTGGGCTGCGAATCGACTGTTTAAGCACTGCTTACAGCACAGTAACACCAAAATAACGTAGTCGGCACGCAGCCGTTTTACATTACAACACGTGTATCAGTTTTTTTAATCAAGTCATTGATCGAGCAACTACCGCGGGTGTCCCTATCTAAACTAGCTGCATGGAGACCACGGCAGCACAGTATTACTGCATGGTAAATCACCACTGCTACAACACCATAATAACGGGTGCAAATGGTCACACCGGCGGCTTCTCGACGTCGGCGGGGCCAACACCGAGCCATCGTCGGCTAGTTACACAGGTCCAACGACGGCTTGCCATCATCGGCTGAGTGACAGCAGGCCCGTCTCGGTCCGACGCCGGCTAGCCCAGATCGGTCCAACGCCGGCAAGCGCAGGTCGTCCCAACGCCGGCTAGACGACATAGGGCCGATGTGGGTGAAAGTAGCGCGAGCGTGATTTGCCGACGTGGAACCAATATTGCTGCCGACATTTGCCGACGTTGGGCCGAGATCAGTCCAATGCAGGCGTGCTGCCTGGGCAGTGCGGAGGTCGTAGCTATATTGGTTTGAAGGTTCCTTCCTGCTTAGCTTGCTACTTGTAGCCCTTGCAACTTTGCAACTGGTTTGTTAGCTTGCCTCGCACCCTTACTAACTTTTGGAACCTAACATTTCTTTTGTAAACATTTGTCGTGGTTCTCCCTTCTCGCAAGGAAAAATGGATGTGCGCAAACTATATACAAGGACGCAGAAGACACGGACGACCGCAGTCCGTTTTTACTGAACGGACTGCGCTCAAGTTTTCCTGAACCACATTTTTCTCTCCTCGACCATTCCTTTCTTGCCAAAGCTGTGCCCCCGCTCCGGTGGACAAACGGAGCGGCGTCGCGGGGGAGGTACGGTTTGACACCTTGTGAAGCCTGTACTCGTGTAGTTGTCGTTCCCTTCCATGATTTATTTTTCTGGGAACACGTGTGTTGTATGTAGCGCCCGAGCTTTCTCTTTTATCCTACTTCTTACTCGTGGCTTTCTTTCATAGTCTGCGCTAAAATGTACCTCTTCGATGTCCCCCTGTGTATGTATGCGCCTGTTCCTTGCCGCGTTGCTTTTAACTCTCCTGGGAGTGACAGTGCTCTAAAATCGCATCGACCCTCGTAATAGACCTCTCCCGGGGTAGGTCACAGCGTGACGTCACTGGCGCTCGTGCAACGTTGGCGGCTGGCAAAACACCCCCGCTGGTGGCTCAGCACGGTACAGTCGCGCGGTGCTTGTGGTACGTTTTTTCGTTTTGTTTTGAACCTCTAACTTCATCTTGCTGTTGTAAGATTACTTGTGGTATGTGTTAGAGAACATGCAGGTGTGTGGTAAGCTGTGTGACGAAAAATTTGCTACGCTGGCTGGCTGTTTACCTTGGAGAAGTGAGCCCACGTGATGGCCTGTGCGAGGAAGAGCGGCATCTTCTTCGAAAATGTGCCACGTTTATTGGGGCGCGTAGTGCGACTCATGTTCGCGGACAGTGAACCCGGCAGTATTGTGTGTGCTGTGTCAGTAACGATGCGTCCTGTATGCGAAAGCATTGGCGCGCGTTTGTGTAACAGGGCCAGTTGCAGTGACCGGTTGTCGACGGAACATCAGGATTCGACAGTTTAGTGAAGGCAAAAATGCATTTGAGGCGATGATCTGCGAGTGCGTACATCTCAGCGTTTGCGCTGTGTGCTGAAAAAAAGAAGGTGCATAATCTCCGGGCTTACGACTACGCGTGAGCATTGCCGAAGCTGCATGTACGCTTCGCCACGGCGATTACGCAAACCCATTAAAGGTATCGTATTTTATCGGAGATCGCATACGTCTTAATGGAAACAGCGGATGTTCTTGTGTGTGATATTCTTGTTAGCTTACCTTCGCGGCTCGAGCTTCATGAAGTGACAATGCACATTCCAAGTTTGTCTATCAAGTCTAAAGCAGCAAAGTAAGTATGCAGACACGTTGAAGATACAGTGAAGTAACAGCGCAATACATTATGTATATAATTTATTGTGTTTATTATCTCAAAACTGCTCAGTGGTGTATCAGGATCGCCGTAGGGGGGAACTTCGCTTTAATTTTTACGGGAATTTGTTAACTTCAACCGAACGCACGGCAACAAGTGTTTCCTTCTTCCTTTTTTTAATCATATTCGATCAGCATTTTGCGCTGTTAGTGAGAATTAATCCCTGACCTCGCACACAGCAGCTCCAAACCATGTTGCCGCCAATGCTGTACCTCGTAGTGCAGATGTCGCGACGGAAATTGAGTACCTTCACATCCATGCCATGCAAATATTTCTCCGAGCAACAGTCATCGTGAAAATGTACAACGTTCCCATTCGAAGAGCATAAGATTTTTTTTATGGCTGTCATCCACGACGAGCACATCACCATATGTTGACCTAACATAATCGTGCATTGTAGGCAGTGATCCACTCCTCCTTTTAAAAGCTATGAGTTCAGAAAATAGATATTTGCAGAAATTTCTATCGAAGTAATTCAGACACACGCAGCGCTGCTATGCAGAAAGGTCCCGCCGGAGGAACGTTTTTGTCAACCAGCGCCTGCTGCGGAGTCCTTCTCGAGGAATTCTTTCAGAGAAAGACAACTTACAATTTACTTAGAAGTTACTTGCAGACCTGCATTTCTTGATTCTTTCAAGCGAGGGCGCTGCCTTTTCGACGCATAAACGAAACTTCCTAGTGACCTTGCTCTAAAGCACGTGCTCGCAAGTAATGTGACGGTGCCCATATGCATTCCTCGGTCTCTGTGCTTAACCACTTCAGACTGCGCAAGGAATTCTGAACACAACGTTTGGGAACTGCTTCGAAGCACGTTTGCGTCGTGACACGAACTGACAAAGTAGCAGCCGCCCGCGCTGTGATGTATGTCAACAATTATTCGCTTGCATGCACACCTTTCTTTGAGTGCTTTATTCTTCCCCGTGACATGGTACAGCTACGTTTCGTTATTTTTGGCGAACATTGTTACCTGTGCAGCTTCCTTCATTCTGCGAAGCTTCCATCAGGTGTTCCGTATTCAACCTCGCTTTGTAACTTTGCTTTCAGTTAATATTATAATCTTTCGTTAGCGAATCTCGACTGCCGCTGACTTTAAGACGTTTAGGGACGAAACCTGTCATGTTGTACATACGTATTCCACTCCGAGCGGTGACTCGTCACCGTTCGGGTAAGAATACATATGTAAAAAGACAAATTGCGGGCAGTTTGCACTAAGTCGAGCAAAGCTTTGCGCACGGGCCCGTCAACCGACACGTCTAGTTTCTAGATGCGCGGCTTCCTCCACGAGAGTACGCAGCCAGGCTATGCACTATTGGGGCCGAGCAGTCACGGAGTCGTCCTCTATCGGACGCGTCTCGATTGCGTGCTAGGTAGGATACCGCCGGCGCGCTCCCCATGGGTTTTACTGTCGGCGATATAGAATAACACCTCGCGGAAGCCCTCTAGGACATTTCTGTAAGTACTTTGGAAACGAAATATATTCTTTACTGTCGAAATAATAATTTCCGACGAACAGAAAGCACAAGATAGTTTACAGTCGCTGTTTATTTGCAGAAAACAGAGCACCCGCTTCACGCGGTCACCGCGATGGAGAGCCCTGAACCGGTCTCTTGCGTAAAAGTCGCTGAGTGCAAACTATGTGAAATATCTTGCTAGAGTATAGTCTGCCTGTATACCCAAATGAAGCATAACAGAAAGAATCCTCAAGACAGCGATCGCACGGGTTCGCGGCGACTGACGGTGCTTCTGCATGTATCAGCGTCTGCATGTATGTTCGTACTGATCGTTTCGCTTTCGCTACGAGCGCATTTTGGCACCGTGCTGTGAACTTTAGGCCACAAATATGAGAATTTGTGAGTACACAAACAACAGCTGTCGCGTGGACGCAATCAGAGCAGTTCAAAAACAATTTCCTTACAACTACGACTTTGGCGCGCCTATGGCAACTTGTGATGTGCCGTCTCGACGATTCAGTGTTTTTTTACAGCGAAAGCTGTTCTGAGATCACAACGGCTGTTTTTGGCGCCGTAGTGGTTCGCCGCCGCCGGTGTCCGTAACCGCTGTCGCGCGAAATAAGTAAAAAAATCCTGGATTGAACGGGGTTCGAACCTGGACCCTTTGCGTGAGAGCTCAGTATTCTGCCTCAGAGCCATGTCGGTTTTTTTTCTTTAATTCCGGTTGTACGTCACACAAACGAGGACAACAGAATTATGTTACAAGAGACCAAAAACATGTAAGCACAAATCTACCGTCAAGCACTGAATGGACAACATTGATTTTGCTCAGCAGTGGCGGCTACGGAACAGTGGCTCGTCACTAACTGCTCCTGTCTAACTTTGCAGCCCCGACGAAAGCGTGTTTACGGATCGGCGCTAGCTGCCACCTTACCTTCTTCGACGCCATATCGAGAATCCCGGGTCCATATCAAGATTCGACAACGCCCCCATTGTGAACTACGTCATCGAGACGCCCCTTCAAAAGGCACAACCCAGACACCGGAGGACGATTTACTCAGCGGTGGCGGCTACGGAACAGTGGCTCGTCACTAACTGCTCCTGTCTGACTTTGCAGCCCCGGCGAAAGCGTGTTTACGGATCGGCGCTAGCTGCCACCTTACCTTCTTCGACGCCATATCGAGAATCCCGGGTCCATATCAAGAGTCGACAACGCCCCCATTGTGAATTACGTCATCGAGACGCCCCTTCAAAAGGCACAACCCAGACACCGGAGGACCATTTGCTCAGCGGTGGCGGCTACGGAAAAGTGTCTCGTCACTAACTGCTCCTGTCTGACTTTGCAGGTTGGTGTAAACTGTATTTACATTGCCCTAATCTGACGCTGTTTACCACCGCCGCCACCGCTGTCGCAAGAATTTCCTGCTGATGATCATTGTAACTTCCTTTTTGTGACCGCTGATACTTTTGAAACTGTGATTTTGCTCAGTCCGAGATGTCCGAGCCTGATGCCTGCTTAGTCTGTAGTGAGCCTCTCTTAGAGAGCGGCACATATCCAACCTGCTCTGAATGCAAATATGGCTATCACTTGGGAGCATCCTCGGCAGTCAGCAAAACGACCTTCAAAAAAGATGCCGCAAAGAAAACATGGAAGCACCAGACATGCCTTGTTTTGGCGGCCCGAAGTGCACGTGGCGATGAGAGCCACACCGGCGAGCATAATTCGACCTTCGAGAAAGTACTGATTGAAATTAACAAGAAGCTGGCCCATATACCAGACATACAGAGCAAGGTGGGAGCACTAATGATAGTGAAAAATACAGTCGACAAATTGGAGCTGTCAGTTCAGCATTTGCCTGATAAATATGATGTGGTGCTCGTTGAAATGCAAAAGCAATCAGCTGAAATAGCAGTCCTCAAAAAGCAGGTGCATTCTGCCCAGTCGTCCGACACCAGCAAGAACATCCATGAGCTGCAAAATCAGGTTAATGCTCTTGAGCAATACAGTAGACGTCAAAATATTGAAATTCACGGCATGCCTGTCACGCAGAATGAAAATTTGCTCGGTAAGCTCAATAACTTAGCAGCTAAGCTTACCCTTCCTGAACTGACGAGCTCTGAAGTCGAAGGCATACACAGACTTCGACCGAAAACCGGCAAAGTTCCTGTTGTGCTTGTTCGTTTCGTGTCATGAGCAACACGTGACCAGTGGATGGCTAAGAAAGTCGAATTAAAAACTGCTAGCTCTAACTTGTATTTCCTTGACAACCTGACGCCACAAAACAAGAAACTTCTTTGGCTAATGAAGGCAAAGGCTGAGGAATACCATTACGAGTTCGCGTGGCAAAAGAACGGCAAATTGTTTGTGCGCAAGGTGCCTGGTGATCGAGCATTGCGCATAGACAGCGAAAGCGACCTAGATAAGATTCGCTGAACCCCCGCAGGGGCGTCTGCGCAAGTAAGCGTTTGGTGTGTAGCGACACCACGGACCCGAGCTAACGGGGGGTTTCGACCCCTCCCACGCCTAGCCGTGCGTGGCTTTGCCGTGTCCGGGGAAAAGGGGATCCTGGGGGTTGAGCCGACGCCGGGTGATTGGACCTTTAAGGCCCCCCGGCAGAGGCAACACACCCCTTTGGCCCCGGCTTCACGTAGACAACACCCCTGGACTGACCCACCCAGGGGAAATCGGCAGTCGCCTTTTCCTGTCTCTCTCTTCCTACACCTTCGCCTTTTGTCACTCGCTTTTAATCTTTCCTGTCTTCTCCTCACTTCTGTTTACTTCCGTTTTTTTTCCTGGCGGCAAGGGTTAACCTTGTGTGGATGACCAGTCTTGGCTCACCATATATCGTTATAGCGGTGGTGTACGGCTGGCGCTGGCAGGCTTGTCTTCGCACGTCTCCTGTCGCGTCCCCTTGTTGGGCTCCGTGGTGGGCGGTTGGCACCGTCGCCGAAACACAAACACATGCTATGTTAAGTTCATCTTTTTCGAAAACCGATCGTACCCTCAAAAGGGTACGCACCGAAGCATCCCTGCAGCTTTTCCCCAAGACCCACGAACGTTTTCCAAAGTACCAAGTTGTCCACAGCGAGCAGTCAGATGAAAAAGCCAGAACCATTTCACCATTTCTGGTGGCAAAATGTCTTACGGAAAAACTAGGACCAGGTTACAAGGCGACCAAGATGGCCAGTGGCGTTCTACTCCTTGAGCTCAAAGACAGAAAACAGTACGAAAACCTCACTAACCTTACATCATTCGGAAGCATTCCTGTCACAGTCACCCCACATAGGTCCATGAACACCGTCCGTGGTGTCGTCTCAGATGAAGACCTCTTGACCATCTCCGAACCTGAACTTCTTGATGGATGGAAACAACAAAATGTCGTCAACGTTCAAAGAATCAAAATAAGAAGGGACAACCTAGAGAAACCAACCAAACACATAATACTAACATTTGGATCGAGTGAACTACCGGAGACCATAGAAACAGGCTACACAAAACTAAGAGTCCGCCCATACATTGCCAATCCACGAAGATGTTTCAACTGCCAAAAGTATGGACACAGCTCTCTAACATGCAAAGGACCAGGGGCGTAGCCAGAAATTTTTTTCGGGGGGGGGGGGGGTTCAACCATACTTTATGTATGTTTGTGCGTGCGTTTGTATGTGTGCGTGTATATATACGCAAGCAAAACTGAAAAATTTCGGGGAGGGTTGAACCCCCCCAACCCCCCCCCCCCCTTGGCTACGCCCCTGCAAAGGACAACCCACGTGTGCCAGGTGTGCTTCTAAAGACCACGTGTCAGAGAAATGTGAGGCTGCAGCTCACTGTGCCAACTGCGGTGATGATCACCCCGCATACTCACGGTCCTGTGTTGCATGGAAGAAGGAAAAGGACATTATTTCTTTTAAAGTGAGAGAAAACATCTCCTTTAGGGACGCCAGGAAAAGATGCGCACCCTTCTATGGCACAACTTATGCGGATGCGGCGCGTCAGGGGGCAGCGTCGCGCCGACATCCGCCACTCGCCCGGCCCGTCCTGAGCGGACCATCGGCTGTGGCACCTGCCCCCAAGGCGGCAGTAGTTCAGGCTACTCCGCCAGCTTGCGAACAGAGCCCCGCGACTCCAGGGTCGTCGGGTCTCAAGGCCTCGTCTCACCAGGCGAGGCCTCAAACCCGAACTGCCAGCTCGCGCGTGCGGGCATCCAGTGCCTCGCAAGAGGCAATGGACACGACGTTGGCACTCTGGTGCCTAAAGAACGGCGCGGCTGTTCCGACTGCGCCAAGAAAGCAAAACAAGTCATCACGGGGCCGGACGGTGGTCCTGCCTCCTGAAAGAGATTATAATACACGTGGAACAATCGTCAGTTTCTTACTGTACACATAGCACCATTTCATGTACAATATGGATCCACAAATAATACAATGGAACATAAGAGGTCTTCTTAGGAACCTCGATGACATACAAGAACTCCTCCACGAATACACTCCAAAAGTGCTGTGTGTACAGGAGACACACCTGAAATCCAAACATACGAACTTTCTATGTCAATACGCCATTGTCAATCGCCGTAGCTTAAAGTATACTTGTTAGCGAAGCATGCGTCAGGAAAACGTAAATATTTCGTATTTAAAACGCCTGGCTGTCGATTACATGTTCGGGCAACACTACCTAGATTACTCATTCGGGCGCCTGTCGGGCCCGATATGCGGTAGGGCCGGGCCGGGTAGGTGAAATTTTTTCTCGGATTCGGGCCGGGCCCGGGTCTCAGTTTGAGTCACCGCGCTGGGTTCGGGCGGGTAAACTTCAACGAGTTGCGTGCCCGGGCCAGGCAAGGGACGAAAATCACGGCCCTTGCAGTGCTCTAGTCCAAGTACACGAGGCACGTCTGCCATTTCAAGCCTACGAGCACTGCATGCATAACGCGTTGGAAAGTCGCAGGTGCCGAGCAAAGACCAAAGGGCATGAATTTGAATTTAAACAGGTCATCTGGTGCTATAAAGGCTCTCTTCTCTCGGTCTGTCTGTCTTCTTCGATTTGCCAGAAGCTGGTCTTGAGGTCCACCGACGAGAAGCACATTGCGTTGTGTAGTCGATCCAGGGCGCCGTCTGTAGACGTCCTTGATCGGAATTTTGTTCAGGCGACGGTAATCGGCAGAGAAACGTAGGGTCCAATCCGTCTTCTTCACTAGCACCACGGAAGGTGGCCACGGACTCTTGGAGGCTGGATGATGTCGTCGCGTAGCATTTCGTCGACTTGTTTCTTTACGGCCTCGTGTTCTCACGTTGAAACTCGATATGGGCTCGGACAGGAATTGGTCGGGCTCTTTCTTCTGTTATGACGCGATGTTTTGCGACTGGGGTTGGTCGGATTCTTGACGACGACGAGAAGCAGTCCTTGAATTGCAGGAGCAGGGCTTTGAGCTGGTCTTGCTTGTGCTTCGGAATGCTTCGATTGACGTCAAAATCTGGTTGGGGACCCAGATTCGTCGAAGCAGGTTCGGTGGCATCGCAAAGCGCGAAATTGCTGGCGTCCACGAAATCATCTATGTAGGCGACCGCCGTAACAAAGTTGAGGTGCCTGTATTCGTGCCTGAATTTGGTCAGCATTAGCTTTGCATTGCCACCATGAAGCTCGGCTATGCCTCTTGCGATGCAAATCTGACTGTTCAGAAGCAGGTGCTTGTCGCCCTCGATGACGCCTTCTAAGTATGTGGGTTCTTCAGTGCCGACTGAAATTGTGACGCTGGAGAGAGGCGAAACGGCGACCTGCTCTTTTATCACATTTCAAGCATGGTGACCGATTTTGTTATCCGGCGGGATGGCATTATCCTCAGAAAGCGTTATCGGCTACGATCATAAGTCTATGACTGCGCCGTGGTGATTTTTAGGAAATCCATGCCTCGAATGACGCCCTCGAAGAATGCTGTAGGACCACAAAGCTCGCCGAATAAGTCTGGCTGCCAATCGGGATCATGGCTGCCAATCGCTATGCAGATTTCAGTCGGCGTTATTAGGCGGCCTCCAGCTGTCTGGATTCGACGCGGTTTTTACCTTTTTCAGCTTGGCGGCGAATGAGCCATGGACGATGGAGTAGTCGGATCTGGTGTCGACCAGAGCGGTGACGTTGTGGCCATCAGTAAGCACGTCGAGGTCAGTGGTTCGTCGTCTCGCGTTAGGGTTAGGTCATTGCGTCGGATCACGGCTGCGTCGACTTGCTCCGATGCTGCTGCGTTGTTGTCGTCTGATCTTGTTTGGGTGAAGTCCCCTCATGAAGGCTCTGTCTGGTAGGTGGCCAGCTGATGTCTGATGATTCCCGAATCGTCGTCGTCAGCGGCGGAGAATCTTCGGCAGTTTCGTCGTGTAGCAACCGCACCTGCATCGGTTGCTGCCCTTAGTTTTCTGGATAAGAACTGGTAGATCGGCCCCTGTTTGTGTTGGTGTACTGCCGGCGATTCCGCGAGATGTAGCGGCCGGGCGACGGCGAATGGGATGGTCGCCGTCGTTGCCACTGTGCTCTGGCACTGTAGTCAGCGATGTTGCGAGGTCGTTCAATTGCCTGTGGACGCAGTGGGTCCACGGCGAAAACACGCAGTCCCGTATCACGGTATTGGTAGCGGCAATACGTGTGGCCGGCCTCTCCGCAGTGGTAGCGAGTGGGCGGTGGGCGGGGTCCGCCAAACGTCAGTTTCTCTCGGTGCGTAGCGCCGCTCGACAGGGGGGCGGGATGGCGTCGGTGGTGGCGGCGGTGTCTCGCGACGGAACTGCAGCGGTGCGGCGTCTTGACGGGGTGCGGATGGGGAGGATAACGACGTACTGCAGCACCATATCGCATAGCTGCCATATGAGGCTCCGGTGGTTCTGGATTTTCCAGCGATTGCCGGACTTCCTCACAAGCAAAGTCGATGATGGAATCCACCTGAGGTTGCGACCTGAGGAACATCTTCTGCAGCTCCTCACGCACGACCACTCTGATCCTCTAGCGCATGTTGATGGTTACCAGCGCTTGAACGTCCCCGTAGCTCGTCGTGGACATGAGGCGGTTGTATGGCCTGGAGCGGATTTCTGGCGTCTTTTCGATTGTTGTGGCCTCTGAAACGAATTCCGAGACCGTGTTCCGCGGGATGAGCACAAGTCCTGCGAAAAGTTCTTCCTTCACTCCCCGTATCAGGAAGCGAACCTTTCTTTCTCTCGGATATGACGCGGTTGGCATGGTGGAATAAGTGAGTCATTTCTTCGGTGCTCATACCGATGTTCTCGTTGGGTAGCACGGGTCTTCAGATGGGTTTTAGCCCTATCTTTCCGGCTGGTTCTCGTAAAGGTGTTCAGGAATCCTGTGCGGAAGAGGTCCCATGATGTTAGCGTGGGCTCTCGATTGTCGAACCAGGTCCTTGTGCAATCTTCGAGGGTGAAAGAGACGTGTCGAAGCTTCTCGTCACAGTCCCGGTTGTTGAATGTGGCTACCCGGTCGTATGACTCCAGTCATCTTTCTGGATCCTCACAACCGCGGAAAGTCGGCGGCTTCGTGGGTTGATGCGTGACGACCGTTGTAGGTGACACAGCGGCCGTCACTATGGCTGTCGTCTTCGTCGTTGTAGTACTGGTCTTGTCGGTTAGGAGTCCGTATTCTGGTAGAAGACCTTGCTGCCTCCGGCTAGCTCGTTGGTCGGGGTTGGCGTCGATGTCCTCTTGACGGCCTGGACTTGGCTCACGGCGGGAGGGGGGCATTTGGTACATGGACCGAGAAGCACCTCCATCAGATGGCACGTGGTCGTGATGTTGACGAAAGTAGCAGTCGGTGCGTTCAAGACGAAGCTCTTTATTTGGGCGAGCTTGTGCTGGGCAAATGGAAAGGTCAAAGTACACACAATTCAAGCTGTACACTGAAAGCGGTGAGAAAAGCGTCGGCCGTCGAGTGATCTGCCAAGCGGTAAAGCACGTCGGCATTTGTACATGCTGCCTTTCTAGAAACAAATAGCGCGAAAAAACGTGGGACTAGTAGAAGAAAGGCAACAGGCTTGTCCTGTTGCTTTCTTCTATTTAGGCATACGGGTGTGGCGAGTGACTGCGCCAGAGAAGCGAGTCAGGCTAGTTGTTGCGAATTGCCTTCAGACATAGCTAATTAGCGCAGAAAAGACAACGGACAAGGTGACGATTTACGCATACGGGTTTGGCAGTTGACTGCGCTAGAGAAGCGAGTCGGGCTAGTTGTTGCGAATTCCCTTCAGACATAGCTAATTAGCTCAAAAAAGACAACGGACAAGGTGACGATTTACGCATACGGGTGTGGCAATTGACTGCGCTAGAGAAGCGAGTCGGGCTAGTTGGGCTAGTTGTTGCGAATTGCCTTCAGACATAGCTAATTAGCGCAAAAAGACAAAGGACAAGGTGACGATTTACGCGTACGGGTGTGGCAGTTGACTGCGCTAGAGAAGCGAGTCGGGCTAGTTGGGCTAGTTGTTGCGAATTGCCTTCAGACATAGCTAATTAGCTCAAAAAAGACAACGGACAAGGTGACGATTTACGCATACGGGTGTGGCAATTGACTGCGCTAGAGAAGCGAGTCGGGCTAGTTGGGCTAGTTGTTGCGAATTGCCTTCAGACAGCTAATTAGCGCAAAAAAGACAAAGGACAAGGTGACGATTTACGCATACGGGTGTGGCAATTGACTGCGCTAGAGAAGCGAGTCGGGCTAGTTGGGCCAGTTGTTGCGAATTGCCTTCAGACATAGCTAATTAGCTCAAAAAAGACAACGGACAAGGTGACGATTTACGCATACGGGTGTGGCAATTGACTGCGCTAGAGAAGCGAGTCGGGCTAGTTGGGCTAGTTGTTGCGAATTGCCTTCAGACATAGCTAATTAGCGCAAAAAAGACGAAGGACAAGGTGACGATTTACGCATACGGGTGTGGCAGTTGACTGCGCTAGAGAAGCGAGTCGGGCTCGTTGGGCTAGTTGTTGCGAATTGCCTTCAGACATAGCTAATTAGCTCAAAAAAGACAACGGACAAGGTGACGATTTATGCATACGGGTGTGGCAATTGACTGCGCTAGAGAAGCGAGTCGGGCTAGTTGGGCTAGTTGTTGCGAATTGCCTTCAGACATAGCTAATTAGCGCGAGAAAGACAACGGACAAGGTGAAGACAACAGACAGGACACAGCGCTAAATTTCAACTAACCATTTACTCACATTAAAAAACATACAATTCACAAGATGCGCAGGAAGCTGCACAACACGGCAAAAATCACCAAAAAAAGCCTGCGCCCCTCCTAAGCACCACTAATCATCCAACACTGCGCATGCCTACGCAACCTACTCGTGCCGCATTTAACCAATCAGTTCCATGAGCAGAATTATTTCAAGGTTCACGCATTCTTTATTGCTGAGAGCTAGCGATGGAGCACATCCATTACCCGCTTTTTTATGCAAGAAGTCTGAAAAATTTCCTGCTCTGAATGCCCCCTAAGCGCCTGAGCACACGAGTGCAGTTAAACTTACAGGGACACTAATGAGAAACAATGAATCAGTTTAGATCGATAAATTGTGCTCTGAGAACTCTAATGTCGTTAATTTCGCCGCCACACGTTTATTAATAGAGGAGTAAATCACGTTCAGTTTCATTTTTCAATTTCGCGTCGAAATCTCCCCGAGTGACGTCACGAACTTTATAAAGTGTACTTACCGTATTTTGGCGCCATTGGCTCTACAAAATTACTCCAAACTTGGTATATTAAATCTATGGCCCCCTCAGAGGACAATGTACTTCATTTTTACCGATTAGGAACTACATAGTCGCTAGTAGGCGCCGTCAAGACATGTGACGTCACGGCGAATGGTGCGGAAACTTCAAGGTGGCGTCGCCACCCACATTTTGTTTTTGCGCGTTTTCTCGCTTACTAAGCGTCTTCTCGCAGCAAGTATGGCGCTTTTGGTATCGTGAAAGAGTACTTTACTAATATGACAAAAAACGTTTTGCTCTTTCGTGTCTCTTTAAGGTCCCCACATTTTTTAAAGGTAGCGACACACGCGCCCTCTGGAGGGGTCCATGGAGCAGCGCTAGCAGACGACGTTCCACTCCCTCGCGTGCATTCTGCGGATACTTGAAACTGCTCTCAGTGCGCGCTTGAACTGGTTAATTATTGCCATTTGTGGCTTAAGCTGCTCAGAAAACTTCAAACGACAGGGAAAACAGCTAACGATGCCGGAGCGCGTCAAGCCTTCAAATAAAACGCTCGTGCTTTCGAAGCACCTCATTCTAAGAAACGAAGGAAAACCAATACAGCTGTAAAAGTTGACACTAAGGATAAAAACCCACCATCTACATCTGGGATTCGAACCCGGCTCTTTTAAGTGGGAAACCCCTGCACCACTTCGGTGGAGCCGCGAGCAACTCTTACGCGACCACACACTGCAGACTACCCATCGCAGCGCCGCAAGCGGATTGACCCTGTTTGGGCTTCACTTTTCGAACCTCCGTTCCGAGCACTCCCCTGTTCTGTACACTCTAGTTGGAGCAATGAACCATGGTATGGCACCTAAATACACACAAAAGCAAAAACCGCCAAAATGACTGTTCCGTCGTGTGGTAGCCGCAACTGTAGGCAGAGCAGCCGGCATGCGGCAAACGCGGAATAAAAACACGTAATTCCTGCATCCGCTGAAGCGCAAGGTACATAAGCACTTCTATGTTACAAAAACAATGCACCAGAGGCGCATGAAATATTTTCTCCTCAACGAAACGTCAAACTACACGCTCGGTAATGCAAACAGCCGTACATTCCGCATGCACTGCGATCAACTGCTCGACCCTTTGGGCTGGGCGCGAAGGAGAAAAGGTCACGTGTTTTCAAACCGGCCAATCGCGCGGTGCGACGGCTGGATCAAGGCTTTCCGCTGCTTTTGAAAGATAGAGGGACTTTAGTGAAACGGCTGTGTAATTCGCGCTATCCAGTATTGAAGAATATAAGCACTACTAGAGTGTACTAGAACAGGGGAGTGCCCGGAACGAGCTTCGAAAAGTGAAGCCCAAACAGGGTCAATCCGCTTGCAGCGCTGCGGTCGGTAGTCTGCAATGTGTCGTCGTTTAAGCGATGCGCGCGGCTCCGCTAAAATGGTGCAGGGGTAGAATACCCGCTTCCCACTCAAAAGGCCCGGGTTCGAATCGCAGCTGCAAATGGTGGGTTTTTATTCTTAGTGTCACCTTTTGTAGCTGTATTGGTTTTCCTTTGTTTCTTTAAACTAGCTTAAGTTGCTACGTGTTGGTTCAAAAAGTAACGCAAAATGTGAAGTAAAATAGAAGACATTTGAGAGCTAGCGCAGTTATTTGCAGCGCCACCGCCCGGGATTGAACAAAAATGTAAAGTATGGCCTCCGAGATTTTCGCGAAGACGAGACTCGAAACAAGATTTCACATTTTATGTTACTTTTTATAGCAATACGTAGCAACAGAAGGTAGTTTTAAGAAGGAAAGTAAAAAACCAACGCAGCTATAAAAGGTGACACTAAGAATAAAAACCCACCATCCACAGCTGCGATTTGAACCCGGGCCTTTTGAGTGGGAAGCGGGCATTATACCCCTGCACCACTTTGCCGGAGCCGCGCGCAACGCTTAAACGACGACACATTGCAGACTACCGATCGCAGCGCTGCAGGTGGATTGACCCTGTTTGGGCTTCACTTTCTGTACATTGGTACTGCGGCCGTTCCGAGCACTCCCCTGTTCTAGTACACTCTAACACTACATATCAGCTTACCGCGTCTGGTGATGCTAACAGCCATGGTGCTATTGGCATCGTTACGCAACTGTAAACAACTGGTTAAATAATACATATGCGACTCTTCAGCATATGAGTGTGTTTACACCACTTCCACATTTCTCTACCGTCATTCCGTAACGTGTCGCTCAACATGAAAGATTATGCCACAGTCACCATCCCGCGCATGCTTCGCATAACATCGATTCCCACGGTAAGTGGGATCTGCCGAATTTTTTCTGTGAGTAAATGGTCAGCTGAAATTTAGCGCCGCGTCCTGCCGTCTTCTTGTCGCCTTTTTTGCCCTAATTGTCTTAAGATTGACTACGCCTTCTTGGATTCTTCGAAGGCATTCGATAATGTTAACCATTAGCTGGGTCTACTGAAACTACACCGCCTAAATATGTTGACTCTCTGTTGGTCCAGAGGAAAGAAGAACCTGTTTCTAAGCGTGTGCAGTTTGTCTCCTCTGGTGATACTGCTTCTCCTGAGATGCAGGTGTGGTCACGTACTATCGTGAGCATTATGAGATGGAGCGCCGAATTCGTGTTTATTCACCGATTAATTGTAATGTACTGATACGAATGTGACGTACTGCATGAATTTCCAGAGATACCTATCTGCTTGAGTATTCAGTGTCATGAACACCTTTGCGCTTAACAACTGCGTTCAGACACTATGACCTTTACAATATAATTCCTGTGTTCCAGCTCATATTGCTCACGACTATACATCTCGCGTTCTGTTCTTCGCCCACTCCTGTTCTTAATGTACAATAATGATTTAACACGTTAATAACTCCACCTACTGGTCATTTCGCGGACAATTGCGTTGCACTCCTTATAATTAGTAATGATTCCGAGATCCAATTCCTTCAGGCGTACCTTGATAATGTTATGCATTAGTGTGACCTCTTGAAAACGGATATGGACATTTCTAAATTTAAAATGATGAAGGTTTCCCGTAACAGCCTGGGTTCCTCTAGCTTCTGACTCAAATTCTCGCAATCCCCCTCAAACCTGTACGGTCCTATAAGGATTCTGGCGTACAGATTATTAATTATGTGTTGCGTTCTGATCACATCGACTGCGAAATTAAATCGTATTCTCACGTGGACGTGACGTCGTTGAAGACAGCAGTCGGTGTGTTCAAGATCAAACTGCTTATTTGGCCGAACTACAGCAATGCACACTGTACACTGATAGCGGCGAACAGGCCGTCGGCCGTCGATAAAGTGCTCATGGCTGGTACGCGCCGTCTTTTATACATCACGCATCGAACTTTCCAGCCTTATCACTGGTGGTCGCGCAAGCTATGGAATAATCTAGACTATTCGCGTCCTGCGCGCAATCTTAACGAAGCGATATACTACAATCGCGAAGCTTCTCGAACACTGCGGCGCGGTCAGCCTCGAGCATTGATAACCGTCCTTGCTGGTCAAACCCAAATACATTAAAATAAAAGAAGAAGCGGGCGTGGCATTGCCCCCCTCTGAAAAAGCATCGTCCCGATGCTTGCGTCACAACATAGAAGAGAAAAGAAACAACTGCATAGAAAAATAAATTGCAATAACAAAGGAAAAAGTAATGTCCCCAGGTTCGCTAACGCACAAAAAAGGCTTAAGGCGCACGACATGGACGACTTCACGTCGTGCGCGGCGTCACTGGGAATTCGTAATGCCGTCCAGGACGACCTCGTAGTCAAAAGTGCCGATACGTCGAAGCACCTTGTATGGCTCGAAATATCGCAGAAGTTTTTCACTCAGCCCACGTCGGCGTATCGGCGTCCAGACCTACACACGGTCACCGGGTTGGTACTCCATCTGGCGTCGTCGGTGATGATAATGACGGCTGTCGGCCCTCTGCTGGTTCTTGATGCGCAGGCGCGCGAGCTGTCGAGCTTCATGTTGGTTGAAACAGCGGTCACGAAACGACGACGAAGTAAAAGAAAACACAGCACAGGCGCTGACTCGCAACTCTGACTGTAGGAGTAGGGCAAGCTGGTGTTGCTTGTGCTGCGGGAAGCTCGGGTTCACGTTGAAATGTCTTTAGAGACCTCCATCCTGCGAAGTAGGTTCGGTAGCATCGAAGAGGGCGAAAGCATTGCTGGCGTCCATGAATTCGTGGATGTAGGCGACCGTCGTACCAATGTTGAGGTGCCTATATTCGTGGCTGAAGTTTGTCAGCACTACCTTTGCTTTGCCATCGTGCAGCTCGGCTATGCCTGTTGCGACGAAAATCTGACGGTTCAGAAGCGCGTGCTGATCGCCCTCAACGAGGCCTTCCAGGTCTGCTGATTTCTGAGTGCCGATGGAAACGATGACGCTGGAGCGAGGGGGAATGTGTCCTGGCCTTCCAGCGCATTCAAGGCGCGCTTCCCTAGTGGCGTGAACGGCGGTAGTGCTTTTTCTGTGGACAATGTTATCGACTTGGATCTCAGATCGATGACTGCACCATGAAGGCTTAAGAAGTGCATACCAAGGATGACATCTCTCGAGCAACGCTGCAGGACTACAAAGTTTGCGGGATAAATCCGGTTGTTAATGGTGAGTCTCGCTGTGCAGATTACCTCCGGCGTTACTAGATGACCTCCAGCTGTCCGGATTTCGGGGCCTTCGCAAGTTGTCCTAACTTTCTTCAGGTTCGTGGCGAACGGTGCGCTGATGACAGAATGGTCGGCTCCGGTGTCGAGGAGAGCTGTGATGCTGTGGCCGTCCATAAGAACGTCGAGGTCGCTTTTTCGTCGTCTCGCGTTGCAGTTAGGTTGTGGAGTTGAGTCACGGCTACGACGGTTTGTTCCGCTGCTTCCCCGTTGCGTTTTCAGGTCTACTTCGGTCCGCGAGTTTCGTCGTCAGGGCTCTCTCTGGTTCGCGTCGTGTCCTGAAGGTTTCTTCGTGGCGTCGTCGTCGGCGGCGGTGGGGGAACTTCGGTATTTCGTCGTACAGCAACCGCACCTGCATCGATTGCTGCCCTTAGTTTTCCAGATACGGGCTAGGTGACCGGCCCCGAGTTGGGCCAGCGCATGGTAGGCGTTGGGGAGACACGCAGCGGCCCGGCGACGGCGAACGGGAAGGTTGTCGGGGTGTCCGCTGCGCTCCTGCGCATCTGCGATGTCGCGTGGTCGTTCACCCCGCTGTGGACGCGGCGCGTCAATGGCGAACCCACGCAATCCCATCTGTCAATACTGGCACCGGCGGTAGGTGTGGCCAGCTTCTCCGCAATGGTAGCAGAGTGGGAGGTGGTCGGAAGCGCGCCAAACGTCGGTCTTTCTCGGCGTGTACCCAAGGGACAAAACGGGCTCGGCAAATGGTAGGCCCGACGTCCGTGGCCGTTCAAAATGTGACTGGCCCGACGTCGGCAATTCGGTAGGGCCGATGTCGTTTTTTGCAAATGGCCGGGCTGTTTGCCGATCATCGGCAGCTGGTCGGCGAACGGCGTCGGGCCGATGTCGTAGACTTGGCAGTGCCTACCTCAGGCTGCACGCGTCCTGAGCACTTGCCAACGATGACAAAAGCACGGCCAACGCTCATTTGCCGTTATTCACCGCTATACATTCTGCATTTCTTACATGCAAGTATGTATTATTCCGACCGCGGAGGGGCCAGTTTTTTTTTTTTTTTGGGGGGGGGGTATAAGCAGTATTAATTTCACTTTTCCATTTTTACGCAACGCTTGAGGCAAACGAGATGAATTGAAAACGTTTGCGCTTAATTAATGCTTCAAATGATGAGAAGTCATAATAACGAAAGAGTGTTGCACAAATATGCTTGTTTGCATTGTTAAAGACAACTAAGCCCAACTGTACTTGAGTGTACACATCGTGGCCCTAAAATTGACAACTACAACTGCTGCTGACGCTGTATGAAATATTGGCACCCACCCACGCAAGCGCTTCGATCAATAAAAAATCAGAGGGATACAAGTATAATTTTAGAGATCACAATTAATTTTTTTAACATTACTCAAAACAAATGTCCTTTGGTCGAGGTGCCATGCGTGGTGTCAAGGTGACTCTACATTCGTGTCGTCTTCCGTTTCTGTCGTCTCCTGTTACGACCGCCGTCTCCGTTGCTCGCGCCAGTGAGCCACCTTTTCACGACTTTTCCGACAGTGGACAGGGATGCTTCCGGGAAGCTGCTCCTAACGGACACTGCAACAATAACACATGTAATGCAACAAATTGTGAACCCATAGTTACGATAACAATACAAACAGTTTCCTGACGTGAAAATGACTGCTGCACAAGCGTACTAAGACGCAAGCATACTAAAGCGCTTTTAACACATAGATAACACTGCTGTTTTGCAAGATCCTCGACACAGGTATCTAGTTGGTAATAATCTAAGTACCACTCTGTCGTGACGAACACACACTGCATGCATATATGCGTAAGTTGAGGTAATTAGGGCACCTACGCCGCAAGTTACGTAATTTTATTAACGATATTCGTAAACTATCTTACCTTACGCTCGTTCGACCTCAGCTTAGCTTAGTTTACTTAAATTTTAATGTTCCGGTGCACGAGACGCAAGCCTGCCGTGTAACATGTGCATTACATGTATATGGGAATTAGTTTTGCTTCCGATCAGAGATTATAAAACGTTTCATTTCATTTCATTTCAACTGGTATTGACTGCTGTTTTCAATATTCAAGCTGTCGAGTGGGGCGCCTAAGGGGCGGACGCCGCCGCAGAAGAACGACGGAGGCGACGATGCGACCAAAGAGTGCTATGCGAGCCGTTAGCATGTGTGGCAGAAGAGGAGAACCTCTCGCCCGAAAGCGTCAGTGAAGAACAAGCTCGCCCATAGAGGAGGGGACACTGCGTAGAATGGACACTGCTATTAAGCCGTGTGGCCGAATAGAGAGCAAGGTAATTGAGAGAGAACTACCCCTCTCGTGAAATGCATTGAGACGCCAAGTCGTTGCTTATGAGCTTATGATAGTTCGCAAGTTTCGGTTTTGGTTCCTTGCGTGCGCAGTTTTCCTACGTCCGTCATTATTTTTTGTCTTGTTTTTTATCGCTACAGCTGGTCTCTGGGTTACAATTCTGAATGGCCTATATGAGAATTTTTTTTTATCATGAGAATACATGAGATTGCAAGAATTATTCACGAGCCGTCATTGTAGCAGCCCTCTAGGCAACGCGAAATTCCGGAAAATAGACGGAAGACGCCTTGTGATGTTTATTTGCTATGGTAAAAAAAGCGAGAAAAAAAAAAACCACACAGTAAATATTTATTCAATGCAACCTGCCCTCTTGCGTTGTAGCCGCACCAAAGTACAGTGCGGTTGTCGCCTCGCGAAGCTCCACTGGTCTGCGTCAGCTGAACAAAAATCGACAAGGGAAAACTACGAGGAGACGCGAAAGGGCACAACCGTTTAACGCGTGGAATTAGAAACAATCGCAATTTTCTTTTACGAACATCGCAACATCGCACTGTGAGGAGTGCTCTATGCTCTCATGATATAAAGCGTTACATTACACGACCTTATTCCATGCGCCTTCAAACCCACGAGCACGCATATCCGGCATCCGCGATAGAATGCCACGTACTATACAGCCCCAACCGGCGCGTTATCACAGATGAAAACGTTTTACTAGAGCTCGAAATAAATGCGTGTGGCGAAACCTTTTCCCATCGTGCCGAAGCGAGAATTTTCGAGGCACGCGGTACTTATCATCGCGCTTCTGCAAGTTATCTTGCGCCAGGCGTTTTAAAAACGTGAGCGACGCGCGTTATCGCTTGATCGCTTCAAACGCTCCTTGCGTTTTCATCACGCTAGTCCATTTGTTTACACTGAACCATCGTCATCTGATAACGCGAGTGCCAAAAGAAATGCGCATCTGGGGATATGAAAATCGTCACAAACCTTTCATCAGTTTACGTCGAAGCGCCCGATTCCTAGCTATGGCGCAGTTACAACATCCAACGTACCCTAAGCCTAACTACGCATTAGCGCGGTCAACAACCGTACTACGCAGTACATCGTGGGACACAAAAGTGAGGGTTCTCACTTTGCTGTCGACATCTGCAGCAGTCCACACCATATTGCCGTGCTGAAAAGCGTCGCTGTCACACAAAATATCGCTCAATACCACGACTTTTCGGAGTGAATAAGCAAAAAGAGATGCCACCGAAACACGCACGAGAGCGGCCCGGCTCCAATAAGCGCCCTAGCTGGTCTGGCCAGAGAACATCTGGCGATGATGTATCGCCGCTTGGTGGCGGAATGTTCTTTGACAAATTTTCAACTTAACGCGTAAGAAAATGTCTTTACACGTGGAGTAAACAAATAAAAAAAGCGAACAAACTATACATTCATGTCGCACACCTCTTTTTTTTTCTTGCGCTACTTGCGCCACCTGAACTCATCTTATGTTCTCGTGATCAAGGTGATATGACGCGAAAATCTCGGAGGCTATTCGGCGAGAAGGTGGCGGGGAGTGCTTGATCCACTTATCGCTGAGTGTCCCCTCTTATCTTGTTTCCCTTTCTCTATGGCGCACCCGCTGAAATGTTTCAGTGTCGAAGGGTCGACGCAGTTCGACGAAGAGACTCGCCCTCTTGTGTTCACACAGCGGTGAATGCACACCGCGGCCGCCGAGCAGAAGCGGGCGTCGAATTACTTTCCCGTGCTGGCCGCGAAATGGTGGCAAAAACCGGTCTTCCCTCCCGGGAAAACAAAAGAGCAGTAGATATTCACTTGCTTCTAGCCAAGTGAAAAGGCGCGAAACTTTAACAGTGGTTATTATACATTTTCTCCGCGAATAATCTTTTGCCATCAAGCAAATACACAATGGATTTGAAAGTAATAATATACACAGAGTAAAAATATACGATGTTTTGCCGTAAAACGGAAAGGAGAACTAGAACCTATTGTGAAAATGTTCGAGCCCTCTATAAAAGCACAGCACAAAAAGGATACATATAGCCAGACCAGAAGATTTTCACAATGTATTTGGTGTTTCCGTGTAATGAATCGTGAATGGGGAGTGCGATACAGATATGGCCGGTTCGCTAGCTTGACATACACCAAAATTAATATAGCGTGACGTGATTGTTCGACGAACATAAATGACACATAGTAACATGAAAATAACGACATGTATGTCATTTACGGCATGGAGCCTGGTGCGCTCGCGTCCGGTTCTCTAACTTGATTTCATACCAAAATTGGTATAGCGTGACGTGACTGCATGACGTACATAAATGACAGCTGGTAACATGGACACAATGAATGACATGCGTGTAATGTACGGCATGGGTTACATGACACGCTCATGGTGCTCAGGCGGGCATTTCGCAAGCTTGACATGCCGATTTTCTTTTCTTTTTTTTTTTGCTTTTCCTTGCACTTTTCAAACGACGCAATGTGCAGAAGGTCATCTACAGGTGCATAAGCGACGATAAGGGCTCGCAAAGAGAGAGAACACCAGTATTATCATTTTTGTTCCTGACTGTGCCGAGCACGCAGGGTGCCCATCATCTGCTTGGTAATGCACAGCGGCACGCTCGCTTGAGTCGACAGGCCGTGGCGATTATCGCACTCGCAGCGCAGCATGCTGCACTGTCGTCAAACCACGCATTTCACATCCAGCGGCGAGAAGACAGACAGGCTGCAGGCACAAAACGCGCACACACGACGGACACAGCTGATCACTTGAAAAGTGGCGTTCACAAGGCCAAGCTACGACGATCGCGCCGCCGCGGGAACGACTCTCTCCTCGCGTTTCTTTCTTTTTTTTCTATGTTTTTTTTTTCGTTGCGCGCGCATGCGTCGCGAAGCTTTGTCCCATTTCACTTCGGTAGCGCCTCGTCTGGCTTGCTTTTGAGCTGGCGGGGGCGGGCCGCAGTAGGCTGCAGCCGCCAAGGTCAAAGGTGCTCCCTCGCTTACTCTCGAACATATGCAGCAGCCGTTCAGAGTCTTAGAAGAACTTCTTGTTGGGCGAGTTGGTGCATGACTTATTGTAGGGTATGTGCGCAAAGCTCGGACGAACACAGGAAAAACGATGTAGACAGAAGAGCGCTCCTTCTGTCTACATCGTTTTTCCTGTGTTCGTCCGAGCTTTGCGCACATACCCTACAATAAGCCGTTCAGAGGGTCGCGTATATCTCTTTCTCTGAGCTCTCTGTGCAAGGGATTTTTAGTGCGCTGAAGCATGCCGCCTTTTTCTTTTACTTCTTTCCCCCGCACAGCTGCATAAATGCCCGCCAGCACTGAAGGCATTATGGAAAGCTTCGGAAAAAATAGAGAAAACATGGCAGAGGAAATGAGATGGGAGTTATTTGTTCTTGAACTCCATTCGACGAATGGCGTCATATAGTGAATTTACCTCCTTTCTTCCACATAATTTCTTAACGAAGTAAAATTGAGGACGCAGAACTTTATTACACCCACCTCATTACACCCTAAGGGAGTACTGTCCAGATGAAGGTAGTATTAAGGAGGATTGTAGCCCTTAAAACGCCCAATTCGGCTAGTTTGCGTTTGCAGTGTGGGCTGGGTTCACGGCTTGACGGGGGCGTCCGGTACATGAACGAGCAGCACTTCCACCAGATGTCACGTGGACGTGACGTCGACGAAGACAGCAGTCGGCGTGTTCAAAGTGAAACTGTTTATTTGGCCGAACTTGTGGCCGGAAAACGAAAACTCGAACTACAGCAGTACACGCTGTACACTAATAGCGGCGAACAGGGCGTCGGCCGTCGATCAACTGCTCATGACTGGGACGCGTCGTCTTTTATACATCACGCATCGAACTTTCCAGTCTTATCACTGGTGGTCGCACAAGCTCTGGAATAATTTATTTTATTTTTTTATTTTTTATTTATTTTATTTTATTTACAAAATACTGCAGGCCCAAACAGGGGTCCAAGCAGGAGGGGCAAAAGTACATGAGAAGGCACATCAAATAAAGGCAGAGCAATCGTATACTCAACAGAAATAACACTGATAAATATAAAAAAGAAACTGCAGCATAAAATAAGGCAAAAACTGCATAGTTTCTTTAGAAGGGGCACTCCAAATTGAAGCAACAAAAGTAGAAACATAATGAAATGAAAATTTTCACACACTAGAAATAAGACCATATTGCAAAAGCACGTCATACATAGATATACACATAGAGGCATAAAATAAGGCAAGTGACATTGGCTTTTTAGACTAGGGAAACAGGAAATGACAGATAATGAAGGTATAAGAAATTGGTACATCATGGTCAGAAGTTCATATAGTTACATGTTCTAAGAAATCGGCGTTTTGTAAGGGGGGAAATGGTAGGTTGTTCCAGTCGGTGATGGTTCGCGGGAAGAAGGAATATTTGAAAAGATTAGTGCGTGTCCGATAGGGTGTTAGAGATCCAGCGTGACGATGCCGTGTTGTTCGAGCAGTAAGTGACATTATATGAGGACTTGGGTTTATGGCTAAGAGCTTATTTTTCAGCAAAAACAGATATTTTAGTCTGTACTTTTCTGCGTAATTGTAGAGTTTGAATACCATTCTGCTTCATTAAACTAGAGGGAGAGTCACTATTACGATATTTAGAATAGATGAACCTGACAGCTTTACGCTGAATCATTTCCAGTGAATTGATATTAGTTTTTGTGTACGGATCCCAGACAATGCTGGAATATTCAAGTTTAGGCCGAATTAGTGATGTATAAGCCGTTAACCTAGTGCTAGAGGGTGTATCTTTTAACTTATGTCTGAGAAAGCAAAGTTTTCTGAACGAAGAGTTACATATGTTGGTAATGTGCGTATTCCAACTAAGGTTGTTAGTTATTGTGATTCCCAGGTACTTGTACTCATTCACTTTGCAAGCCTTTCGGAACCCAGTTTGTACCCAAAAGAAAGTTTTTTAGTTATTGACATGTACACTGTTTTACTGACATTTAACTCCATGCTCCACCGATCACACCAGGAAAGAATATTGTTGCGTGGGTATTACCTACGCTAATAAGGTATAGTGGGATATACCCTGAAAAGGCAGCTAGAAAAGAGGTGAAGAAGTCGACGTTGTGTCGTGAGCTCTGCTGTGGCTTGCTACTGACTCAATATTGTATTTTCCCCGTAACATTTTTGGTGGAGATGCGGGGTACTTTTGTTTGACGACGGCGCTCCGCAGTGGACGCCTCCTTAAGTCCGCAACCATGGCTCCGGGTAAAGACACGCCTTCGCCAGCTACGTCGGCAACATCTCCGACAACAACAACCCGGTACGTCGCCTTAACACAACCCCGTGACCCCGGTACCTTTACTGGGGAGAACAACATTGATGTGGACAAGTGGCTCAGCATGTACGAGCGCATCAGCAAGCAATATGGCTGGGATCCAACCGTTATGCTGGCAAATGTCATCTTCTACCTCGACAAAACTCCTCGCGTCTGGTTTGAGACCCACGAGCACGAAGTTACAAGCTGGGATATGTTTAAACAACAGCTCCGTGACCTTTTCGGCAACCCATTTGGTCAACAGCTTGCTGCTCGGAAAGAATTGGCCGTACGTACTCAAACGTCAACCGAGCCCTACTTGACCTATATTCAAGACGTGTTAGCCTTGTGTCAAAAGGTTGACCACAGCATGTCCGAGGCTGACAAGATTTCTCACATTTTGAAGGGTATCGCAGACGATGCGTTCAATCTGCTCGTTTTTACCAACGTCACGACCATCGACGCCGTAATTAAGGAGTGCCGCCGCCTGGAACAAGCGAAGAGTCGGCGCATTCCGCACCAAATCCATCGTCTCCCCAACACTGCTGCAACGTCGCCTTGCGAAGGAACCCCTTTTCAGCCGTCCACAACTGACGATGTGACACGCATCGTCCGACGCGAACTCGAGGCTGTGTGCCCGGCTGCCCATAAACCGACGTTGTCCGAGACACCGGCCCCCGCTGTCGCCCTGATTCAGGCCGTTGTCCGCCAGGAATTCGCCAACCTGGGTTTGTGTTCCACTGTATGTGCCATGAACAATACTGACACCTCCGTAGCCTCTGAGACAACGCGCCGCCGTCAGTACCCTGTTCATTCCAGGAACCCTTCTGAATGGCGAACAGCAGATGATAAGCCGATCTGCTTCCGCTGTGGTCGTGCAGGCCACATTGCTCGTTACTGTCGCAGTCAGTGGCCCTCTACTCCTCCAAGCCAGTATCCCGCTTACAACGGCCCCTTCCGCACAATAAATCGCCGTTATCCGACCCGCACTGAGCCTTCAGCATTCGCCGCCCCTGAGGACTATGGCCGCACCTTCCCATCGTCGCCGCCTCCAAGCCGTTCCTCTCGTCCACCAACGCGTCGCCACTCGACCTCGCCGTCATTTAGCCGCCGCATGTCCCCGGAAAACTAGGCTGCGCAGCTTCTGGAGGTGAAGCTGCCCTGTCGACCTTGACCAAAAATCCTCTGTTGCCCTTACGTGTACACCAGAACACACTTGAAGTACATGTTGATGCACTCCTGTTCAAGCTTTGATCGACACAGGCGCTCACGACTCTGCCATGAGTGCGGATTTTCGTCGTCGCATGAAGAAGATTCTGACGCCACCCTTGACCAATGTGGTACAAGTCGCGGATGGCGGCACCATTCCTGTCGTTGGGATGTGTACAGCTCAGCTTACCGTTGCCGGTTATCAGGTGGTCGTTCTTTCTACTGTCCTTGCCACATGTCCCCACGACCTCATACTTGGGCTGGATTTTCCGGCCGCCAATTCTGCGCTTACTGATTGCTCCGCCGGTGTCTTGCGCCTTGAACTGCCACAACTCAGTAACCCCCCGTCGCAACCTTAGTGCCGATTACATTGCAGCGACTTTATTCATCTGCCCCCGCAATCTGTTGCGTACGTCGATATGTTGTGCTCACAAGCTGTGCCAGACGGTGACTACTACGCTGCGCCTCTTCCCGACTTGCTGCTCACGCATTGTGTTGCTGTTCCCTATACGGTTCTCAGCATCACGGCTAACAGAACCTGGCTATCAGTGGTAAATTTCGGCTTCGCAAATCAAGTGCTCCCACAAGGCATTTCCGTAGCCCACCTTTGTTCGCTACTAGATTCACCGGTCGAAGCTTTCGCCTTGGATGCCGCTGTTCCTACGCAGCGGACACCACCTACAACAAATTGTGGCAGCCGTCAAATTTTTAACACGATCGCCGCTGACCTTCCGCCTGAACACGTTGAAGCCCTCCAGCGCGTTCTCGTGTCCTACCAGGACATTTTTGATTTCGGTGACCGACCTCTAGGGCAGACGTCCGTTGTGAAGCATCGCATACACACAGGTGATGCCAACCCTGTTCACCGCCGCCCCTACAGAGTGTCTGCGTCTGAGCGGAGCGTCATCCAACAGGAAGTAAATAAGATGCTAGCGAAGGACATTATAAAGCCGTCCTCCAGTCCCTGAGCGTCTCCGGTAGTGTTAGTTAAAAAGAAGGACGGATAGTGGCGCTTTTGTGTGGACTATCGCCATCTCAACAACATCACAAGGAACGACGCCTACCCTCTACCTCGAATTGACGACGCCCTTGATTGTCTGCATGGTGCCGCGTACTTCTCTTCCGTCGACCTCCGTTCCGGATATTGGCAGATCGCTGTGGATCCCGTGGACCGAGAGAAGACGGCCCTTGTAACACCCGACGGCCTCTACCAGTTCAAGGTCATGCATTTCGGCCTATGTAATGCCCCAGCCACATTCGAACGAATGATGGATTCTCTGCTTCACGGATTCAAGTGGTGTACGTGTCTATGTTATTTAGACGATGTAATTGTGTTTTCGCCCACGTTCGAAACGCACCTTGAGAGACTCTCAGCAATTCTTGACGTGTTCCGTCTCGCCGGACTTCAGCTTAATTCGTCCAAGTGCCGGTACGGCCTACGCCGCATCACGATCCTTGGGCATATTGTTGATGCCTCCGGCGTACAGCCTGATCCGGAAAAAATTCGAGCCGTTAAGGACTTCCCTGTGCCGACAACCGCCAAAGATGTTCGCAGCTTTGTGGGACTCTGCTCCTACTTTCAGCGGTTTGTCAAAGACTTCGCCGAAATTGCTAGACCTCTCACGGAGCTGCTCAAACAAAACACGCCCTTTAACTGGGGTCCCTCGCAAGCAGCAGCTTTCTCCAAGCTCGTCACACTGCTCACATCTTCCCCTGTTCTGGCCCACTTCGACCCTTCCGCGCCAACCGAAGTCCGCACTGACGCCAGTGTTTACGAAATCGGCGCAGTGTTGGCCCAGCGACAACGTGGGCAGACTCACGTGATAGCTTATGCCAGCAGGCTGCTGTCCACTTAGGAGGGCAATTATTCAATCACGGAGCGCGAATGCCTCGCTCTGGTGTGGGCAGTTGCGAAATTTCGCCCTTATTTATACGGCCGACAGTTTACAGTGCTCACCGACCATCATGCCCTTTGTTGGCTCGCCTCTTTGAGAGATCCCACAGGTCGTCTCGCTCGCTGGGCACTCCGTTTGCAGGAGTATACCTACACGGTCGTGTACAAGAGTGGAAAACTGCACCAAGACGCGGATTGCCTATCACGCTACCCTGTATCTGACCGGCACTCTACGAGCATTGCCTCGATCGACTGCGTATTTTCGCTCTGCCAGCTGCTTCGCCTCGGCGACGAGCAGCGTCGGGATCCGCGTATCAGTCAAATATTGCAACGGCTGCGAGCCTCCCCGCACGACGCCTCTGTACGCATGTTTGCCTTCAAAGATGACACCTTATATCGGCGTAATTTGTCACCCGCCGGACCTGATCTACTGCCGGTCGTACCAAAGCACCTGCGTTCCACAGTCCTCCACGAGCTTCATGACGCCCCAACCGCTGGTCACCTTGGCGTTTCTCGCACGTATGACCGTGTGCGCCGCCGCTTCTACTGGCCTGGCCTTGCACGATCTGTGCGGCGTTATGTCAACGCCTGCGAAGTTTGTCAGCGCCGCAAGAAGCCGTCGGGACTTCCTGCTGGGTATCTTCAGCCTATCGACATCCCACCGGAACCCTTCTACCGAGCGGGTTTCGACCTTCTCGGTCCCTTTCCGACATCCACTTCAGGAAACAAGTGGGTTGCCGTTGCTACCGATTACGCGACCCGCTACGCAATCACGCGAGCCCTGCCAACCAGCTGCGCTACAGACGTCGCTGATTTTTTACTTCGGGATCTTATATTAGTGCACGGTGCCCCACGACAACTGTTGACAGACCGAGGCCGTACTTTCCTTTCTCGAGTGATTGACGATATCCTGCGTTCCTGTTCCACCCAGCATAAGCTCACGACCTCTTACCATCCCCAGACAAAGGGGCTGACAAAGCGCGTAAACCGGACCCTGACAGACATGCTTTCGAAATACGTGTCGACCGACCATCTTGACTGGGACCTTGCACTGCCCTACGTGAAGTTCACGTACAATTCCTCCCGGCACGACACCGCTGGATACACACCGTTTTACCTTTTGTTTGGACGCGAACCAACGTTGCCATTGGATACCTTCCTTCCGGCTGCTTCAGAGTCGACCACGGAATACGCACGCGACGCTATTGCCCGCGCTGACCACGCCCGTCAGCTTGCCCGCAACAGATTGACGGCTTTTCAAAAAACACAGAAGCACCGTTCCGACGAGCGGCATTGTGACGAACGTTTTCCAACGGGTTCCCTCGTTCTTCTCTAGTCCCCAACGCGACGTGCCGGCCTCTCTGAGAAGCTACTTTCTCGATACACGGGCACATACCGCGTGCTTCGACAAGTGACAGAGGTTACATACGAAATTGTCCCGGCTAATCCCACCGACTCTTCTGCTCTGTTATCCCGTGACGTCGTCCATGTATCCAGGCTCAAGCGTTACCACCCTCCTTCTGCTGTGGCCCCATAGACGCGCCGGGTCGGCGCTTTCGCCGCCGGGGGTTGTGTTGCGTGGGTTTTACCTACGCTAATAGGGCATAGTGGGATATACCCTGAAAAGGCAGCTGGAAAAGAGGTGAAGAAGTAGACGTTGTGTTGTGAGCTCTGCTGTGGCTTGCTACTGACTCAATATTGTATTCTCCCCGTAACAATATTTTGGAGATTATAGTTGAGTAATAGTTGATATTCAAGACACTTCATTTCATTATAAAGTACACAATCATCCGCAAATAATTTAATTTGAAGACGGGAATGTATTTCATTTGTAATGTCATTAATGAATATCAAGAATAATAAGGGGCCAAGTACACTGCCCTGGGGCACACCAGATGAAACTGGTAGCTTCTCAGAGGAGTGGCCACTATTAGAAACGAACTGATTGCGGTTAGACAGATAGGCAGCCACCCAATTAACTATATAGGCTGGAAGATTAATTGATTCTAGTTTACTAATAAGCTTGCTATGTAATACAAGGTCGAAGGCTTTCTTAAAATCTAGGAATATAACATCAACCTGGCCGGACCCATCAAGAACACTAGCGAAATCGTGAACTGTTGTTAACTGTGTTACAGTGGAGAAACCTTTGCGAAAGCCATGTTGACAGGAAGACAGTATGCTGTTATCCTCTAAAAACTTATTAATTTCCTTAGCTATTATATGTTCAAGTAGTTTGCAACATGATGAGGTTAGGGATATAGGGCGATAATTTGTTACTAGTGTGGGGTCACCTTTTTTCAGTACAGGTATAACACGTGCCGAAAGCCAATCATTAGGCAGCGTAGCCTTAGGACACTTGAATCATTAGGACACTTGAAATATACGAGCTATGAAAGGTGCTAATGCTTCTGCGTACCTTTTCAAAAAAACATTAGGTATATCATCTGGACCTGGGGAGGATTTAGTTTTAAGGTTAAGTAGCATAGAAACGACACCTGGCATTGATACAATATCAGGTGCAGAGAAGTATGGTCTACGGTTATGATCTGTAGTAGCATCAAAACTCGAAAAAACACTATGAAAGTATTCATTAAAACCGTAGTAGAACAGCGCCGGCGAAAACAACAGACCAGACGAGGAGAAGGACACGTAACACCTCGGACACCTCGTCTGGTCTGTTGTTTTCGCCGGCGCTGTTCTACTACGATTATGAACCAACTAGCCCAAAAGTACATTTTGACAAATTCATTAAATTATTGCGCAATGTTGTGATTTTCGTTAACTATATTCCCCTCATGTACAATGTGGCTAATTTCCTGGTTCTTTTTTCCTAGAAAGCCCCAACATTTTTGTGGTGCGGAGCGAATAAACTCTGGTAGCGTATGCTGGAAGTACCAACGTCTAGCATGACTCACTTTTTGATTTAAGCTATCTTGCATTTGATGAAAAGCTTCCCTGAAGCACACCGCCGTCTTAAGCGCTTAACTCTTCTTTTAAGGTGCAAGATATCTCTTGTCATCCAGGGAGTAACTTTAGATGTTCGCTTAGTTTTTCTCGGAATGAAATTGTTGAGGCAATGATTGACAATTTCTTTAAAACAGTTCCAAAGTGCAGTAATATCATGGCCTTGGAAACTGTCAAGACATATTTCAAGGTAATCTAAAACACTTTCATCATTGGCTCTAGAGTAATCTTTAATAGTTATTGTGTTCTTTTTAATGACGTCACACGGGTTCAACGAGCACGTGAAATACACGAGTTGATGGTCCGAAATGCCAGGTTCAACGGAGACAAAAAAATTTTTCAATTGATCGACTTACAAAAACAAAATCGAGAATCGTTGCTTACGTATCGTGAATACGTGTTGGTTGATTGACAATTTGTTGCAAGTTATGATAAAGCATAATATTGCGTAGGTAGTTCACGTGCAAGTTGGATTAGGCAAAGAAGGACGCGTTCTCCCAATCAATGCCTGGGAGAATAAAATCACCTATAAGCATCACATTGGCACTTGTAAAGGATGCAATGTGTTCGCAAAGGTAAAAAAGGAATTGCGCAGGTGAGTTAGGGGCTCGGTACACCGCAAACAACAAAAATGATTTACCCCAACAAGAAAGTTTCAATTAAACAGTTTCTAAGTTATTCGCTTGACGTAAAAGAACAGCACATATGTTTTCTTTAACCAAAACTGCAACCCCGCCACCCCTGGAAGACCTATCGCGACGAAAGGTCTGATAGGACGGAGGGAAAACAACTGTGTCATCAATATCGTCATGCAGCCACGTTTCAGTTAAGACAACTACGTGAGGGCTGTAACTCAAGATAAGCGATTCAAGATTCTCAGACTTGTTAAGAATGCTTCGAGCATTAATGTTTAGGACACGCAATCCTTTAGGTGCTACGGGAGCGCGTCAGTCACTCTTCGAAGTGCCCTGGTAAACTTGAATTTTGATTCTCAAGTTTCTCTGTTCATCCCAAATGAAAAGCTTATTACCCACCCGCAGTTTGTCATTAATTAAGCTAACTTTCTTTCCCTGCTCTTTCTCAGCCCTTGCGCTGATCCATAGGTGCCTTCTCTTCATCAGTGTACTTCGGGAAGAGTCATTCTGGATCGATATACTGGAGCCTTTCAATTTGTAAGCATTCTTCAGCGCAAGCTGCTTTTCATCAAAGTCCTGGAAATATACTATGACTGGTCTTTGTTTGCCCGGCCTCCCAAGGCGGTGTATTCTACCGACAGATTTACAATGAATGTCAAGTTTTGCAGCGAAAGTTTCGTTGAGAACTTTGCTTTTAAGGACTGATTCCGTTTCATTCGGCTCTTCAGAAATACCAAAGACTACCATATTTGAACGCCTACTCCTATCCTCGAGGTCAGTCAGTTTTGCTTCCAGAGATTTTACTGTTCGTTCGAGGTTATCGACACGAGAAACATTTTTTCTAGCTCAGAAAACCTGGCTCCAAGATCAGCCACCAGTCTTTCCATGGCAGACTGTTGTTCCCTAAGCGCTGTTATTTCTTTTGTCAGTTTACTTTGACCTCATAATATTTCCTTGAACATGGATTCAATGGAGGAGTTACTGCCGCTCGATGGGCCGACTCAACATCCCCGCACAGCGCAAGCAAGCACACACAATACAAATTTTTGACAATAGAGATGCACTGTTGGGGGCACGGCAAGACCACAAGACCACGATAATCACTCTTAATTGTACAATAGTAGTCACTGACCTCCATGAAGCAGAGGAAAGGCTTATAAATCCACATGCTTGTTGATGGTCTGCCGTGCCCACAAAAACTGTAGGCCTGGGGTCGATTCCTTTTAAGGCGGCGTGCCGACGTCACGTGATGAATAAGTGGCGCCTCAGGAAGAGCGTCTTGCAGGAGCAAAGGGGCGTCGTCACGAAGCAAGCTGGGCTGTAGCAGTGGCGCCGAAGAAGCTGATGCGATTAGGGCCACACTTCATTGTTCGACAGATATGGTCGGCACAATCCCGTGATGGCAGCTGGATGCGACTGCACAGTTGATGCGGCTAGACCAGCGCATACCTGCATGAAGCAGAGGAAAGGCTTATAAATCCACATGCTTGTTGATGGTCCGCCGTGCCCACCTTCTATACTATTCTAGACTATTCTAGACTAATCTAGACTATTGGCGTCCTGCGCGCAATCTTAACAATCGCGAAGCTTCTGCTACAATCGCGAAGCTTCTCGAATACTGGGGGGCGGTCAGCGTCGAGCGTTGATAACCACCCGTGCTGGTCAAACCCGAATACATCAAAATAAAACAAGAAGCGGGCGTGGCAGTATGCTCGGCTCACTGAAACCAAACTTGTCCCTCGCAGAATCGCCAATAAAGAAATACTTATCTATTACGTTCATCCTTTGCCAGAATATTCTTCATCGGCGTAGGACACCGGTCAGGTAACACTGATAAACAAGTTGGAAACTATTCAGAAGCGCTCGGCGCGCTTATTAACTACAATCACACATCCACGGCACCATGCAAGCTACACATAATGACCCTTCTCTTGTCATGCGTCAGAAATTATCCCGCCTCTTTCAAAACGTATGCTGTCAGAATCACCTACTCTAATCCCACTGGATTCACAATCATGCGGACGAAAAAACACCATTTCCGTCGGTGGGATTCGATCTCACAACCTTCCAACTATGCATCCGATGCTCTACCGATTCAGCTACGACGGAAGGTGCTTCACCACTCATTTCGTTCGGTATTTGTGTACGTATAATGCCTCAGAGACGTTAGCCACTCGTAGCCAAGACGGCGAGTGTAGAAGATGTTTATTTGCCAGAAGGCGCGTCACGTGATCATTACACGAGGTGGCCGCTGACCAATAAACCCTCGCATCCTAACGTAAGGCATTAGCCTGCAGGGACAAGGTCATCAGGCATACGCAACGAAGGGAGTGAGCAAGCGCTTTCCATAGTAGCCCAATTCGTAAAGCAACGGACGCGTAGTTCAAAGGTTGTAGGTTTGGATGCCGTCAGTTGTCCTTTCCTCTTGATATTGCTGAAAAGCGGGTGACAACCACACGCACGACAGTGATGGCTCAGGTTAACGCCATCATTCGAGTTCAAAGAAGCATATTGAAATCGAATGATGGCGCTAATCTGGCCCGTCACTGTCGTGCACGTGGTTGCCACCCGCTCTTCAGCAATGTCAGTTACAAGGGCAAAGAGGAGCATGAAATTATGGAGGCGTACCACGTCAGGAAAAACTGAGATAACTGTATAAGCACACCGTCTAGTTACCTCCTTGATAAGGAAATATGTATTTTGCAACCGTGGCGACACAAAAAATTAGACCAATAAAGGGAACCATGTGTGGATGCGAAGCAGCGGGGAGATGGGTAGCTTGAGTGGGAGATGGTGTCATTTTTTTTAGCCCGGAATTCAGGGTCCGCTTGCCGCCGTTCACGTTTCCTTTCGGCTTTGCGAGCACGAAGTTCGGGGGCATCCACCGCTCGACGTTGACATTTCGACTCGGCTTCGCGTTGCGTTGTGTAAACAGACCTGAGTTGAACGAAAATTCACACTCCACTCTCAATTGTACTCATGTGGACACGTGTACGCAAAACGTTTTCGGACACAATAAAATTAATAACCTCATAGTCCAGCGGGTTATTGCGGACAACTAGCGTAGTTGGACGAGGTGTAATGAGTGTTACACGTACTATCGGTTCCGAATGAAACGCCAGCAGTGGTGCGCGTGGTACAGTTCGCACCCTTATGATTAGATATAGATACGCTCATGCCACTCGTGAACATCATTGACGCTTTCGATCGTGCAGTGCTACCTAATCGCGTGTGCGAGCCTGTCAATGGTGATGACAGGACGGCGCGCACGCGCCTAATGCTTGGACAACGCTGTCCGTGTTTCACTTGACGCCGATAGTGAAGCTTGGCAAACAGTAGGAAAAATCGGCGAAAGGGTCCACGAAGACGAAAAACCCACCATTCTTTTGGGCCCTTTGACTGATTGTTCTTTGCCGCGCTGTAACAAGATTGAATATTTGAAGGCGAAAGCCTTAAATTCCTCATCAAATGCGAAAAGTGACCGTCGGCGTCCCGCGTCGGCGGCGTCAACACGAATGATGCAAAAGATCATCACGTGATGATGATGTCACCGTATGACGTCATCATGACGTCACATTTCGCTAAAATCTTTGAGGTAATCATCACGTAACATGATGACGTCATCACATGACGTAGTCGTCCTGCAGTGCTTCCGTGATCGGCCCACCGATCACGGAACGCAACGCAAAACCACGTGATGTGTACAAAGATTGCAATGTCTCTGATCCTTGAGGCAGTGCAAAACCACGTTATGTACAGAAAGCATTTGGAGGGGGGCGGGGAAGCAGCAATACATCGCCTGAATAAAAAGGAGATGGCTTTCGACATCGAGTCATCCTAGGCAAATGCATAAGGGGCACTGCATTTTTAGTACAGTGATCGCACCACGCCCTATCAGTAGCCTACCATTGAGAGTGATTTACACTATTTTGTAGCAAATACATCTTATTACGATTTTCGGATGCGAAAGCTTTGGATTTATCTACGTTAGTATGGTTACACTAACTCTTATCAGCATACTTTCAGACGACTATGAACGAGTCAGAAAGCATCGATTTATTAGCGTAGGGATCAGCATCACTGACTTAACGTCGCGAGGACTGATTAAGCAGCGATACTGGTGGTTTAATATTTTTTGCGATTAAAGCAAACACCATCTCTCTCCAAGCTCGTCTATTTTATTGCGATAGCAATTATATGGACAGTCTCGGCTGGTTTTTGTCCATCCCCGTCGCCGCCGCCGTCATGCACCGTATATGTATAAGTATGTATATATATGTAAGAGCCCCAAAGAAAAATAATTCACAAAAATGCTTCCGAAGCGCGGAATCGAACCAGTGACCTCTCGTTCCGCAGCGCGTGGCGCTAACCACTACGCAACAAAACGTCGATCCTCCAGGTAGCTGACGGCGAGCGCTATGGGCACCGTGCATACGTTAGGAGCCGCCGCAGTCGCGCGCTGCTTCCAGCGCCAAAACGGCCACGGCAGCAGATCTGGCGGGATAAGGGAGCAGACAACGCAGGCGGCGGCAAGCCACTGCGTCGTGTTTTGGTGCTTCGCTTGAGGCGTTTCCTTTCCCGTTTGCTTCCAAAAGACGGCAAATTGTTAGCAGCTGTCCGAGAACGTAGCGTTAGCGCGGGTGCTTCTTTTCGCCAGAGCTCGTGTATGCTCAGGCGAATGCGGCAACATTAAATACATGAGCTGGCGGAAGACAACGGAGGTGACGAGCCCGTTGATCGAAACTGCGCACGTGTAACGCGGGCCGTCTCACTCACCTAACAATCACAGCTTATCACTTTCGGGCTAACGCGGCAGCGAACTCAGTGGCAGCTTGAAACTGGCGATACCAGCAATTGCACTGTCACGGCCGCTGAATGAAAAAACGCTTTCCATCGAACGGCCATGGCGCTGCATTCGCTGCGCCGACTTAACCAGTGCAGCCGAGTTCGTCGTCGTGGCTATGTTTTGCTGCCATGGCACTGCAAAGCGTGCCAATTATTATTACGTTTGGATTCAGAGAGCTACGTGATATATTTTTATAGTTTCCTCCGTGGAGCTAATCTGAAGAAGGGCAGGGACCTCCTCGAAGCGGGGCACGTTCACGGCGTCCTGGAAGAGGTGTTGCTGGGCAGATCAAGAATCACGGGCAAATGCAACCCCAGAAAAAAAAAATACCCCATCTATTCACAAAACTCACTTTTGTCGTCGAACGAGTGCGATCCACCGTTCACGCCGATTCCGTTCATATTCTCTAAATAGAAACCGGTAAAAACGCGTGCCCGGAGAATTCCTGTAGGTGTTATTGCACCCAACAATGCAGCAATTATTCCATGAGTTCGGCATTCCTACGAACAGCGGAACCGGCACAAAACGAACTGCCGGCGAAAATAACTCGCTCCGTCGCAGTGGGAGCGTGGAGCGAGCAGGGGTGCAATCGCGGAGCGATGTTGTCTGCTATATTATTCTTATCGTCCACCACCTGCGGCTGACTGATCGCGTTGATAACGCGGACGTACCGTCGCTCTGGTCACTGGCCAAGCGCGAAAAGCACGAAAAGTATAGTCATTGTAAAAGGCATAGTTCCTCGACTTCACCCCATTGCGAGCGCGTCAGAGCATCCCGCCAAATCTGCGCTTCTTGCCGCTAGGGACGTCTTCGCTCGGGCAGCGGAGTTACGTCTGCACGGAGCCTACATACGCACTCTTTACCGCTGGACGGACTCATAGACGGCAGGCTCTTATAAGCGTTTCTCCATTACCAGCGAGATGGCGCGAGGAGCGCAACGGGGCATTCAAATGTCGTCGGCCAGCTCGCTCGCTTCTAATATTTGCTCAGGGAGAACCTTACCCTTCTGCGGTCTGCTCTTTATATACACCATTTACTTCAGCGTGCTTTCTTACTCACCAGCGAGATGGCGTGATGTGCGCGCTGGGCGCTGGACTTTAAAGGTTACCGCAAAACTACCTGCCCCTAACCTGGGCCCCGGCGGGGCGCACGCCGCATGCACGAACACTCCCCGCGACAGTCTGTCGGCGACCCTCGTATGGCTGCCCACGGTCCCTTTTTGCATGCCCTTCCTGACGCGTGGAACATGCACACTGCCGTCAGATCATGCCTCGTGTCGTAGCAATTAGGGGCGAGGGGCAGCGCTTCCCACACATTCTACTTGTAGACGACTTCTTCATTTTAGTGGACCGGAGGTGAATATTGGGGCCTCCCCAATTTCTGAGGCACATTCCTGCTAGTAGAAAGTGCGAACGCTACACAATTTTCAACGCTGACCTTAAGTAGCTCCTCTGTTAAAAAGCTCTGATACGGAGCATACGATCGCGAGTGAATATGCAACAAGATCTGGGTATTCTGAAACGCCTGGCCGGCCTGAAGAGGACTCGGGGAGAGAGCATTCGGGGGTCTCTACTGTCACGGGGTCGTGACGTCGACGAAGGCAGCTGTGGTCGCGTGTCGCGTCGAAGATGAAACTCCTTATTTGCCCGAACTTGTGGCTGGGAAACGGAAAGTCATACTACAGTCATGCACACTGTACAATGATAGCGACGAACAGAGCGTTGGCCGTCGATAAACTGAACCACGGCAAGGCGCGCCGGCATTTTATACATGCGGCATCGAACATTCAAGCCTCATCACTAGTGGCCGCGTTAGTTCCAGAATTAACTGAAATGTTCGCGTTTGCGTGTTCAAGCCCATAAGAAGACTCTAACACAATCTGGAAGGTTCCCAGACATTAGGGCGCGACTTGCGCAAGGCAGTGCCTACGCGTGCAACTTACTTGATAGATAAAATAATAATAGAAGCGTGCGTGGCATTGCCCCCCTCTGAAAAAGCATCGTCCCGATGCTCGTAACAGAACATGGAAGGGGAAAAAAGTGCATGCAGAAAAAAACTACAATGATGAAGGAAAAAAGTAAAGCAGAGTCCTAAGGTTAGCTAACGCGGATAAAATGGCCTAAGGCGCATCACATGGACGACTTCAGGTCGTGCGCGGCGCCGCTGAGAGTTCGTGATGCCGTCCGGGATGACTTCGTAGTCTAGAGCGCCGAGTCGTCGAAGCACCTTGTATGGCCCCAAGTCTCGCCGAGGTAGTTTTTCCCTAAGGCCACGTCGGCGTATCGGCGTCCAGACCTAAACACGGTCGCAGGGCTGGTATTCCACGAAGCGTCGTCGAAGACTGTAACAGCGACTGTCCGTCGTCTGCCGACTCTTGATGCGTAGCGGGCGAGTTGCCGGGCTTCTTGGGCGCGCTGAAGGTAGACAGTCACGTCGAGGTTTTCTTCACCGGTCATGTTGGGCAGCATGGCATCGAGCGTCGTTGCCGAGTTCCTTCCGTATACCATCGTGTATGGCGTCATCTGCATCGTTTCATGCACGGCCGTGTTGTATGCGAAGGTCACGCATGGAAGGATGGCACACCACGTCTTCTGTTCGGCGTCGACTTACATGGCCAGCATGTCGACGATGGTCTTTTTTAGGCGCACGGTGAGGCCATTGGTCTGTGGGTGGTAGACGGTTGTCCGGCGGTGGCTGGTCTGGCTCTATCCCAGGATCGCCTGAGTTAGGTGGTCCGCAGTAAAGTCCGTACCTCTGTCAGTAATGAGGACCTCTGGGGCGCCATGACATAGGACGATGTTCTCAGCGAAGAATTTGGCTACCTCGTCGGCACTGCCTTTGAGCAGCGCCCTTGTCTCAGCGTAGCGGGCGAGGTAGTCGGTAGCTACGACAATCCTTTTTTTTTCCGGAAGTCGACGTCAGGAACGGCCCCAGTAAGTCCATCCTGATTTGCTGGAACGGCCGGCGAGGTAGCTCGATTGGCTGAAGAAGTTCGGCTGGCCTTCTCGGTGGTGTCTTCCGTCGTTGACAGTATCGGCAAGTCTTTACGTAGTGGGTGACGTCGGCAGTGAGGCGAGGTCAGTAGTACTTTTCTTCTATTCGCGCGCGAGCGTGCGGGAAACACCGAGGTGTCCACCCGTCGAATCGTCGTGTAAGGCTTCCAGAACCCCTTGACGTAATGCTCAAGGTACTACGAGGAGGTACTTCGCCCGGAGTGGCGAGAAGTTTTTCTTTACGACAACGCCATTCCGCAAGAAAAGCGACGCCTGTCCTCGCTTGAATACCTGTTGAACAACGGTGGCCTTGCCATCGAGTTATTCCACAAGGCCCTTGAGTTCCGGGTCGGCTCGCTGTTGTTCGGCGAAGTCATCAGCACTTAAGGTTCTCAACAAGTAGTCACCATCCGGGTCGTCGTGTGGCGGTGGGTCAACGGGGCCACGGGACAGGCAGTCGGCGTCGGAGTGCTTTCGTCCGGACTTGTGAATGACGGTAATGTCGAATTCCTGAAGTCCCAGCCTCCACCGTGCGAGGCGACCTGAAGGGTCCTAGTTAGCTAGCAACACAAGGCGTGGTGGTCGCCCACAACTTCGAAAGGCCTGCCGTAAAGATAGGAACGACACTTTGATGTAGCCCAGATGATGGCAAGGCACTCCTTTTCTGTTGTGGAATAGTTGGCTTCCGCCTCAGATAGCGACCGGCTAGCGTAACTCACAACCCTTTCTAGTCCATCAGTCCTCTGCACTAGGACGCCTCCGAACCTTACGCTGCTTGCGTCGGTCTGGATTTCCGTGTCGGCGTATTCGTCGAAGTGCGCGAGTATTGGCGGCGTCTGCAGGCGTCGGTTAATTTCTTGAAATGCTTCGACTTGTGCCGTTCCTCACTTGAATTCCACGTCGGTTTTCGTGAGGTGCCTTAGCAACTCGGCGATCCTTGAAATTTCTTTGACGAAACGCCTGTAATAGGCGCACAAGCCCAGAAATTGGCGTACGGCCTTCTTATCGGCGGGCGGCGGAAAGGCAGCAATGGCAGCTGTTTTTCATGGGTCCCGGTGAACTCCACACTTGCTAATCACGTAGCCCAGGAACAAGAGCTCCTCGTACGCGAAACGGCACCTTTCAGGCTTCAGATTGTGTCCAGAGGTGTTGATTCCTTGAAGTACAGCCTGAAGGCGCCAGAGATGCTAGTCGAAGGCTGAGGCAGACACAACGACGTCGTCCAAGTACACGAGGCAAGTTTGCCACTTCAAGCCTGCCAGTACTGTATCCCTCACGCGTTGGAAAGTCGCAGGCGCCGACCAAAGTCCGAAGGAAGGACCTTGAACTCTAAGAGGCCGTCTGGTGTTATAAAGGCAGTCCTTTCTCGGTCTCTCTTGTCGACTTCGATTTTCCAAGCCGGTCTTGAGGTCCATCGACGAAAAGTACTTCGCTCTGTGGAGCCGATTCAGGGCGTCGTCTATACGTGGGAGAGGATACACGTCCTTCTTTGTGATGGTGTTCAGGCGACGATTATCGACGCATAAACGTAGGGTTCCATCCTTGTTTTTCACTAATACCACGGGTGACGCCCACGGACCCTTGGAAGGATGGATGATGTCGTCGCGTTGCATTTCGTCGACTGGTTACTTTAAGGCCTCGCGTTCTCGTGTCGAAACTTTGTATGGGCTGTGGCAGAGTGGTCTGGCACTTTTCTCTGTAGTGATGCGACGTTTTGCGACTGGGGCCTGCCGAATTCTTGACGACGACGAAAAGCGGTGCTTGCATTGCAAGAGCAGGGTTTGGAGCTGTTCTTGCTTATGCTTCGGAAGGCTAGGATTGACGTCAAAAGCTGGTTGAGGAGCTTGCTTCGTCGGAGTAGGGTCGGAAGAATCGGCGAGGGCGAGAGCATTGCTGGCTTCTACAATTTCTTCTATGTATGCGACCTCGTGCCTTTGTTCACGTGCTTATACTCGTTGCTGAAATTTGTGAGCATCACTGTTGATTTCCCTCCCCGCAACTCGGCTATTCTTTTTGCGGCGCAAATCGCGCGGTTAATCATTTGGTGCTGGTCGCCTTCAACGACGCCTTCCAGGACTGCTAATTTCTGAGTGCCGACTAAAATGATGACGCTGGAACGAGGGCGAATGGTGACCTGGTCTTCCAGCAAATTCAAGGCGTCCTTCTCTGGCGGCGTGTACGGTGGTAGTGCCTTTAGATGCGAAGCAGCTCTTTGACTAGCCTGTGTAACGCTGTCCCTCCGTGCGTCCGTACGAACGTGCCGCAACGCGCTCCCCTCGCTGCTCGTGTTGGAACGGTGCCAAGTAGGTCACGCCGCAGCTGGGCGTTGACGTCACGCTCCCCTCGCAGTGCGTGCTGACGTCACTCTCTCCCTCGTCTGCCGCGCGCTCGCCGCAGCGCCCGCAGCTGCCGCCTCGTCCGTTCGCCCGCAAAACCTGCTGCTACCGGAACGCTACCGGAACGTTCGGCGGCGGGAGGAGTCGCCGTTTACGCTCGGAGTCGGCGTGCGCTGCGCGCGTTTAACGTCGACCTGGAAGAACGATCCGGAACCTCTCGAAGACGCTCCTGCTCCGAGTGCGTTGCCGTGCGCATCGGCGACGTCGCGATCCTCGCGCTGTACCTCGCTCCCAACCGCCGAAGGACCAGGTTCAGCACTGTCTGGAGGAGACGCTGACTGATTGCGGCGAGGCGTCTCGACGCGTGCCTCTTATAGTCGCGGGAGACTTCAAAGTTGACGTCAGCGGAGGAGGAGGAGAATGGCTCGTCGATTACATGCGTGACGTGCACTCGCTGAAGTGCGTGTCGGCGGAACGGAAACTACCCACCACGATAAGGGGAACGTGCATCGATCTGGTATTTGCCAACTTCGACGTCGAATGCCTGCAGGAACCTCTCAGCGTGCACTTCACCGATCACAAGGCCGTGGTAGTCAAGGCGAAACGCGCGCCAGCTCCGGTCCAGCGCCCGTGTGCACTCTGAAGAGACGACCAGACCTACGCCAGCCATCGCTTCAAACAAATCTTCCAGCGCTCACCGCAGCACCCGCGTTAGCGCCGCTCAAGCCATGACGCCACCCGCGCGCAACGCTGCATCTTCGCATCCCATCAGGGTTCCCTTTTGGAAGATGGTGTTAATTTTTGCTGTGGATAGCGTTATCGACTTGGATCTCACGTCGATGACTGCACCATGAAGGCCTAAGAAGTCCATACCAAGGATGACATATCTCGAGCAATGCTGTAGGACTACGAGGCTTGCGGAATAAATCCCGTTGATCATGGAGACTCTCGCAGTGCAGATTCCTGCGGCGTTAATAGGTGATCTTCAGCTGTCCGGATTTCAGGGCCTTCCCAGGCGGGCTTGACTTTCTTCAACTTCGCGGCGAAAGATCCACTGATGACAGAATAGTCTCCGGTGTCGCCGAGAGCTGTGATGATGTGGCCGTCGATAAGAACGTCGGGGTCGCTAGTTCCTCGTCTTGCACTGCCGTTAGGTCGTGGCGTCCGATCACGGCTTCGTCGGTTTGTCCCGCTGTTTCGATGTTGCGTCGTCAGATTCTCTTCGGGCGGCGAAGTTTCGTCGTGAGGGCTCCGTCCTGTTTGCGTGGTGTTCTTAGGGTATCGTCGCGGCGTTGTCGTTGGCGGCGTACAGCAACCGCACCTCCATCGGTTGCTGCCCTTAGTTTTCCGGATACGGGCTAGGTGACCGGCCCCGCGTTGGGCCAGTGTATGGTCGGCGTTAGGGAGAGACGTAGATGCCTGGCAATGACAATCGTGAAGGTCCTCGAGGAGGCCATTGTGCTCCTGAGAGATAACGTTGTCACGTGGCCGTTCACCTCGTCCTGGACGTGGCGCATTGATGGCAAATCCACGCAGTCATACCTACCGCAGTGGCGGTAGGTTTGACCAGCCTTTCCCCAATGGTAGCAGAGTGGTCGGCGGCGGTGCGGTGCCTTCACGTCGGCGCGGAGGCGGAGCCTTACAACGCGCTGCAGCAGCGTAGCTCATCGCTTCCGGCGCAGCCTGCGGTGCTTCGGGAATTCCAAGCGTTTGCCGGATTTCCTCGCGGACAATGTCGGCGATTGAATCCACTTGATGCTTCGGGGAAGGTAACAGCTTGCGCATTTGCTCCCGCACGATCGTTCGGATCGCTTCGCGCGGGTCGTCCGAGCCGAGGGCATCATCAGCTGGGCTGTCTTGAATCGATCGGTGATTGTACAGGCGGGTTCGCATTTCCAGCGTCTTCGCGATGGTCGTTGCTTCTGAAACAAATTCTTGAACTGTCGAGGGTGTTCCGCATCAGCCCGGCGAAGAGCTCTTGCTTACTCCTCGCATGAGGAAACGGAGCTTCTCCTCAATCATGACAGGGTGAGCGAGGCGGAATAGTCGGGTCATTTGCTCCGCAAAGATTGTTACACTTTCGTTCGGGAGTTACGTCCGTGTCTCCAGCAAGGCTGAGGCCCTTTCCATTCGGACGACGCTTGTGAAAGTTTCCAAGAAAGCGCTGCGAAGGATGTCCCAGGTTCGAAGAGTGGATTCCCGATTCTCGAACCAAGTCCCTGCAGCGTCTTCCAAGTAAAAGTTCACGTGGCGCAGCTTGTCCTCGGAGTCCCGATTGTTAAATGCTGAGACCCTTTCGAACGTCTCCAGCCAGGTTTAGGGGTCATCGCTTGGCGATCCTTGGAAGGTCGGCGGCTCTCTGGGCGGCTGCGTCACGACAGCTGCGGGGGACATTGCGGCTGTCATTCGTCCCGTTGTCTTCGTCACTGTGGCTCTCGGCTTGTCCGGTCCAAATTGAGGGGGTAGACCTTTCAGTCTACGGCTTGCTCGACTGTCCCTGATGGTTTCGGTGTCTTCTTCACGAACGGGGCTGGGTTCACGGCTTGACGGGGGCGTCCGGAACATGAACGTACCCAGCACCTCCATCAGATGTCCCCGGGTCGTGACGTCGGCGAAGGCAGCAGTCGGCGTGTCGAAGATGAAACTCTTTATTCGGTTGAACTTGTGGCCGGGAAACGGAAAGTCAAACTACAGCAATACGCACTTTACACTGATAGCGGCTGACAGAGAGCCGGCTGTCGACAAACTGAACCGTGGCATTTTATACATGTGGCATCGAACATTCTAGCCTTATTGGTGGCCGCGTTAGTTCCAGAATAATCTCAGCTGTTCGTGTTTGCGCGCTCAAGTCTATAAGAATATTCCAACATAATCTGGAAGGTACCCACACCAGCGCGCGACTTCCGCAAGGCCGCGGCTGCGCGTGCGACGTACTTGATTGATAAAAATATTAAAAGAAGCGTGCCTTGCAATACTGCATTCATAATAATAATATGTGGGGTTCAACGTTCGAAAACCACGATATGTTTATGAGAGACGACGTAGTGAAGGGCTCCAGAAATTTCGACCACCTGGGGTTCTTTATGGTGCACCTAAGTCCAAGTACACGGGTCTCAAACGGTTTTGCCTCCATCGAAAATGCAGCCGTCGCGGCCTGGATTCGATCCCGCGACCTTCGGGTCTGCAGTCGAGCGCCTTAACCACTAGACCACCGTGGCGCGGCTACTGTATTCATAAGACACCGGTATGTGATACACACTGCACCTTTCAAGTGATGAGAAATCGTTGCACAGAAAGTGTCACAGGAGTGAACGACACCAGGACTTGTCTTCGTCAGGGACGTGTAAGATGTAACTTGTAGGTTGCTGCCGTGAAAAGTCCTGCTGTCGAAACTTTGGCTCCAACGACAATCCATGCTCAACAATTTATCATCACTATCTTTTTATCCGTTGTATAATGCGCCCGTTCCATTCCCAGTCGCCAGGTTTAGCTTTGTATTATTGCGATCGCCCGATGTTTGATAAACTGTTACCAGTGGGGGCGTCCCTCATAATCATATCGTGGTTTTGGGACAGTAAAACCCGCAACTTATTATTACATTAACAGCGGAGCTATTTAAGCCGACCGTTAATCCGTGCAAAGCAAACAGAAAACTGTCATCATGCACGAACGCGCTCTCTTCTTGATCTTCTTCTGCTGCTTCGCTCCCAGGACACGTGCGCCGATTTATGCTGCGTGGAATGCAATAACTCTGGTGGGCGAGAGGAGAACGAGCGCGGAGAGAGTGAAAGGAATAGAAAGCGAGAAATGGGGAAAAAGAGAGAGAAAGAAATAGATAGAAAGAAACATACACAAAGAAGCAGAATAAATAGAGCAAGACAGAAAAGGAAGGACAGAGAATCAGAGAGAGAGAGAGAAGAGACAAATTTCAGATATATAGAGAAAGAAAGGGAAGAAATAAAAAGAAAGTAGGAAAAGCAAGAAAGAGAAAGAAATAGGTAGAGAGACGGAACTAAAAATGACAGAGACAAAAAACTGATAGAAAGAGAGAGAGAAACAAGGCTTTGACAGCACTAGTGCGAAGCTGCCTTACATTTCGACCAATCAGGGAGCTCCGTCGATCATCTCATTCATCCCTTATCTTTAAAGAGTGCAAATGAAAGTCGTTACTCAGCCAGCAGCCACGCGGTGCAGATCGTAAGCCAACGACATGTACACAACTACACAATTTGCACAGATACGTCAGTTCGCATCGTAAGATTTGGCAAAAAGTCAGGAAATGGCGCATATGCAGCTCGTCGCTGTCTGCATCACGTGAAATGGATTCCCACAATAGGTGGGATCTGCCGGTATTTTTATTTGTGTGATTGTGTCGTTCACCTTTCTTGTTAACACCATGCGTCACGCTATTTTTCGTTATTGTGGAAAAGCCACACACACCCAGCGATCCGTCATTTCAGGATGCTCAAATTGCTTAAGAGCTTCCGGTCATGTCACAACACCGCTTAATAGCACCGCCACATCCATATCGATTTTCCCGTTCAAGCTGTCCTGCCTCTGACAAAAGTACGCTCCGCTATCCTTCTAACTCATCTACGGGCCCGCAAAGTAAGCGCCGAAAATATTTCACGCACCTGCGTACCCTCGAGTTCGTAACCAACCTTTTCAACTCTCGATGTCTTACTTGATGTTGTTTTTAATCCAAATCGATGTGTTTTTTGTTGGGGCTTATCAGCGTGGTCCAATATGGTAATACCTGCCACGTCTGACGTGGAACCTCGAAAACATCTTTTTTTTCTTTTGATAACGTGATTGTATGATGAATATGCTATACATATTCTTCAAGTCTTTCCAAGAATGTAGGGGTCAGTCAAGTGGAGCATAACCAGGGCAAAAGATAATGCCACTTCGCGTTGCGCAGGTTTCCTGACGATATCGACCTTTTCGCTGCCGGTGTAAACGAGCGCCCTGTGCCTGGTGCAGCGCTGGGCCCCATATTCGCCTGCACAATAGCCGAGCAGTTCCGGAGAATGAAGAATGGCGACCGCTTCTGGTACGAAAACGGAGGTCTGGAATCTTCACTCAACGAGGGTAGGTTTTTTCTCTCGGTTTGCTTCTATTAAAACTTATCATTGTTTAGTGTTAAGGTAAGACATAATAAACAGCTACACACACATTGAAGGAAAAAAAAACAATCTACGGTGGGTTGCAACCTCAGAAAAAAATATAGACTCTGCGCACAGCCCACCCCAAATCAATTTCAAATCAATTTCCACTGATGCTACGTCGAGTTTTTTGACGTCAAACGCGCATTAGTGCTTAGGATATTTGGTTCTGCTGTAAAGATGTGCGTTTGCGCCACTCATTTTGGGTCGCAAAGTTGAACGTCCGCGCGAAGTGTACCGGGGATGCTGACATAAGTACTCGGCCAAACATAATAGCTTATTCAGAAACGACGAACTTCCTCACATGCCTAATATTAACAGGGGCATTTCCGACCATAGCTTAGTCTATCTTACGTGTGTCCTTCCATATAATCCTCATTCATGCAACCCTAAATCGTTCAATGTTAAAAACTACGATGCAGCTGATGACTCAAACATTATGCTCCATTTGGAAGATAGCCTTTTTTTTTCTTTTTGTGATGATAACGTCAACACATCGTTGACAAAGTTTAAAATATGCTACCAGCACTGCATTGATACATTCATTCCAAATTAAATTACAAGGATAGGTCGAGATAACCCATGGATAAGGAGACAAATTTTCCAGTTCAAACGTAGCATAAAACGTCATAGACAACAAAAATATGATAGGACACTTATCTCAAGTTTAGCTCACGATTTACAGCTAGAACTACAAGAATCAAGAGAGCGCTACATTACCGTTAAGCGTGGTCGCTTTGTGACGGAAAATCCTGTCAAATTTTGGCAGCTTTTATCCCAGACAGATTGTCGCAAAATAAATCAAATTTTTCTGAAGTGCCCTTACCGATAAAGAAGAAACAGCTGAGTCATTCAACATGTTTTTTCAAAATGTTTGTACGAAGCCATGCTCTCCGATGACACAGTCGCTTTCCGAAGAATTCTACGAAAAAAGCACAGTTAGTACTGAAAGGCGCTGGCCGGTGGTGGACACCTTGCCGACCATTGCAGGGGATGTTCTTGCTCTCCATACTATGAAAAAACGTCAGTGCTGCGCAGGATTCGCAACGCAGGGGAGAGGGAAATTTTTGAAGCGATCGTCATTACAAAAAGACGCTGACGCTCGTGTCCCTCCTTGGCTCTCTCTGACAAGGAACTGGGCTATCTGGAAAGAAACTGATAACTCATCAGTGTTAATTTATTTTTCCGTTTTAACAGGACCTTTGCGCCCATGCGCTCGCCAAGTTGTCTATATATACCTGAATGTTATGTGTAATAAAGTTTAGTTCAAGTCTAGCGTTGTCCTGTATTCCTTCTTCTCGTCTACGTCTTTTTTTCGCTAGTAAACATGTCCTATTATTCACGTCACCAACTAGCCCAACTTCCCGCCTTAAATGAGCATTGGACATGAAAATGTTCCCCATTGCCGTCTATGGGGAACCTCAAAAATTATTTTCCTCGTTAAAACGAAAACTGTAACAATAAAACCTGCCATATAAGAACACCTATTTATTTACTTTCGATTGAGGTATAGGTCTATTATTAGGAGCACCCCCTGCCGTATATTGCGTCTCAATGTGCACCAAAATGAAGATTTTCTCAAATTCCTGAATTTTCCTTGTAAGATCTCCAAACTTCAGTGGTCTGAACATATTTTTAATGCGAAATATACCTTCCGTAAAGTGAGTATTGATTACTCAGATATTCCTACATGGCGCAGTATCAGAAGGAAAAAAATCTCAACATAGAACATTTTGGCAAAATTTTCGGAGGTGTATATGCCATAATAACTGCAGTAATATTATTCATCTTCGAACACCTTAGACATAAACCTTTGCTTAACATGTAAACAAAATTTGGTATTAAAACAAGAAACGGTACTCTCACAATACATTTTCTGATGAACCTCACTCGGACGACATTTCACGAAATCCGAAATGCTCCCACGTCATCAAAAATCTTTTCCTCACAGAAATATTCTAGGAATGCATTGTTCCTAATGTAATAAATCAGCACAATTTTTTCAAATACATTTGAGATGGTCGCCGAAATGGCTGGGACGTTTGGCGTAGAATGACCCAGCTGACTACCCTAAGTAGAAACCATCTTCAGCGCTAGCAGACAAGGACGAAGGAGAGACGACACCTCCTTCGTCCTTGTCTGCTAGCGCTGAAGATGGTTTCTAATTCAGTATACCAACAAGCCCAAAAAATGGCTACCCTAAGTAGTTCGTGGCGGGCGACCGAATACAAAAAGGTCCTCAACATCAACCGAAAATCCGAGGCCAACAAAACTATTATCTTGCAAAAACTAATCACTACAATGGAAATTTTCGCTAGAAAAGGGTCGACGACTCGACGTAAAGCCAATCTCTTCAAGTGGCAGAAAAACTTGCTGACCTGCAGCTGCCAAGTGTCCGCTTCACAGGGGCGTAGCCAGGAGGAGGGGGGTTCAACCCCCCCTCCCGAAAATTTTCAATTTTGCTTGCGTATATATACACGCACGCATACAAACGCACGCTCCAACCCCCCCCCCCTGGCTACGCCCCTGGAGTGCCAACCTTGTGCGTCTTGGGTGTAACGAAACACATTGAGGGACGTCCACTTAGTCGTTTTTATGCGCTTAGACAAGTCCAATAAGTTCATTTGAGTGCACAAATCCTCCGCTTGGCGCTTGACCTGCGACGCACGCACACTGGCAACACGGAAGTTCTTGTCAAAATACTTATCAGGCAGTGCCACCCTCCTTGTTGGCATGAAGTAGAGAGATCATTTTGCCTGAAGTAATGCTGTACGTGGCGGAGAATGTCACTGGAGATGCCACCGGAATTCTTGTGAACCTTCTTCATCAAAGAGGGAACGCCTTCAAGAAGCCGCCTTTCTTCGTTCTCCCGTCATGCTATCTAGCGATTCGAGGCCAAATATTCGTGTGGCGGAACGGGTAAACAAACTTGAGGCCCTTCTCCAAAACAGAGGCCACTCTGTCGCTAACACCAAGAAGAAGAAAAACACCTTTTTCCCACCTTCCCGCGAGGCGTCTCCTTCAAAACAGCGTTGAGAGTTCTCGACCACCAAAACTCGGTCAACTTGGCTGCAATTCGGCGTATAGCCTCGAGATTCCTATCTGCCGTAGAGCATAAAAAAAAAAGACTAAGAGAACGTCCCCCAGTGTGTTCTTTACAGCCAGGCGCACAATGTTGGCACTCCCCTTCGCACCATTGTTAGTGTAGCGGACACTTGGCAGTTGCAGGTCAGCAAGTTTCTTTTCTGCCACTTGAAGAGACTGGCTTTAAACGACCTTTTTCTAGTGAAAAATTGCAATGGTGTTATTAGTTTTCTGCAAGATAATAATTGTGTCGGCCTTCGTTTATTTTGAGGACCTTTTCGATTCAGTCTCCCACCAGGAACTGTTTAAGGCAGTCAAAGCTTGTATCGAGATGAACGGTGAAATTGCCTTTGTCAAGAAAGCTTTCAGGAGTGTGTATAATTTTATGGCATTATTAGAATTTTATCTGACTTCTGCAAACAGCGAAGCTGTTCTAACTCGGTGTGTGGTCGTGCCTGAAAACTATCATCATCATCATCAACGGGAGCATAGCATGGCCTTGTATAGTATAGTGTAGAAAGAGGGGTCGGAAAGGGAAGTGAGCGGGAGGAGAAGAGAAAGGAGGAGAGTAAAGCGTAGCACAGAAAGAAAGAGAAAAATAGAAAGAAATAAAAGAAACAGAGAAGATCAACGAAAGAGAGAGAAAGAAACCAAGACCAAGAAAAAAGAAATCGCCGCCATACCCACGAAGTCAACGACGTTAGAGGAGCTTGCTCGGGGATGATCGGGTAACCGGCGAATCCTCCGTACATATTCCTTTGCCATCATATATAGACGTGACAGCGTTGTGCAGCTGTGGCCGAACGTGTGCTAGAGGTGTGCGCCGCCGCGCCGCCGCCGCCGCGCCGCCGCCGCCGCGCCGCCGCCGCCGCCTGTTTTTGGTCACGCCGCTCGCGCCGCCGCCGAAGTCCCAAGAGAGATCACGCCGCCGCCGCCGCCGCCGCCGCGCAATAATTGCGGCGCGCCGCCGTTAGTGTTTTCTTTTAATTCGAATGGGGAATCTGGAAATAAAATACAGCACTTCGCCGGAGGAGCTCTTCTCGATGTGTCCATTTAATGAACTGTCCATTTCAGCGGCCGCTGAATAGCGGGAGCCCGGCGAGAAGCGGGCCCCCTGTTTCCGGTTCTTGCTCTGCAGCGCCATCATGACATCACGAAGCTTTCAAACAACTCTCGACGATAGGGATGAAATGCGCTTCAATGCAACGAACGCATCCCTCAGAGATCCGATTTTCGGTGCACATGTCTTTTGATCGTGTTAGCCATGGATTTAACTTTAATACGCCCTCTCGTCTAACGTAAAGCCCCTCCATGCGTTTTCCGCCGGCTAAGTTAAGTAGCGCCAACTCGTCCTCCCCCTCTCCCTTTACAGCGGATCCCCGCCTAGCAGAAGCTGAAGTGCCGCCATCATGTTGCTGCTGCTTTTACGGTTGATGCACCCGCCCCATGGCCGCCCATTGCCCTCGCGACGCAGAAACACCAAGCGAAAACTCGCTCGGTGGCAGGCAGTTTACGACGAACCTTAAAACAACAACACTTGCGCAACGGAGAATGAAATATTTGCTTTCTCGCGTGTGCACATGCATGCGCAGAAACAAGGTGGAAGAAAAAAGCGGAAGGAAGTGGCTCAAGAATTTTTTTCCGGATACTCCGGAACCGGAAGTGGGCGTCGTCGTAGAAATAATAGATGGCGGTACTCAAAAATTACACCATCTCCCGCTAAAGGGGACCATGAGTACATGCGAAGCCGGAGCACTTGCACGATCGCGTTCCGTTGGCGTTCGTTGGGCATGCTACCGAGCTCGCGTCGTGGAACGCGAAGAGCGACGCTACGCGCGTCGTATCTTCCATCTTGCCTGGCCGTTAATTCTCACAGGTCGAGCGGGGAACGCTGTCGACAGGCGGGCGAGAGGGGGCAGCGTAGGAGAGGAGAGAGAATGGGAGGGGACGCGCATGCGCTCGAGCTCATCGCGGCGTTGCGCAGGAGAGAATTTCGGCATGTCTAGCCCGCGTTTCAGAGGAGTGGAGAGCGGGAGGAAGAGGGGAAGTGGAAAGGTGGACGGGAGGGGAAGTGGACAGGGGAAGGCGGAGAGGGAGTGGAGAGGAGGTGTGTGGAGAGGGCTTGCGCATGCGCAGTAACGGTGGTCACGCCGCACACCACCACCACCACCACCGGTTTTAACTCTGCTATAAGATGCTTCGCATCTAAAAAAGGCAGGGGAAACAACAGGAGGAAACGAGTCCGTCCGCACCACTTGCGTAGAGGGACCTTTCAGTCGTCATAGCGGTATCCTTGGCAGGGCGAGAGAAGTTCGCGCACAGAAAGTTACATACAAATCCTCTCAATAATATGCATTCATTGCTCTTATGTCATGTTGGTTGCTAGTTCCGATTCTTTATCCTCGCCAAATTACAAATTCGATCACCACAAATATTTCATAGAAGTCACCGTTTTTCACGCTATCAACACACGCAAGTTTCGATACATCATGTACACATGAGGGAAAGGGAAAAGGAAGGGATAGAGGTCGGACGAAAACGGAGGGGAGGGCATCTGCGTCTGCTCGGGCATCTAAATGTTCTTTTATTTTTTTCCTAAGTCAGCAGGATAAACTCATGGCGCAGTCGAGGAGAGGGCAACGCCATAAAAAACATGCTGTGGATCAGCGGGTGAAAAGGAAACAAACAGGGAGACAAACAAGAAATGTGTCAGTCAAGAGCGTAAAGAAAATCTGTAACCCATATAAGAATATAGATCTTCGCTGTCTGGGTCCGTTCTCGTAGCTGGGGTGGCGCTAGATGGTAGGATTTCATTTTTTTCTTTTCTTTTTTTTTCTTTGTTTCTTTTTTTCTAGAACGAAAAACATGTGTTGGCGCAAGCCCTATTCACTTTCTTTCAATTGGTTTACATCTGTTATACCTCGCTGGCACGGGCAGAGGCGCATTATTATATGTTCTTTCTAAAAAGCCTCACCATAACTTTAGTCTTAGTCATCTGGTGACCTGCGTGCCATTGTCTACTGCTTCTGGTGTTGCACTCAATATTTACATTCATCAAGACGCATGAAGATAGGAAGCTTACATATGACAGAAGTAACTATAAGAAATGAAGAAAGGTGTTCTGTTCTCGCTGAACATTTGTTTTTTAAATGCGAAGCATTTTTTAGTGAACCTCAGGCACTTTCAGCGTTTCTATTGTTTAGCTGTTTATTGGACAGCACTCGGCGACAATGCACTATGGCGACAGTCAAGGCAAAAGCATGGGCTCCGAGCGCGAGCAGCGTTTAGAAGAGGACGACCCACTAGGAGCCGCTGGAGAGCGCAACCGTTAAGCAGTACCAATTGCTTCGCCACAATTACCCCGGGTACGAAAAGGGAGCCGTCCGCCGACCTAACAGCTCGTTACTATGAGTGGGTCATAGTAGGCCTTGAGGCGCTCCACGCTGACTATGTCGCTCCCTCGACGGCGCATGTCCGAAGCTGGTTCGATGGGTTCGATCAGGTAGTTGGCCGGGGATGTGCGCTCGACGACCCGGTAGGGGCCTTCGTATTTCGGCAGTAGTTTTGAAGAGAGGCCGGTTGCAGTGGTAGGGACCGAGAGCCATACGAGCGCTCCGGGCAGGATCGTGGACTCAGAAGTGGTGGTGCCACCGCGAAGGCTCTTCTGCCGCTCTTGTTCCTGGGTTGTAAACGCCTTTGCAAGCTCGTGACACTCTTCAGCAAGCGTGGCTGTGTCATAAATAGGCGCACAATCAGATGGATCCGGCTTGTAGGGTAGTATCGTGTCAATGGTGTGCAACGGGTGCCTTCCGTACAACAGGAAGAAGGGTGAAAAACCAGTAGTGCTCTGAGGGGCGGTATTATAGGCGTAGGTGACGAAGGGCAGAATGGCATCCCAATTTGTGTGATCGGCGGCAACGTACATTGAGAGCATGTCACCGAGCGTGCGGTTGAAGCGTTCGGTTAGGCCATTCGTCTGCGGGTGGTAAGCAGTAGTTTTGCGATGAACAGCATGGCACTCTTTGAGAATGGCTTCGACGACTTCTGACAAGAAGACACGGCCTCGATCGCTGAGAAGCTCCTGGGGTGGACCGTGACGCAGCATGAATCGGTGTAGCAGGAAGGAGGCAACATCACGCGCTGTAGCCGCTGGGAGGGCAGCGGTTTCGGCGTATCGCGTTAGATGGTCAACGGCGACGATGGCCCAACGGTTACCAGCCGACGTCAGAGGAAGTGGTCCATACAAATCGATGCCCACGCACCCAAACGGACGGTTAGGGCAAGGTAATGGTTGTAGACCGACTGGTGACACGTGCGTTGACGGTTTTCGGCGTTGGCAATCGAGGCAGGAGCGGACGAACTTCTGCACGTAGCGGTACATCCCTCGCCAGAAGTATCGTTGTCGAATGCGGTGGTAAGTTTTGGATACCCCAGAGTGCGCGCATTGCGGATCAGAGTGGAAGGACTCTCATATTTCAGCACGCAGACTTCGGGGTATCACAAGTAGCCACTGGCGGCCGTCGGCGTTGTAATGGCGTCGGTGCAGTAGGTCGTCACGAATGGCGAAATGGTGGGCTTGACGACGCAACGCGCGAGTGGTTGCTGTTGTCGACGGATGAGTGAGCAAGTCTATTAGCGAAGCGATCCATTTATCCTTGCGCTGCTCGGTAGCGATGGTGTGAATGTCGATGGAAGAAACAGCAGTGTGAGACACTGAGCAGGAGGCACTGTCGTCAGGCAAGGGGGAGCGCGAGAGGGCGTCGGCGTCAGCATGTTGACGTCCGTTGCGGTACAGCATGCGGATGTCGTAGTCTTGCAGGCGAAGTGCCCAACGGCCGAGACGGCCTGAGGGATCCTTCAATGACGACAGCCAGCATAGTGCGTGGTGATCGGTGACGACATCAAATGGGCGACCATACAAATAAGGTCGGAATGTTGTAAGGGCCCAGATGATCGCCAGGGACTCTTTTTCCGTGACAGTGTAATTGGTCTCGGCTCTAGTAAGCGTACGACTTGCGTAGGCGACGACATATTCGGGGAACCCTGGTTTGCGTTGCGTAAGGACAGCACCGAGGCCTACACCGCTGGCGTCCGTGTGTACCTCCGTTGGGGCCGTAGGGTCGTAGTGGCGTAGTATGGGAGGAGACGTCAACAAACGCCGGAGCTTTGCGAACGCGTCGTCGCATTCGGACGAACACGAATGTAGGGGCCCGTTATTTCCAAGGAGCTTCGTCAGCGGCGATATGATGGTGGCAAAGCTGCGTATAAAACGTCGACAATAGGAGCACAGTCCTACGAAACTGCGCAGTTCTTTGACGGACGTAGGTTTGGGAAATTCGGCCACGGCCCGAAGCTTGGCCGGATCGGGAAGGATTCCGTCCTTGGACACGACATGGCCTAGGATTGTCAGCTGCCGTGCTGCAAATCGGCACTTCTTCAGGTTCAGTTGGAGGCCGGCGTTGGTCAAACGCGTCAAAACATGCCGCAGACGTTGAAGATGCGTGGAGAAGTCCGGAGCGAAAACGACGACGTCGTCCAGGTAACACAAGCACGTGTGCCATTTTAAGTTGCGCAGAACGGTGTCCATCATGCGCTCGAAGGTCGCGGGCGCATTGCACAGACCAAACGGCATGACGTTAAACTCGTACAAGCCGTCCGGCATCACAAAGGCTGTCTTCGGTCGAGCGTCATCAGCCATGGGTACTTGCCAGTACCCCGAGCGCAAATCGAGAGATGAAAAGTATTCTGCTCCTTGGAGGCTGTCAATCGCGTCGTCGATTCGCGGCAGTGGATAAATATCCTTCCGAGTGATCTTGTTGAGCCTTCGGTAGTCCACACAGAAGCGCACAGAACCGTCCTTCTTGGCAACGAGAACAACAGGAGACGCCCACGGGCTGTCCGATGGTCGAATAACGTCGCGTCGAAGCATATCGCCCACTTGCTCATTAATTACCCGACGTTCTGTGGGAGACACGCGATATGGACGTTGCCGTAGTGGTGGTTGGGCGCCGGTGTCGATGCGATGCGTAACAGCGGACGTGCGGCCGAGAGAAGTTTGCCCGCCATCGAAAGAAGAACGAAATTCTTCCAACAGGCAAAGAATCTGGGAACGCTGGACCGACGTAAGGTTGTCAGCAATGGAGGGACCAAATACATCCGCGGGTGAGGAATCAGACGTGGAAACGGCACTGATGGTACGGGAACTGGTGCAGTGCGAGTCATCGGGTGCGTCCAGAACTTGTGCGTCTTCGAGGGGCTCCACTCTGCCGAGACATTCCCCTCGCACCAACGAAACAATGTGCGGGAATGGGTTGGTAACAAAAATAGCTACGTGGAGGGTCTGCGTTTCGTGGCGTAGCGGTTAGCGCCGCTCGCTGCGGAGCAAGAGGTCCCTGGTTAGATTCCGCGCTTCGGAAGCATTTTTCTGAATTATTTTTCTTTGCGGCTTTTTTATATATACACATACTTATACATATACGGTGCATGGCGGCGACGGCAAAATTCAGCCGAGACTGTCCATATAATCGCTATCGCAATAATAGCGGTGCTACCCTGAGTGACTTGCACGGTCGCGAAAGGTACCAGCAACCCTTTCCTAGTGCAAACGCGGTCAGATGGCGAAAGGAGTGCAATTGTGTCGCAGAGACCGGCGCAGTAACTGGCACAGCCGTCGACGAGTTTGGAGGAACTTTGGTATCGTCTTTGACGAGGGTCTTGGTGAATGCCGATGGACTGTCTGCCGGCGTCAAATGTGAGAACGGTGAGAGTTCGAGGGCGGCTGGTGCGCAGTGAATTATGGCGTCGTGGCGGGAGAGAAAATCCCATCCCAGGATGACGTCGTGGGAGCATGCAGCAATTATGATGGACTCGACGTCGTACAGAACGTCCTGAATGACGACGCGAGAAGTGCATACTGCTGTAGGCATAATACTCTGGGAGCTGGCGGTACGGAGGGACATCCCAGAAAGTGGCGTCGTCACTTTTCGAAGTAAGCGGCTAAGTCTTGCGTCCATAACGGATACGGCGGCTCCAGTGTCGACAAGGGCAGATGCGCGAACACCGTCCACAAACACGTCTATGACATTCGATGGACGTCGCTGAGGGCTTTTACAGTTCGATAGCGTCGCAGCCCTTGCCTCGTGGACTGCGACGACTAGTTTTCCTGCTCTCGTGCGACAGAACGTGGCCGCATTGGTGACAGTGAGCGACGGCGTGGAGACGGAGAGCGGCGAGTGGATGGAGCTGGGCGTGACGTCGGCGACATAGGAGGGTCGTAGAATGCACGGCTGGACTGGCTGGTGGTGGTTGACGCGACTCGAGGCGGCTGCACGCGATGGCAGTAACGGGCCACGTGACCGGCATAACCGCATGCAAAGCAGATGGGACGATTGTCGGGTGTGCGCCATCGGTTCGCCGGGGCAGGTCCCGCCCACGTCGCAGGATGCGATGGACGGGGCGGCTGCTGAAATGACTGCAAGGTGGGTTGCAGTCGGGGCCTAGGGATGACGGCAGCATACGCAGCCGGCACGCCCGCTTCGAAGGACGGAGGTCTAGCGGCGGCTTCGGCGTAACTCAACGGTGCAGCCGCAGGGATTGCCTGGTGCGTCCTGGCGACAACCTGAGCGTAACTCTGTGGCGCAGGAGCCGGAGGTTGCTGGTGGTACTCAGGCATCACCTCCGCGATTTCCTGCTCAATCGCTCGGCGGATAGGAGGAAGAAGGGTCGTCGACGACTGTTGAACGTGCGGCGGGTGGGCGAAGGCCAGGAGAGAGAGCTGGCGTGCGATTTCCTCGCGCACGAATGCCTTCATTTCTGCCAGCAGCGTGGCCTGGTCAGGTATGGCCGCCAAGCCAGCAAGCTCTTCGTCACGTGATGGAGAGCGACGGGTCATCGAACGTTGCCGGCGGAGCTCCTCGTAGCTCTGGCACAGTGTTATGACCTCGGCACAGTGGAAGGGTTTTTAGCGAGCAACATGGTGAAGGCATCGTCGTCAATGCCCTTCATAATGTTCTGGATCTTGTCAGACTCGGACTTGGTGCCGTTGGCTTTCTTACACAAGTCCAGGACGTCTTCGATATAACTGGTGAAAGATTCACCGGGCTGCTTAGCTCGTTCGCGTAAGCGCTGTTCTGCTTGCAGCTTACGAACTGCAGGGCGGCCAAAAACGTTGATGACGGCGGTCTTGAAATCCGACCAAGTAGCAAAATCGGACGCGTGGTTGTTGTACCACGATCTTGCTACTCCCGCGAGGTAGAAGACCAAGTTGCTCATCTTGCCTGCTTCGTCCCATTTGTTGGGTACGCTCACGCGCTCGTAAATTGCGAGCCAGCCCTCCACGTCGGTGCCATCGGCGCCAGTGAAGATAGGTGGATCGCGGATGCGTGGGACACCGAGACATGTGGTCGGTGTGGGAGGCGGCGCTTGCTGAGCGGCGTCATGAGGCATGGTAGATGGCAGAGTACGGGAACGAACCTCCAGGGGCATTGAATGGGAGCACAGCACTCTCCACCAATTTGTTAAGCTGTTTATTGGACGGCACTCGGCGACAATGCACTATGGCGACAGTCAAGGCAAAAGCACGGGCTCCGAGCGCGAGCGGCGTTTAGATGAGGACGGCCCACTAGGAGCCGCTGGAGAGCGCAACCGTTAAGCAGTAACAATTGCTTCGCCACACTATCTGCGTATCTATCTATCTAGCCGCCTACGTCTGGGCGCTCTCCTGGTCGTCTCCATAACTTCTAATGTACCAAAATTGGCATACCAGGGGATCGGTGTATGGTGAACACGATGCACTGGTCATGACATGAATAACGCAAAATATCTCGCGTATGTCATGAAACATTTTCTCTCCGTCACGTGTGGCACATACCCGCACACCAGAGCTTATGTTATGCGGGTATGTGCCACAGGTGATACAAAGTCTCAACCAACACAGTAAACGCGAACACACATTACGACACGCAAGGAAAGTGATAATAATAATAATAATTGTTCGGGTTTTAATTTTGACCATCTGGTATTCTTTTACGTGCACCGAGATCGCACAGTACATGGGCATCTAGCATTTTGCATCCATCGAAATGCGACCGCCGCGGCCGGGATCGAACCCACGACCTTCGGGTCAGCAGCCGAGCACCGTAACCGCTACGCCACCGTGGCGGATTACAAGGAAAGTGAGGAAGCTGGAGACAGAACACCCCTGGAAGACGCTCAACTACCATGCACTCGTTCACGTGGTCCACAACGTGGACCACGTCAAGTACGCAAAAACCGGGGTCAATGCTTCCTACAATAAATCTGCCGAGAGAAGCCAGGCCTCTCATCATTATCGGTGACTTCAACATTGATTTATCAAGACCCAACAACCCCTGGTTTTATACTGCGTGAAAGACGGCTTGAATGTGGACAGGTCATCAAAAGACCTCGCTGCCACTTGCAGGACATGAGGCGTCATAGATCAATTCATTGTAAGAGTCATCCAGGATTTCCGCCAGCTGTGCTATACCTCGCACTTCCCTACACTTAGACCCCTCGTAGCTGCGATCACGAACGGATCCGATTAACAAGTCCGGTCCAGCTTCTGGTGCTCAATGCTCACGGTGATGACGACCTTGCTCAAGAACTGTCAAGAAGCCCCTTCTACACATACACACGGGTTCGTGAAACGTTCGTGCGGTCCCGTCATAACAGATAAGTATAAGCATAACAACTGTAACGCAACTGTGACTGTAACGTACGTGCAGTGCGCCTGCGTGTGCCACTCGGCTGTGTGTATATCCAGGGGCACTTTGCTGAATGTAGCTCAGTTGCGAGTAACGCCTGTCCTGTGCATTTGTGTTTCTTATTTGTGCTGTTCGAATTTGCGCTATCCAGTATTGAAGCCATACTTGTCTCCTGCTACCGCCCGTTAGATTCCGATTGTTTTTTTTTTGTTGATGAGTTGTATTCCGTCCTTTTACATCTACAGTCCCGATATCGCCGTGCCAAGTTCGTGCTTTGTGGAGATTTTAATTATCCTGACATCAATTGGGAGGAGCTGTCAGCATGCTCTCGTCAGTCAGAAAGATTTCTTGATCTAATCCTTACCTTCAATTTGATTCAGTGTGTTAAAACTCCAACGCGCGATAGCAGCATTCTCGATCTTGTATTTGTCTCGGAACCAGAGTTGTGTCAGTCTTTATCGTCCACCAGTGGCCTTAGCGATCATAACTTGCTTTTCTTTAATCTGGCCATCCCAATTCCTACCCGTAGGCCATCATTAAAATATATTCGAAGCTACAACAAAGCCGGTCATGAGAAAATCAACCAGGCTCTGGAAGAGTTTCTTCATCAGTTCAGAATAAGTGCCCATACTGGAACAGTTAACACTAACTGGCTGCTTTACAAGGAAAAAATACTGTCGCTTATGGAATCATATGTACCACTTATCTGCATTCGTGCTGATGCTGATAAGCACTGGTTTTCAAATGCCCTACGATGGCTACTAAATAGGAAAAAACGTCTTTTCCGGGTCGCCAAAAATTCAGACTGTCAAATTCAAATGGGACAAGTACTCTGAATGTCTCTGTGCTTATACGAATCTTTTAAAGCGTTCAAAAAGGAAATTCTTCCATACAGACTTGCAAAATATGATTCCAAATAACCCGAAAAAAAACACGGTCGATCCCTCCGTCATAGGAATCGGAATAACACGAAAGTAAAACGTGCCCATATAGAAGTAACTGAATTTTTGCTGTACATTGATATATGTATATTGACAATGTGTATTGATGTCTGGCAACCATAACACCGTTTAACTGGATGCACCCACTTTGATGCTTGGTGGTACATCTCCATGCCGACGACTAACGTCCTTGTTCAATGATTAAACAAACCCTTGTGATAGCTGTAGCAGTTAACGGTGAAAGCGTAATCGGAGAACGAGTTGTGACAGCCAGAAGAGCGTCGCATATTGGACGCAAAACTTGGTCGCCATCCTGCGGCATGTTAAAATGTGATTGAACACCACGGCCGCACTAGAGGGAAACGCAAATCGTGTCGTGCCGCCCCGGTAGCCCGGCTGCGATTTTTCTCGGGGCGAGCGCGTAGGCGGGGAACGCGGTGTTTCAGCCAGGTGAGGCAGGCGTGCGTCGCAGAGCTATTTTTCGTTTGATTAGCGTGATGCTATGAGCGAGGCCGACGCTTTTACGACGCTTTAATGTTTAATGACGCTTGGGTTAAGGTCGCCACCTCGCGGTGTGTTAAGGCATTGACAAAATGGCACTTCTATTAAAAACGCGCCGAATAGAACGAACGTGTAACGCGTTGCAGGTACTAATCGTGGAGGCCACAGTAATGATGAATTACTTTACTTTGCCGCTCCCAGAGGGCAACACCACCGCGCCGACCAGGAGAGTGGTAGATATAAAAGGCGCGTTTGTAAAGCCTCCAGGGTCTATGACCGTGGTGCAGTTGATAGCTCGCCCGGCATCTGTTGTTGCGGACCGAGTGGTCGTGGGTTCGATGCCCGTTGACAGAACTTTCTTTCTTTGCCATCTGATGGTGTACATGTTTTAGACGTCATTTCCGTGACGGAAATACGTCACTGAAGTCTTGGTGGACCCCGGCATAAAACACTTTCGTGTTAAAATTCTGGAAGGTTCTGTTACCGAACCACAACTCTTCACAAAATATAAGTTTGCATGACCAAGATGGCACAAACATTCCTCAAGATCGTTGGCTGATATTATGAATGACTTCTTTACCTCCGTATTTACTCGCAAGCCTGTATGCAATATACCCCACTTTCCCAGCCTTAATTTTAGCCAGATGCCTCCAATTTTCATGTCAGCTGATGGCATAGCTAAACTTATCAACAGCTTGAAACCATCCAGTGCTCCGGGGCCTGACGACATAACTACAAAGATCCTAAAAGGTACTAGGGAGAGTTCATGCCAGATATTAGAAACAATTTTTAGTCAGTCAGTACGCACTTCTTCAATTCCAGATGATTGGAAGGTAAGCAAGGTCACTCCAGTTTTCAAAGCAGGCGATCGTTCCGATCCATCGAACTATAGACCAATCTCATTAACGTGTATTGTTTGTAAAATGCTAGAACATATCATTTACTCACAAGTCGCTTCTCACCTGGACAAAAATTCTTTCTTTTTTTCCAAGCAACATGGATTCCGCTCTGGATTTTCTTGCGATGCCCAGCTTTATGAGTTCACGACTGACCTTAACTTAAATTTAGATTCTTTATTGCAGACTGATATTATCTACTTAGATTTTTCTAAAGCCTTTGACCGGGTCCCACATCAACGTCTGATGGCTAAACTTTCCTCCCTATGTATAGATCCCTTAGTACTGTCCTGGATTTCTTCGTTCCTTTCAGACCGCACTCAGTTTACTGTTATTTGCAACCACCGCTCCAATATATCTCAAAATATTTCAGGCGTACCTCAAGGCTCTGTCCTCAGACCACTTTTATTTTTAGTCTTCATTAATGACCTTCCTAGTGGTATTTCGTCCACGATTCGCCTGTTTGCGGACGATTGCGTTCTTTATCGTCGCATAACTTCTACCACTGAACAGCAACTTCTGCAAAGAGACCTTGATGTAATAGAAACTTGGTGCGCCCACTGGCTGATGAAGCTAAATGTATCAAAATGCAAGACCATGCAAGTGCCACGAAAGCATTCCAGTCTAGATTATTCATACACTTTAAACTTCACGGCTTTTTCATTGTCTTGCGTAAATTCCTACCGTTATCAAGGTGTCCTTATCACTGACAAGCTCAATTGGTCCGAAGATATGACGAAATTAGTGACAGATACATCGAAAACACTTGGCTTCATTAAATGCTCTCTTTCTTTATCTCCGAGTAACATCCGAAAACTTGCCTATGAGGTATACGTCAGACCTAAACTCGAATATACCTGCGCTATATAGAGTCCACATCAAAACTATTTAATTGACTTATTAGAAAAGGTCTACAATAGGGCCGCTCGCTTCATCCCTTCTGAGTATAATAATTGGGTCAGCATTAGTGACATCAAATCATCCATCGGTCTCGACTCCTTAGCCCAACGAAGAAAGACACTGCGTCTTACACTGCCCCGCCACGGTGGTCTAGTGGTTATGGCACTCGACTGCTGACCCGAAGGTCGCGGGATCGAATCCCGGCCGCGGCGGCTGCATTTTCGATGGAGGCGAAAATGTTTGAGGCCCGTGTGCTTAGATTTAGGTGCACGTTAAAGAACCCCAGGTGGTCGAAATTTCCGGAGCCCTCCACTACGGCGTCTCTCATAATCATATCGTGGCTTTGGGACGTTAAACCCCAGATATTATTATATTATTATGCGTCTTACACTGTTTCACAACCTGTATCATAATCGCCCTGATCTTCGAACCTTCACTTTAATAGCACCTGTGCGAACATCACGTCGACTTTTCAATTCCATGAGTGTGCAGCGTGTAACTGCCACTACAACTGCATTCAATAAGTCTTTCTTGCCTTTGGCCATAAAAAGAATGGAACTCGCTTCCCGAATCAATAGTTCTTCAATGTGACAATTCGAAATTAAGGCAGTTAGTATCAGATCACTTAGCAAAATGAATTTGACCGACAGCAGACACCTGTACTCCACCGACTCACACAAGAAAGTGGAAGCTTACTTTGAAGCTGCTGCTTTTTCCAAGTGTATGTTAAATATTCTGTACTGTACCTTTTTATCCTTTATTCTTTCGTAAATATGGTACCTCTAAAGTTGTATAACATCACTGTATCATCAACTCCGTAACAATGTATAACGAAACCACTCCTTATTGTAGATTCTCCTTACAAAACCAATCCATCTGTCATTTTTTAAACACGTGCTATCATGTTTCTTTTGTTTATTTGTTTGTTTCTAGTCTTATTCTTTTCTGTGTTTTGTGCATGTCAAACCACAATGCAAATACTTTGTAAACGCATGCGCAAACGTGTAGCATCTGTCATTTTTGGTTTTATTTTCGGTTTCGTAGCAGCGCACATAGCTAACATGCCTTTTTCCTTTGTAAATGTGACCTTGTATGCATATTTCGAAACCCCCCCCCCTTATGTAATTCCCAACCTAGTTCCCTTAAGGGATAATAAATGATGATGATTATGATTATGATGATGATGATCATAAGCACTAAATATCAGCTTACCGCGTGTGGTGATGGCAACACCCATGTTGCTGTTGGCATCGTTACGCAACTGTAAACAAGTGGTTAAATAATACATATGCGACTCTTCAGGATAGGAGCGTGTTTATACCACTTCCACATTTCTATAGCGTCATTCCGTAACGTTTCGCTCAACATGAAAACTTATGCCACAGTCACCATCCCGCGCATGGTTCGCATAACACTGATTCCCACGGTAAGTGGGATCTGCCGAATTTTTTAAACTGTGATAATGTTTAATGGCTGCTTAGCCTTGCTTCAAAGCTTCATAATAGTCCTATGCAAGTCACATTTTTGTTAATGATTTTCTCTCTGCCATGAGGATTGCATTGAGTTGACTTGCACTGATGTGACTGAATAAGTCTGGCACAGCTCACACATCTTCAACTGGATGAGAATATTCACATGAGGAACGTTCAAGATGTCACTAATTATGTCACAAGTATGTCACTAATTAATTGACAATATCGTAAAATGCATGTGCTCCACCATACACGCCGTCACGTAGCCGACAACTGTCACTTAATATGGCCATAATCATATTTCTGCAGTGTAATATATTCGTCCTAGTCCAATTTAATGACGTATAGACCCTATGGTATGCCGTATCTTTTAGATGCGAAGTATCTCTTGCTCGGGGGTATGTTACGCGACGTGGTAATCCTCACGCGGCGTAGTATTCCACACTCACACTACGCATGCGCAACTCTCCTCCTTCCCTCTCTCCAACAGCTGCGCGTTACTCTCTCCACTTCTCTACCAGCACCTGCTTGCACTTCTCCTGCGTTCTCGCTTCTGCTCTCGTGGCGCATGAGCTATTCTCCTCCTCTAGTCTCCTCTCCTAAAAGTGGTAGAGCGCTGCGCGCGTTCAGTCCAGCGCTTGCCTCGGTTGGCTCCTATGAAATGCGGGCTGGACATGCCGAAATTATCTCCTGCGCAGCGCCGCGATGAGGGCCAGCGCATGCGCGTCCCCTCCCCCTCAGGCCCTCCTCTCCTACGCTGCCTCTCACGCGCCTGTCGACCGCGTTCCCCGCACGCCCTGTGAGAATTAACGGCCAGGCTAGAGGGAAGACACGACGCGCGTAGTGTTCCTCTTCGCGTTCCACGACGCGAGGTCGGTAGCATGCCCATCGAATGGCAACAGAACGCGATCGTGCAAGTGCTCCGGCTTCGCATCACCTCATGGTCCCCTTTAGCGGGAGATGCTGCAATTTTTTTCTTTGTCTTTGTGGAGATAGGTTTGCGAGACGCTTACCCTACGAGGCGACCGGCAAGGGACGCGACGTTCTCCACTGCCGCAGCGAACAAAGACACTACGGCTGGGTTCGTCGACTCTCCGGCATGGCGCAGAAAAGGCACTCGAGGCAGGATGTCAACAAACACGGGTTTATTAACCCAAGATACAGCACAGTGGATAATCACGGGTTTGCGGGCCGTCAGGGTAACTCCGCAAGACCGACCGAGTACGCTTGCCGGCGGCGCTACGACCATCACACAAAGGGGAGCAGTCGAGCGCACGGACGCGAAGCCGCCTGCCAGAGCAGCGCGTCAACCTCTCGTGCCGGCCTGAGCCCACTGCCGGGAGAAGGTCCGCAGCCCAGGAGGAAGGGGGCGAAGCTGCTCCAGGGCAGGCAGCCAGCCCGCTTGAAGTTCGCCGGACTAGAGAGGTTGGCAGCCGGGAACGTACGAGGTGTGGTTGCAAGTTGCGTGCGGCAGCCAACCGCCGGAAATCGCTGGGACGGGGGCCTCACAGTAACGGCAGGCCGGAACAGCAGGCAGCCAGGAACGGAGGCCGGAGCGACCACGCTCGGGCCTCGGCCAAAGATTGAGTTGGCGGAGCTGCCGCCGAGGGCAGCTGCCGAAGCTGCCAGGTGGGTTAGGCAGGGCGGAGGTGGCTGCAGGGCAGAAGGCGGGAAGCCGGCCGCAGCTGGGAGGACCATGGAATAGCAGGCCACAGGTTCAGCAACAGGTTGGCGGCACGGTTGAGCCAGGCGCAAGGGGACGACCGGGCGACGCAGGAGTGGACAGTAGTGCCCCTTGGCATAGCCGGCTTGCCAAAAAGGGGTGCCTGCCTGACAGTGCTGCCCAACAAAGGGGGCGCTTGCCAGGTTATGGCTTGGACAGCAGGTGACAGGGTATTTTCGACCAAGAGGGCCTTCTACCACTTCCAGACGTGTGTCCCCGCACCTTAGCGGTTATTCTCCGTTCACTACCATGGTACGGAATAAAGTCCAGCTACCTGTTAGTGGGAGAGAGCTTGCGTAAGTGCGATGCCACAGGTTGTACCGGAGGCGTAACTTGAGGCCAGCCTTACGGTTTTTTTCTGCGGTTGTGTGAACGCCTTCCCCTCTCCCAAGTCACTGCTGCCGGCAACGAAAGGGTTTGAGGGCGGCTGCATGAGCCCGGGGGCTTGCCCGCACGAGACTTCACACATTGCCACACGTGGAGTGAAGAGTGTGCGGAGTGAAGAGTGGACGGTGGTTTTTTGGCCCGTTGTCAGCCAGTTGGCGCGCGTGACGGTGCAAGATGTAGCGAGCGCGGGCCAAGAAACCACCTTTAACTTATCGGCCTACCGCTGCAACGGAGACGGCGAGTCGCGGCTGCAGCTGATTTCGTTCACTCAAACCACGGCTGAGGGCAGCATTCTCGCGGCGCGCCAGTGCGCCAGTCACGTGGTTCTTTTTGTATTTCGCGGGCTTTCTTTGCAGCTTGGAAAAAATGGTATACGTGAGACTTTATCGCAAATAATGCAATTGGGGTTTCTGAAGACGCTCTCAAACTTTTCAAGCAGCATTTCTTGCCTAAAGTCAATATTTAGCAATTTAGTTAAATCGTCCCAATTAACAAACTAGTTAATTACAAAACAAAAAAATTGTCCGTAGTGTGCAAGGTGGCTGTCAGAAATTTGCAACTGATTTCACTCGCCTGCCTCTAATATTGTTTTGTGCTTCGAAATTTGTGCAGTAAGAAACTGCTTACGGTATATTACTCTAAAAAGAACTTGTTGTTGGGCTAGTTGGTAGATCATTTCCAAAAACTTAATTAGAGCGCAACCACACGACACATTCACACAACCACACACCCCCACACCGTGCTGTACGTGGTGGATGTCTGGGTGTGGGGGTGTGTGGTTGTGTGAATGTGTCGTGTGGTTGCGCTCTAATTAAGTTTTTGGAAATACGGTATATTAGTCTCTGTAAATAGCATTACTGTACGTGCATCTTCCCACTTGTACTGCGCCAAACATTTCATGGTCTATGTTCATTGCCTATATATTCATGGCCTATGTTTCATGGTCTATATCACCCGTGTCCTCATTGCTTGCCATGTATTAGGGAGGCTCGGGTTCTCCTCAAGTAACAAACGTCGCTTTTCTCCCGAGCCTGCCCTCATCCTTGAGATGAAAATAAAATTGAATTGAATTGAATTTCATATAAACCAAAATTGGCATGGCGTGTCAAGAGTTCATGACGAACATAATGACAGGTCCTAACGTGCAAATCATGGCACGCTGGTCATGTGCAGCATGATTTACATGACATGGTCTAGGGGCGCTAGCGGCCGTTGAAATCAATGGATATATACGAAAACTGGTATGAGGAGACATTTCTGAATGACGAACATAACTGACACGCGGTAAGATTAAAATCATGACACGCATGTCATGTACGACATGATTTACATGCCACGCTCATGGCTCACTCGCGGCCGTTTCGCTAGATTGATACAGACCAAACTTGGTATTGCGCGATGTGGCTGTATGAAGAACGTAAGTGAGAGGGGGTGACATGAAAATCATGACATGTATGACACGTACGACATGATTTACATGCCACGCTCATGGAGCGGTAGTGGCCGTTTCGCTAGATTGATATGCACCAAGATTGGTATTGCGCGATGTCACTGCGTGAAGGACATGAATAACAGGTGGTAACATGAAAACCATGACATGCATTTCATGTATGTCATGATTTACATGCCACGCTCATGCTGCATTCGCGGCCGTTTCGCTAACTTGATATACACCAACATTGGTATTGCGCAATGTGGCTGTATGTCGAACACAAATGACAGGCCCTAACATGCGAATCATGTTATATGCATGTCATGTAAGGCATGATTTACATGACACTGTCATGGTGCGCTTTTTGCCGTTTTGTTAACTGGATATATACCAAAAAAGTGAATGGCATAACACGTGTGCGCGATGAACATAAATGACAGGTCATGCATTGTATATACCAGAATATACGTTTCGTAAGCGTGGAACATACCTTTCGGTGCCGTATATCTCAAATTACGTGCATCTTTCGTGATTTCTCAAAAATAATTATGGCTTAAATTGTCATGCAGTACAATTTTCTATATAAAAAACTGCCCTGAGGTCACTAACCAAAAATTTAATTCACGAGTTTTTTTGTGAATTAGTCGCAACAGCGTCATTTCAACTGGGACGCACTGTTGCTGTGCAAAAAGGACAGTAGCCTTACCGTCATAGGAATTTAATAAAAAATTTGTATTTTCTCAAAAAACACTCTGTACAGGGCAGCATACAAAAAGAAACACATGGCTGATCCCTGAGTTATAGGAATCAGTAGAACACGAAAGTGAACCATGCCCTCCTAGTAGTCGTTGACTATGTATTGTACATTGATGTTTCAGAGCTGGCACAATGCCTAATAGTGTTTCGCAGCTATAGCACCGCGTGACGTGGATGTGTCCATGTTGACGCCTCACGGCACGTCTCCATCCCAGCGACTAACGGCCATGATCATGATTTAACTCTTGGGATCACTGAAGTAGTTAAAATACACCTGGACACAGCATATGCTGACTCCCGCGCAAAGACGGTATGAAGATGTACATAATAAACACTGGCACTCGGTATGCACCTATTAAACGCGTTGTCAGTTGCTGAGAGAAACGCCAGGGTGTGTGTTTCCTAGTAATAAGGTAACCTACGCCTGTCCTCGTGCAGATACCACACAGCGCTTACTTTCAAGCGCACTGAGGCGCGGACAATGGAAGTGGACAGGACAGGGTAAACGCTGCCCTGCCCATTTCCGTGCGCTTCGATGCGCTTCCATCTAATTTTTAAACATGAACGCCTACCACCTTATGTCAAGTCGCCATCTCGTAGCGCTTCAGGAACGTCAAAGCATAGTTCGTAGCTTGAGCCGTGAACGCGGAAAGGCGTTCCACTTCCCGCTGATGTGTTTCTCTCTGCACCAAAGCACTCACTGTGCAATATTCGCCCGTCGACGTCATTGCCTTTCTCTGCCGCTTATTGCAGCAGCCTTAATAGTGCCTGCTATCGCACTCGAAGCAGTAGGCAGAGGAGAAACACCACCGGTGCATGTAGAAGCTTCACTACTCTGGCGAGGAGGCGTCACACGCTAACGCAACGCGAAAGGCAAACCACGCACTGCGTCGTCACTGAACCGAATCACCGCATACGGCAAATTTCACTGACCGTAGACCTTCCTAGAATAATGCGCGGAAAGCACCTGTTGCGCTGAAATTATCAAAGTGCTCCCTGTCAGCGCTCGTTAGTGTCATGACGCAGTACATTACCGCTCCCAGACGGCGGCACCATCCCGCCAATTAAGATCAATGTGAGAGGGGGAAGGTGTGAAGCCTCGTGAATGAGCGTCGGTAGCGCAGTGGGTAGCGCGCCCGGCACCCCTTGTCGTGGACCGAGTGGTCATGGGTTCGACTCAGAGGTCATCGAAACCAAGAAAGCTTTTTCTCCTGGTTGTTCATCTGTTCGTGCACATTTACCGATGTCAGTTCCATGTCTGAAATGATGTCAGGGAAGTCTCCATGGATCCAGGCAATGCTTTTAATTCTTTTATGTTAAAAAAATTGCTAAAGATAGTGAGATAGTGAGTGAAGATAGATAGGGAGCCCTCCACTATGGCGTCTCTCATAATCATATCGTGGTTTTGGGACCTTACACCCCAGATATTAATATTAATATTAAAGATAGTGAGTTGATGTTTCACTGCCTTTCCTCGCGTGCCCATTATTTTACAGATCGCTTGATCGTTCTCTTCTCTAATAAGAAGCGATAATTTACCGTAACACCTTCATCTTTGCTCGATGATTTGATTGGAACATTGAGCGACTGTATGTAGTTAAATCTATTTAACTTGAGTTGCATAATGTACGTTCCACGTTAGACGTCAATATACGACGTCAATATAGCTGTAACAAAAAAATGTTTTGTTTTTGATGAGGCGAACTCCGTCTATCTGTCAGAAGAATTGGTGCGAATCAAAGAGCGCTGAAGGCGGGGCAGGCACAAAAACAACAGCTACGACGAAACGTTCAATGCCAACTGAAATGTTTTGATCACCTTTTCAACGCAGTCTGATACAAAGTGATGCCCCAACTAGCTGATCAGTGTGCCTTAGTGAGCGAATTAGGCATAGATTGTGACTGTATGTATTTGGCTGAGTCACGCTGCAGTCATTGTGCTGTATCTCCTCACTTCCAGTGCAAATTGAGGAAATCCGCAAGGCAAGCCTGGCAAGAATTATCTGTGATAATTCCAACGTTAAGTTCGTCCAGCCGCTTGTGATGATCCGGGAAACCAGCTGGTGAGTCATGAACACCATCTTCTATCTGCTTAGTACGCACTCTTTTTCGCAAAAAGCAAATACTTGATACCTTTTATCATTGTCAAATGCAAGTACAATACATGGCGCAGGAATCCCAAGGTCGACTGTGACGGTGAGGACATTCCCCGGGTGGACTTGGACAATTGGCAGAACGAACCAGTGTGGACGTAAATCCATATAGGTGCACCCAGTTTTGACTTGCAGCTATTCTTCGTCCCGTTCTCCTCCTCCGTTCTACAAAGAAGACAGTACATACTCTACATACTATTGGAAGATATACTCTTGTTATCACCCTATGAAAATAAAATCCACGGATGGGCGTTCATTCCCCCTGCTCTAAAATACACTCGCAAAAACATTTTTGTTGTATAGCCTATTCAAATATAATGGCCGCAGTTATGATTTTGTGCATTGACGAAACTTACCATACGACTGCATCCTCACGTTTTGAATTAACAACGTTCGAAGGAAGCGCGTTAGCGTGAAATTTGTCGTCATCCGGAGCGAAACCTTTCCAGTAGACTTTCCAACGCTACAGCCAGATTACCAATCACAAGCTCGCAGCTGTCGTCGCCATCAGTTTTCAATATCGCATCACGAACTAAACCGTACCGAAATGTTTCTTAACGGGTCTGAGCACGTATGATGAAAGACAAAATGTCACAGTGAAAACGACCACTGCTATAGTTGGCCTGCTGAAAAAAAATAGGATGACCTTATGTTTAGCTTTGTCGGCCCCATGCCGCCAATTTCCCAATGGGTGGGTGCCCTCCCAAGCGAATATGAACTTCAATCTGCCAAGAACCAGGCCGGAAGTGCGCTTGTACCCATTTTACCGGTAGGTACCAGGCGGCAGCGATTTTCTGCCTCCCACAGCAGCGGCGGATGCTCACCTATTTCACCAAGGCTGTGGTGGGTTAAGGTGCGCCCAGGGGCCTTTACAGAATATTATGGGGCCACCTTTCCAGATGAGTACCCATTAACAACCGAGCGCCAGGTAGGTGTACTCCTCTACCCCTTTAGAAAAATCGGTGGGTTTCCGGTCGGAACTGGGAATTGAACCCGGTACCTCCCGCATTGGAAGTGGACGCTCAGCCATGTAGCAACCACTGAGGTTGCCGGCGGGTCTAGCCTTGCGAGATTTGCAGAAAAAAACCCCGCCAGGTTTCCTCTTTCAGATTATGTTTAAGTAAGCACGAGCAGGCTAAGAAGTCGCGCATAGCGTGACGCAACAGTGCACATGCCGGGGGCCTATGAGCTATTCCGCATACAGTGTTGTGCCGGACCTCCATATCACCACACGACACCCCAACATAAGTGTCACTCATCACCAGTCACATGCAACGTCTGCAACGTTTAAAAACTTCAAAAGTAGCCGCGACACCTCCTTCCTCAATGCCCAGTGACCCTGCGGAAACACGATATTATTTACAGTGTCGTGTGGCCAGCCTAAATGTTTGTGTGCTTCAAGGAAACATTGACGAACTTTCTCAATTTCACTGCACTTAAGCAAATAACGTTCGGTGGCACCACAGGTCTTGCAAGCCAGACACAATGACGACGCGGAAAGCCTGATCTTGTGGAGCCATGTTGGTATACGCGCTGACCCTGTGAGAATGCAATGTAAAAAATAGGCCTCAGCCTAGTTAGCCCTTTTGTCACACATGGCTGGTGAGGTGTCAACCATAAAGAATAGAAATGCCTGTTGACTGCTTCTTTTAAAAGATGTTGATATTCTCTCGGAGCCTTCCTTACTGGCCTAAGTTACAAAGCATTCCGGGCAAGTCTGTCAGCCACCTCATTAGCCGCTATAGCCAACTTTCCACTTGCAATGGAATCCATTTGTCATGAGTGTGCATAATCAAATGGACTTCGCTGAATAATCAAATGCGAAGCGAATTTGCGCCAAGAGAAGACGTCGCCAGACAGTGCGAATTCACAGCCGCCCCCGTGAGCGGGCCCCCCGAATCTTACAGGAGAACATAAAGTTGCCCCCTGCGCGTGCCCCACGGTCCCGGCGCCGGGGAAAATTCAGTGTAAACACCGTGCGCACCGGCGCGGCAGGAAGAAAGGCTCCTCTCCTACAATTGACCCCAAAGGAATCTCGGGAGAGGGATTTCGAAGAAGACGACCTAGAGCTCGAGGCAGTCGAACCTTCACTCGGGTGAAAGGAAGACGCACCGTGACTCCGTCTGAGGGGAACCCACATCGGCTACGCTCCGTTCCCTGGTGTCAAGTCGTTCCCCCGGCTACGCTCCGAGGCCTCCAGCAAGTGTCATCTGCAACACCGGACGCCAACTGCCGCAAACGATAGTAAATTCAGACTATTGTTTTTTACGTGCAACGAAATTAGTTTTTGATTTGGACTCTTGATTAGCCATTCGAGATGTAATGTAGATGACAGTACCCTTGTGTGTATTCTTTTTCTTGCTTGTTCAAAAAAGTAAATAGTTGAAGTGAAATGTGCGGGTGTGTATCCCTCTGGTTTCCTTCACTTTACTGACGGTGACACCATTAAAACTTTACATTAGGTCCAATGATGTGCCGGTCTTTAAGAATATGCAGCCATTTCTGAGTGCACTTCTGCAAGACCAGCCCACGCTTTAACAGTTGCAGAGCGGTTTTACTCTCCGAAAGTAATACGACTTGTTGCTCCCTACAAGAGTTTAGTTTCTTCAGGGCTGCCTGAATTACCACGCTTTCACACGCTGTCGACGAAACGACGCAGTCGATACGCACAGCCCAGGACACCTTGAGGGACGGTATCACGAATGCTGCAGCTTGCTCCGCGCTCGATGTCAACAGACCTGTCGGTGAAAACTTTCAGATGGTCAGCGTACATTTCTTCAATGTATCCAAGCACCAAAGAACGTGCTTCTGCTATGAGTGTGGAGCGCTTGCTGTGCATCCGAATAATTGTGAGCTGGCAGAGTATATTCTCATGTGACCAAAGTGGGTCTTGTCGAAGTTGTCTGCGTTTGGCGAATTCCAGGCCAAGATGACGAAGAGTGTTGAGAGCCACGAAAGCAAGCAATTCCTTACGTCGTCGAAGGCGACTAAGGAGTGCTCGTCTTGGGCTCGATTCACTAAGTCGGCAAAGCTGCGTCAGCAGTCGTTGAGAGGCGAGAAGACGCAGCGGCAGAAGCAGAGATTCATGAAGCACAACTCTTAAGCCTTGACGATGAAGTGTTTCCAGCCGTTCGTACTGAGATGTGAAATCATTGAGATGTGAAATCATTGGTTGAGACTCGCATGGAAAGATCAGATGCAATTCGAAGAGCACGCTGTTGACAATTATTGCTTTGTTTAACCTTGACATTGATGATGAATGGCTGCCCCAGCTTGTTCCTGCCATCCTTCGAAGGATACACGCGGTGTAGGCGCTTACAGTGTCATGTCTACCACACATCGCCAATTCATCCTGGAGTCTAGTGTGACCCCAAGAAATCGCATGTATTTAGCTTGCTGAATTAGTGCATCCGGAAGTGATATATTCATCGTTGTTTCTCGTCTTCGCATACCGGGGAATAGCATAAACCGAGACTTTTCTGCTGATATTGTTAACCCAATAGAGCAGCGAGATGGGTCTGCGCCGAGAGTAAAACCTTTTCGCCAATAATTTCCAACCGCTTATGCTGATATCCAGACAGCCATATGCATATGCCTTGGGCGTAAATTGATAACTGAACTACCTTGCTGACTTTCTTCACGGCATCGGGTAAACCGGCCATGGCCACATTGAATAGCATTGGAGACAGGACACTGCCCTGTGGCACGCCTCTGGTGATTTTCCTTGAGCAACTCAGCACTGTCCCCAACGTAACTTGCATCAACCGGTCACTAAGAAACGCATAAACAAAGCGCAGAAGATTCCCTAAGATGTCTTGTGCACTGTATCGTTGTCGGAATCCAGTCATATATTCTGGAAGAGCCTTGTGATTCTCAATCCACCATGTCAGCCGAACACAGGCAAGGTTCTCCATCAGACTTGCTACGCACGAAGTCAGTGATAATAGTCGATATGATGCCAGCTCTGTCTTGTCTTTACCAGGCTTCAGCACCGGCACGACCCAGGCGATTTTCCATGTTTGAGGAATGTTGCCTGGCTTCCACACATAGTTGAATCGTAATGCATAATTGGAAAAAATTTGCGCGAACACGACGGGGACACATGACGAGGAAGACACAGCAGGAGCGATGTGCGTCAGAAGACAGTTCTACAGGCAGATGTGAAATCATTGGTTGGTCAGGTCCAGGAGCGCAGCGTCGATGGAGAGGCTGACTACAGTGGCCGCGATGTAGAAGGTGTGTCGATGGCAGATGCGGAAGTGAAGAGGCTGGTTCCCTTTATCTTCCACTTATGTAAACGTCAGCAAAGTCCTTGGCTAGATATGACATATCTTTAAATAGGGCAGGGGGCAATAAATGGTCTAAATGGTTGGGGCGTGCTTCCGACACTATTTACTACTCGCCAGATACCTAACAGTGGAGTAAATACACTTAAACTCTCACAAAACGCTGCCCATTGTTTCCTTCGAAGCTCTTTGGTGTGTCGCCGTATTGCGGCATTGAGTCTGTAAGACTGAGTCTTGAGAGCTGGCTCACCAGTCCTTATTTCCCATGAGCTTTTTCTCTGCCCTTCTTCTAGCTGCACACAAATTACGTAGTTTTAGGCCCGGGGCTCGAAAATGTGCCAGAAGCTTGAGTATGACTGTTCGCGCCGCTTTGCTCGCTAACATATCCTGAAATATGTTCCCTGATTGGTGATCTAGATGTTCCCGGTAGCGATCCCAATTAATTACATTGCTGAATTTAGCTACAGTGAGATGATAGCCAGCCACATTAATAAAAATATAAAAAGGATCACTTCCCGTTCTGTCTGAAGCTGTACAACACGTCAGTTGAACATCAGATGAATGCAAAGTCAGATCAATAATACTTGTAAACGCTGGGGGTCTAAAAAGCGTTACATGGCCATCATTCGCAATGCATAGGTCTAGCTTATCAATAGCACTTTCCAGACGACGTCCACGTGCATCCGAAATCTTGCCACCCCACGACGTGTGATGCGCATTGAAATCACCACAAATGATGGGCGGAGCTGGGCAACGGAGGGGATACAGCGCAAGAGAAGACGAGGACAAGAAAGGCGACGCACACTAAGCGCGTCGCCTTTCTTGTCCTCGTCTTCTCTTGCGCTGTATCCCCTCTGATGTCTAACGAACACGCCCAAGCTTCGATATTAAGGAGCTGGGCAACACTGGCACAGATCTCTAAAAACTTTTCGATGGGAATTTTCTTGTGAAGCGACGCATAAATTGCGGTTTTCTATCTGTACTCTGATCGCAGAAACTTCTATAACATGTGTGGACAAGTCGGCCACATTTAGTCCTGTGTGTTATCTATCTTCGAATATACACTGGGGCACTTTCATTTGGGAAACACCTTATAGTAAGTTCTTTTGGGTGACGTATCCAGTGATCGATCTTTGTCTCGGTTACCCAGCCTCCGACAGAGCCAAGATCGGAATTTGACACTCCCTCAAAAAACAGGTTCAGTTCATCCATGCGAGAAATGATACCGGCGCAATTCCACTGCATTATGAAAGGCACCTTTCGGTGTGTTAGCGTACATAGAGGCTTTGCCATCGGCATCCTACTGCAGGTTGTTCACAAAACAACCAAGCACCACAGATTCAAGCGCCAATACCGCCTGCAGCATGGTCTTCGCGGTGCTTGGTGGCATTGTAGCTAGCTGAGAACGTAAAGCGGCAAATAGGACACGGCTAATCTCCGCGGTGTCTTGGACATTTTCCTCATTTCCCTCGGTCTTCTGCAGATATTCTTCTCTCAGTACTGCGGCATTGGAAGCTCTTGTAGAAGTATCGGCAGTAGTCTTAGGCGGCCTGGCTCTACGTTTTGCTTGGCTCGCGTTGCCTGGTTTTTGTAGGGAGCACATTTCCGGTTGCACGTTGCGTACATTTTTCTGTAGATTGCTATTTTGTCTCTCATCAAAAGCGCAAAGTGATAATCTGCTGGAGCAGTTCGCGCGGCAGTAGTTAGTTTAGGCCCCGTAAGAAAGGCTTTTCGCTTATGAAGCGCACTCACTCGGAATGGGCATCCACTGTAACTTGCGGGAGGGTAACTATTACAGATTGTACATCTGAAGTCGCATATGGACCTCCACACCGTTTGCATCGCAGCTCTCCTTTGTAGAATTTCGCCACATGACCCAAGCGCTAGCATTTAAAGCATCTCGGCGGCGGCTCCGTGTATGCCGTGGTTTCATGTCGAGTGAAGACAAGATTTACGGTCTCCGGTCGCTCAGTGTTTGGGGCAAACGCAAGTACCACCGAGTCCGTGGGTCTAACCTTCCACTCAGTCGTAGAAGACCCCTCTCTTCGAACAATCCTCCTGACGTATGAATAACGCCTTGGGTTTCGTATGTAAGAATATCTGCCTCTGTGTACCATTTCGGAACACCTCTGATCAAGCAGGTGCTTTCCAGGTAGGCATTAGTATGACGAGCACTAACTGTTATACCGCACATTACGTCACAGCTGAAACGCGCATTGACTTGTTCTTCAGTGGCCACGTCAACCAGTAGCGAACCTTGCGCGGGCAAAGAACTCCGAACTGGCTCTGCGTCAATAGTTGATTTCACAGCAGAAAGTACAGCAATAGGGTTCACCTGTCTCAAGTCTTTTCCTATATCTACAGGTGATATATTAACCGGAATGTTCTGTTCTTGCGGTGACTTATCATCTTGAAGTTGTCGTCGTCCATGTCTGACCAGTCGTCTACCTTCTCGTCAAGTTTCACTATCGTGGATGCGTCGTCATCCGTTGCAGGTGGATTGTTCTCGTCAATGTTGCGTACGTCCGCTCGTTGGTCTGGTTGTATCGGCGGTGCGTGAGATGGACCAGATGCCTCGCCAGGTCGCTTGCATGACTGGGCCATGGCCTAAATCGCGGAATCAGATCCTTCCTCCTGTCGCGTCTTCTCAGAAGGGGCCCGGTAAGGGCAAAACCTTCTTGAGGACGTCTTCGTGAGAATGATGGGAATTAACGTAGGCAAAAATAGAAGCTGGAGTTGGCTGCAATCTCAACGTCCTCGTCTTCCGCCCTCCTTGTCGAATATGCTTGCGTATTCCACCCTTATTTGCCGAATATGCTTGACAGAAAGGAAAACAAATTACGTTAATTTTCTGATAAACCTAATTATCTTATATGTTAGCTTATAATAGTGGCAGAGACTGGTGGTCCTTTTCACTGGTAGACGGGCACGAAGAATCAAGCTTATATTTTCTCACGATGTTTGACTAAGGCGCTCGCCGTCTCCAAAGACCGCCTAAGGTCAGGATTCATATAGGACAGCCTGAGAGCACTTCATTGCCAACTGTGCATGTGTTAAGGCGGTCTGCAGGCACGTGTCCAGAAGTCAATTTCTGTGAAGCGGCGCTTGATGCACTGCACTATCAGTGGAGAAGCAAAACATCTCCTACGTGACTTTACCCATTCAAGGTTTATACTTCTTTGTGGCTCGTAAGTGGTCCTGGCCAACGCACTCGTGTAAGATGGTATCATGGCTTAGTTTTCCTTCCTTTTTTTAAAGCAGAGTCTCCATTTGACGCTACATGGAGACAGCTACATCGAGAAGACCGTCTAACAATAAAGCACTTTAAGAATTTCACGCGACTGTGCCATTTCCCTGACCCATTGTAGTTCCATGCATTTCTGTGTGCGATGTGACTATTGCTACATGCATATTGCTAGTTTCGGACCGTGCGCGTGGGCGCCCTACGAAGAAGACGACGCTGCGACCGCTGTTTTAAATATATCATGGTTATAATTGACAGAAGAGGCGTCTGGTCGTTCGCGCAACATCTTTGGTGGAGGTGCGGGGTAAACCCTATTTGAGCCATCCGCTCCTACCGAAGTACGAACCGATACTAGTGGCAACGTGATCGGAGCCGTCTTAGCCCAACACCAGCAGGGACCCGACCGCGTTATCATCTGCGCTAGCCGCCTCCTTACACCTGCCCAGCACAACAGAGCGTGAATGCCTTGCTCTTGTCTGGGAAGTCTCCAAGCTCCGCCCATATTTATATGGCACGCATTACTCTGTAATCACAGACCATCATGCGGTCTGTTAGCTTTCGTCACTAAAGGATCCTACTTGGTCACTGGGCTCTCCGGCCTCATGAATATACCTACACAGCGACGTACAAGTCGGGCCGCCTACATCAAGACGTAGACTGCCTATTTCGCTATCCGGTGAATCAATCGAGCACCATCTCTGAAACCGACACCGACGCTTGCGTCTGCTCTGTGTCCTAACTGACCCACATCGCCGACGAGCAACGCCGTGATGTGTCCTTCTGTGCTATTATCGAACGCCTCGAATCGTCATCTTTCGGCCGGATCCCATCGCTCGTTAGTCCTCTAAGATGATGCACTATACCGTTACAACTTCCGTCCAGACGGACCAGCCCTGCTGCTTGTTCCAAAACACCTCCGCTCGGCTGTTCTCCATGAACTTCGAACTACCGGTCACCTCGGTGTGCCGCGCACATACGGACGATCCACCGACGCTTCTTTTGGCCAGGGCTTGCGCGCTCCGTCAGATGCTACGTTGCAGCGTGTGAGAAATGTCAGCGCCGGAAAAACAACATCGACGCTTCCCGCCGGGCGCCTTCATCCACATGACATTTTATTAGAACCGTTCTTTGGCATTGGCTTAGACTTGCTTGGCCCTCTTCCTCTGGCAGCTGGTGAACACAGATTATTCCACTCGCTACGCCATCACACGAACTCTTCCAACAAGCTGATATCGCCGATTACCTTCTACACGACGTGATCTTTGAACATGGAGCTCCACGCCAGCTGCTTAAGGACCATGGCCGCACATTTCTCTCGCAATTCATAGCGGACATCCTACAGTCCCGTGAAACGAGGCACAAGCTCACTACGTCGTACCATCCGTAGACAAATGGCCTCACGGAACGTCTGAACCCAAGACTTACTTACAGACATGCTCAGCGAAGACCACTCTGACTGGGACCTTGCTCTGCTGTACGTGACACTTGCCTACAATTCCTCTAGCCATGACACTGCCATTTACTCCCCATTTTTCTCGTTGTTTGGCCGAGAACCAACACTGCCGCTAGATGCAGTCCTCCCGTTTCCCGCAGCACCGACCAGCGAGTATGCCCTTGACGCTATCACCCAAGCTGCCCATGCACGGGAAACAGCCCGTACTCGCCTTATGGCCGCTCAAGAGAACCAACGGCGTTTGTACGATCGATGACAGCGATACGTACACTTTTCGCCTCGTTCGTTGGTTCTGCTTGGGCCAACGATACCTTGGTTTGGGCGAATTGGTCCATCATTAGAGGAAACTTTAAAAGCGCAAACGACGAAGACGAACACAAGCAACAGGTCTGGCGCTTTACTTGCAACTGGCGTTTATTCGGAACGAACATCGTGATATACCCGCGCATCAAGCTCATACATATGCACAGATCATCCCACAAGAGATTGCGTGGGTCAGTCGTCAAACGTGAAATTTGAAAACAAATCTATGGTGTATTAATGTGCGTCGAAAGAAAAACCACTTCATTTTATTTCAACAACAAAGATGGCGGCCAGTTTCCTCTAATGACGGATTGTGCTACATGCATATTGCTAGTTTTAGACCGTGCGCGTTGGCGCCAAACGAAAAGGGCGACGAGCTGTCTCCGCTCGAGCTCGGGACTGAAGCGGTCAGCACTGCAACCACTGTTTTAAATATATCGTCTTTATAATTTACAGAAGAGGCGTCTCGTCATTTACGTAACAATATTTCAGCACATACAGCGGTCACGGGTGTGCAGTGGGAAAGTGACTGCTGTAATAGCACCCCTCTGAATCGTTAGATGTTAACTCTAATATTTTCTCCCCATCCATCAGTATCAGACCAGATCACGCTTTAAACGTCAATATACGTTAAATTTTGTCTGAAGCGCTGGACTACTTAAAGGCAAGGTCACTTACGATGCGATGTGCATATGTATAAGAAAGATTTACTGACTTACGAAGAGAGAGAGAGATGAAAAAAGGAAGGCCAGGAGGTTAACCAGATATTAGCATCTGGTTTGCTACCCAGCCCTGGGGTGGGAAAATAGGGGCAAGAAAGAGGGTGTAGAGAGAGAGAGGGAAAAATCACTGGCCTTCCACATCGGGATGGAAGATCAGGCTGCAGCGACGAAGCTATTGATCGTGTTCTTTGTCGCTGTTCAGGTTATTGCGCACACAGGCTCCTGGCCGCGTTGGGCCATCTTGATGACACGCAGCCTTCGGGCCTGACAGTGCAAGAATGCCGACCTCAACATTCCTCGCACCACAAATCGTTCAGGATATTGTCCAAGTTTTTACGCGACAATGACGGAGAGACCGCAATTTATTCAATGGTAATCTATAATTTCCTCCTTTCGCATGCTGCATAATCTCTGTCTTTCGCAAGAACACAGCGTACATGAAGTTATCAGCCTAAGTCAGAACTAAACTTAGTTGTTGTCACTTCGCAGATCGCTTTCAACGTAAGACACGCGAGACCGCGCTAAGCCGCGGCGTAGGCGAAACCAGGTCTGTATTTGCAGAGAGTCTAGCAAACGGGTGTGCCACTGACGTCGCGGAACGGCGATGACGCTGGCTGGCCGGCTGGCTGACAAGCTAAATGAAGAAAGCGTACAGAATAAGATCTGGAACAATATTCAAGTGATAGAAGAACGCACGTCTAAAATTGCGTGCATAGATCTCCCTTCGACTACATTCAACGCGCGCTCCTTTTCATACAAAATATTTTCTTGTAGTTTGACTTTATAATGGAAATGCTTGGCAATAGTTGTGAAGCCGAAGACTCGCCACGTTCAGCGCAATGTGGCTGGTGCTGCCCGGTACAGTCCTGTTGTGCGAGCTCTCATTAATGTCATTTAGCAGAGCTCTCATAATCTTATTCGGTACAGTCTCTTTCGACTTCTGTGAGAATGCTCGTGCAAGCGTTCGAGTCGAGTCGTTGATTGACCCCGAGGCAATATTTGCGATCGTAAATGACTAGTCCGTAACGTCACGCAATCTCGCGTTTTCCGCACTGTGCAGGTGTTGATAAAGTTAGATTCGATCTGTCGAATGTTGTAAGCATTAAAATATTACTTCTGCTTACTTCAGCGATTCTGGCCCCAGCGAATAATCATCAAATCTGTTGTCGCATATCATCAAGTGACTGAATGAGGCCGTCGGCAGGTGCAAACAATGCATCGTAATATAATTTACAGCGCAACGGGTTAAACACGGACAGCTGTTTGAATATATTATGTCTGAATATGAATATTGCGCTGTCTGTTATATTACGATGAACATCCACCAACTAGCGCAACTCCCGATTCTGCAAACAATGCAAATGCACAAAGAATATTCTATCATGTGCTACTCTTAAACTAGATCGGCATACAGGTATCCATTATCATGCCTGTCTTCCATGACATGACGACCTTAAGACATTTATTTCCGCACGGGCAAATAATGAAAAACTGCAAACTTATGCTTGAACGCGCGCCAGCTTGCACGACATTGGCATATCTAACGCAAGCTATAACGAAAGCCATGCATCCATGAATTGCTTTAAGTATCGTTTGTGAAAACACTGCTTTAACACTGACTGCATTAGCATACTGATTGAGCAGGTGAGATCAAATATTCTTATAATTTCCAATTAGACAAGTCTTTACAGCTGGACTCTACTTCGAAAGATGATTTGTACCTTGTTTCGTCAACGCAACTGCTTCCAAACGAGATTTATTATTTCTGAGACGGGCTATGGAGGGTCCCGGCTTCCTTTATTGGAAATTTCGGAAATTATATTTCCTGAAAGCACTGTAACAGGAGCACATGCACCCCACAGCCTTGCTGTCAAATCCAAAATCCTCGATGCCTAAGATATGAAATTATGAGGCTTGTTTGCATTATAATCTGAAAAGATTGCATAATAATAGCAAATTATATGACACTGTGGAGAGGAGCATCGCAATAAATTTTGGTTCTGAAATGTCACACTGTACAGTCACAGGCATTTAGTAAAGATGCACAAGTGCCGCACTGGTTGGTTGAACATACTTACGCTGCTTACGTTATTCACCTTTAAAAATAAAAACATCAGCGTCTTCTCTGTGCTACAATAGGTCTACAGGAATGATAAGAAGTTACAGTTTTTTCTCTGCAGCTATTTTTTTACAACTAACTTCTTTAAATAGAGTCTTATTCTGGCACGACCAAAGCGGCTGATGATGTTCTCGGAAATGTGGCGCTGTGAAAGATTGCTGCGGAGGGAATTCATGTGCTTGACTAGAACGTTAACTATGTTCTCTGACGACTTGAATGACTCTATGCAAGCGATGAATATCGCTTAACCAAATTTGCTGGTGGACCAGTTGGTTCCCAATCTCAAATGCTGGATAGCGCGGATTCGGCACAGGACAGAAAACGAACACTGATGCACAGGACAAGCGCCACTCGCAAGTAATATTTATTATGAAAAGCTGCGTCGAATCGACGCTATCCAGTGTTTAAGACGACGAACTCGTTTTTGAAGTGATCCACAATTCAATAAGGGTCGAAGGCTCGCGAGGGCCAAAGCACTCTTGAAGAACACAGTGGGTACAGAAGCCTTCGTAGACGCAGCCCGTCACGCAAGCGCTTGCAGATTTTCGGTCGCTATAGTCGACCACAAAGGAGACCTTCTCTCGTCAGCCTCACTTCGCACATCAATGGCAGAAGTAGCTGAACAAATAGCTGTGGCTATGGCACTACTGGATCCGAAACGCACCACCATTCACACTGACTCACGAGCTGCCGTCAGGGCTTTTCAGTCGGGTCTAATCTCAAAAGAGGCAGCGAGGGTCCTTAACGGCTCTTGCAGGACGTAATTCACCGCATTGTCTGGTTCCCGGCTCACATGGGTCCGGACGTAATACCGGGCCAACCGAACCCCAACGAGATCGCTCATAATCGTGCGCGAGGATTCGTATGCCGCGGCGATGTGGGGCCCTCTCATAGTTCGGAACAGCTCGAGTTCGCCGCTCCACTAGTCACCTTTCACAAGATTACTTCGCACTACAGGGGGATTAGACGGGTGTTTTCATCCCCTCACCACAAACTTGGTAGAGCACAATCTATCACGCTGCGAATGCTCCAAACGGATTCGTATCCTTCAAGGAGTTTCATGAGTAGTATACATGCGGAGATAGATCCAACATGCCCAGACTGCCGTGACGTTAGCTCATTGAAACACATGCTCTGGCAATGCTCTGCGTTGCAGGACTACAGTCAAGAAGCCTGGTGGACCGCTGCTATCAACGACCCCAGCTACGACGTCCAGCTCCTGGCTGTCCGGAAGGGCCGTGAGAGGGCGGAGAGGCTCGGCCTCCCCTTCCCGACATGGGACCAGCCATGAGTTGGATGTGTAAACATCTCATACTCTTCCCTCCGGACCAAATAAATGTCTTCTCTCTCTCTCTCTCTCAAACACACTGTCAGAGATGCGAACTGGGCACCTTTGTTTATTGGCTTTCCGATTTGTGAGCAGTTCTCGGAAACCCTTTGGCGCGCCTGGTGTCTCGAAACCAAATGAGCCCTTGCTTCCTGTCCTTGGCGAAATAAGCTTAAATAGCCAGATACATGTAGTGATACATTTTCAGCAACAACCGCGAGATATGGCCGCGAGATCGAACAGAGTCGGCGCCTAGCGGCGAATGGACGAAACCCCGAAGTGTGGATGCCGGTCAGCCGTGGCCGCTTCAGCAGCATTGTAGGCGGCGTTTGTACTTCGCGAACTTACGATGGAAGTTGACGACGGCTTGTTTGACGGTGAGTAACCTGACAAAATCTCATTCTTTGCTTGTTGCAACGGAAGTTTGTAACGTGAATCGCTTATTTCGTAAATGCATCGATGCGAAAAGCATTTGCTTGATGCGACCGCGCAATATGCGCTTGTCGCCTTTTAACGGGTTGTGAGTTTTTAGATGCGAAGTATCTCTTGCTCGGGGGTATGTAACGCGGCGTGGTAATCCGCCCGCGGCGTAGTAGTCCGCACTCACACTACGCATGCGCAACTCTCCTCCTTCCATCTTTCCAACAGCTGCGCGTCACTCGCTCCACTTCTCTAGCAGCACCTGCTTGCGCTTCTGCGTTCTCACTTCCGCCCTCACGGCGTATGCGCTACTCTCCTCCTCTAGTCTCTTCTCCTTCAAGTGGTAGAGTGCTGCGCGCGTTCAGTCCAGCGCTTGCCTCGGTTGGTTCCTCTGAAATGCGAGCTCGACATGCCGAAATTGTCTCCTCCGCAGCGCCGCGATGAGGGCCAGCGCATGCGCGTCCCCTCGCCCCCTGTCTCCTCTCCTACGTTGCCTCTCGCTCTCGCGTCTGTCTACCGCGTTCCCCGCACGCCCTGTGAGAATTAACGGCCAGGCTAGAGGGAAGACACGACGCGCGTAGTGTTCCTCCTCGCGTTCCACGACGCGAGGTCGGTAGCATGCCCAGCGAACGCCAACGGAACGCGATCGTGCAAGTGCTCCGGCTTCAATCGCCTCATGGTCCCCTTTAGCGGGAGATGGTGTATTTTTTTTTGTTTTCAGTGCCCTCACCTTTGAGCACCATTCGTAACCATGTTGGGGACGGTGTCAGGTGTCTCGCTGACAGCGACGAGGTCGTTCAAGCAGGCCACATTACTGAATGCAGTGTCATCGCGTCCACGTGTTGCTGTGAAGGTCCAGTGCGCATTATAGCATTCGTCCTGCAATCGTCTGGGCTTACGAAGGATCCACATCGAGTCGACCTGAAGTTGGTGGCGATGCGATAGCAGAATTGAGCTGCACATGCCCAGCAGGGAAAGTAGTGTCAGTGTCACACGGCTACCTTTATCGCGATCAGGGCCGATGCGGATCAGGTTCTGCTACACGGTCACTCTAACAGTGATCCGGCCCAATAGGAATCCCGACGTTCGCGGTCTACGCATCTCGGTCTGGCTGGCGTATGTGCCAAACTCGATCCGGATAACTTTGGTCCTTGCTCATCAGCGACCATTGTTGATCTATATTGACCGCCGGCAGCGTGAACATGAGTTATGCAAAAAATCATCATTACGTGATGACGTAACCACATGACGCCACAGAAAAGTAGAGAGGTGGGCGAGTTGGAACTGATGCATTCTTGAAAACTTTTCAGCGCCAGTCCAGTTCGCGCTGAAAACTTTTCAAGGACGCCACAGACAGTGCTGGGCAGTATCGAAGATACATGTATCTTCGATACTATCTTAGATACTCTTTGGGTATCTTGTATCTGTATGGCGATACATCTCGCAAAACAAGTATCTGTATCTGTATTTCCGATACGTTGAAGAATGTATCGTGTATTTTAAGATACAAGATAGTGCGATCGCACCACTATCGTGCGAAGCAATAAACGTTGGCTGAGCTCGAGCTTCTCAAGCTGATACTGCTGCCACTAAGTCACCGGAATAAAACTAAAGGCAGTGACATTATTTTATCTTTCCACCAGAGTTTTCCATGGAGCGTAGGCGATAAGCTCCGAGCGTCCCTATATATTGGTTGAGCAGAGTTGCGAGGTGGCGCTCGCGTCGTCTCGACAGACCAGCGCGCGAACGTCGGCGCCCAGCCGAATTTTTGTTTACTTGTTCTTTTAGTTTTGTCAGTGCCATGACACTCGGCACTTAGCCCACTCTCCTGTGCCGCGTACTACAATGCGTGCCGCGTCTTTCGCACACATGCTGATGCCGCAATAAAGTCTTTATCGAAGTTCGCCTTGTGTGGTGCTTCGTTACGAAGTCTGAAGAATGCATGAATGGCGGGTTGCTTTGCCTCTCGTGGCTTTTACACTTCGGCGATTTGAAGGATCTCGTGAATGTAAGTTTGCATTACATGCAATGAGATTGACTTATATGCAAATAAGATTCTAACAGCTATGGCACCAACGGTACCGATGCTGAATTTAACAGAACAAGCAATCACCTAACAGGTGCTATCTTGGCGTACGTCTGTTTTTCTTTTATTCAAATAGTTTTCAAAATCATAATTTGATTGTTAGCAGAAGTTATTTCTTAGCTGTCCTTCTTTTCGATCCCGTACATTAACTATGTCTCTATATTGTTTTTTTTTTTCTGCCGGTCTGCTTACTGCAATATGCCTTTAACGTACTGCCACTGTAAGCTCTCTGCTTTATTCCTAGTTTTGACTGTCTGCGTCATTTCTGCTTCTGTTCTTCTTCAAGTGGAATATAAGTTTATATACTTATGTTTCCCTTGGATTTACTGTTATGTAAAGGTGATGCTGAAAACAAATATATAATAATCCGGGCGCGCCTGGAGTATACAGTAACGATAATTCTGCTTACTGATAACTAAATTAGCAAATTTGAGTTTACATTATGGTAACGTAAATTATTAGACGCCATATTAAATACGTTGGCAAAGATATTCGTGAAACACTGTTATACCATATGCTCCGTTTTTCTCATGAGCGTCCCAAAAAGTCGTTTAACGCCATTTTCCATAGGCACTGAATTTAATTCTCGTAGCTACGAGTGGTTACCCGCCGCGGTGGTCCAGTGCTTATGGCGCTTGACTGCTGGCTCGAAGGTCGCGGTAGCCGGATTTCGATGGAAGGAAAATGGTAGAGGCTCGTGCGGTTATGTAGGTTTTAGAACCCCAGGTGGTCAAAATTTCCGGAGCCCTCCATACATAGCTCCTAGCTTCATAGCTCTTTGGGGTGCCTCCTGTATCGTGTTTCTATACTTATTCGCTGTGTTTGATACGGAGCCGCTTTTCTGTTTTACTTAGATACATTTCTTTTTGTTGTTTAGGCTTCCCTGAATCCTTTTACTGTTGCTAGTCATCAGATAATCGGATCTGAAAGTGTCAATATCGTGAAAAGCGGCGGTGTCCTGCAGCGCTTTGCGCAACTGTACAATTCGTCTGAAACGTTTCTAGGCTGCACATGTTCTTGGTGACGTACACCTGTCCGGTGATCCGTTATTGCGAAAACCGTAATATGTTTACCGGCAACGTAAAACTCCACAGCAGTATAAGCACCATCGTGCGCAGGCTTCTTATTGAAGTTCATATGGTTACTTGGCAACCCGCTTGCTGGTCAGCTAGCATAGCAGCGACTAGCTCCCATCAGTTACAAAATTTGCAAGCAATAACCGCTATCAGCGAAATGTATAAAGAGCTGTCATATTAAGCAGCTAAAACATCGCCAATAACTTGTTTCGGAATGAAACAGATATACCTTGGATAAGAAGTACAAAAATTTTGAGATACTAAGAGAGTTTTCATTCAAATGAAACACAATTGGTCACAGTTGATAAATTTTCAAGCGAACATCTATGTGCATAGGCATTTATTGCTGCGTTATATGGATATATATTAACAAATTTCAGAATGTATCGAAGTATCTTAAGATACAATTGGAATGTATCGTACAATCAGTGTTGCAGTATCTTGTATCTGTATCTCAAATACTTCTTGCCTGAGTATCTTGTATCGTATCGCGATACAGTTTCAAAGTATGTTTGCCCAGCCCTGGCCCATATGAAGTCGTGACGCCATCATATGAAGTCGTACCCTTTGCGCTGCCTCCGTGATCGGCGACCGCTCACGGAGGCAGTGCAAAACCAGGTGAGCTGCAGAAAACTTGCAATCACATGGCGTCATCATGACGTCGCACAGCGCCGAATTTTGGCGTCCTGCACTATGACGTCACATGAAGTGACGTCATGCGATGACGTCATCACGACATTGCCGCTTTGCACTGCCTCCGTGATCGGCGAATGATCCCGGATGCAGTGCAAAACCAGGTGAGCTGCTAGAAAACTTGCAACCGCATGAAGTCACACAGTACAGAATTTTGTGACGTCAGACGATGACGCCATCACGACATCGCCGCTTCGCACTGCCTCCGTGATCGGAATCACGGAGGCAGTGCGTGCTAAACCAGGTGAGGCGCGGACAGCTCTCACGGGGGGGGGGGATCAATACATTGAATGCAGAAAAATAGAAGGTGGCTTTCGCCTTCGAGTCGTCTTAGTCGAATGCATAAGGGACCTTGTGAGTTTTTTAGAATCAGTGACACCTAGTAAGACTGATAATAATTTGCTTACTTTTCCTTTCGGCACATCTCACAAGTCCAAGCACTGTGTTGCTGTGCTCTTGCACATCAACAAAGCAAAGTAATGAACCCTTCGATCAGCAACTGACTTGTCCCAGTCATGGAAACAGAACGCAAAGTACACTGTGAAACAGGAATATGGACCTACTCCCTTAAATGAACCACCATGCTGCCCCAAGGTATGCATATTGACTTCATTCCCAAACACTGAGTTCACTCCCCAAGTTCAGTGTCGGAAGTGCGTCAGGGTCAATCTCTTCCGCGAGAACCTTTAAAAGGAAAAAGATCGAGCGAGAATATATATATCAAGATCAGTAGTGACGATAAACTTGCTCGCGTATTTTCATCGCTTACATGGCGAGTCAGGGCTCAGAAACGACACTCTTTACTATGCACCAGATCATGCATACACACTTGCCGCGTTTCGGTGCTCGTATTTACCCTGCGGAACACTGAGAACTGTTCTCTTAGCTCTATAAACACAACGGAACATGCGCAAACTACAATAGGGCGCGGGGACACTCGTTTAAACAGACTTGCAGCTGAGCGCGAACTAACATTGCATTCGAAGCGCAGATGGTACATGAAGGACGAAGAATAAATTCCGTGCATTAATTTTCTTCTTTCTAGATTGATTCTCAATTAGTTTTCTTGCGGAAGTGTATGACGGTCAAAGCACAGGGGAATCATGACTGGCACCACTGACGAAGTTTCCTCGAGCGTTCGCGCACTGCAACCGTCTTCACGCTCGCAGTGCACAGCGGCAACGGGCACAAATGCACACATTACCGAAGTTATTGCTGACTACTCATTATCCTTTCTCGTCCGCGAACGCTTGAGTGCACCGTCGTCGAAATGCTTGCTACACACCATCGCGTACTTGGAAGGCGTCTTGCCGCTACGAAGCCTAGAAATGGATAGAAATGGAAGCTTATTACTGGCTCTGTGCAGTATGTATGGCATTGTGGCACCGAGCAAAACCTCATCATCGAAAACGAAGAGTTTTCTGCTGATACGGAACACAGAATCACGATGTGAAAACAGCAGCCCCGTACACTTCCATGCACCGCACGAAACCCGTATCCACACTAACGGGGCGACGGTGCTGCCACCTATAGGTCGATCTCGCCGCCAATAGCGCGAGACTGATTCACGCGTGAAGGCGCGGATCATTCGCAGTGAATGCAAAGCCTGCGCGCTGTGCTCAGCTGGCGTAAATATGGCGCCTCGTCTCCGCCCATGGGGGAAGGAAAGCAACGAAAAGACCCTCGCTATCCTAGCTGCATAGCAAAAAGCGTGGCGGAAGCCGTGTTTTAGCAACGGCTACAAGGGTTCCTTGGTCACGCCGTCACCTCGCGTCATCTGCACCACCACTTAAGTGTTGGAGGCCTTCAGGTTGGTCGTCACGGCTGCGTGTTTAATTCATTCAACATGCTGTGGAATGCGGTTGCTTTCGAAGCCCGCGTCAGCTTTTCGGAAAATGGTTAGCATCTCTGTTCTATTTTGGCATGTGTTGCTTCCCTCAGCGCTGGAAGGCTAGAACTCCAAAACGAGTACGACAGCGCCGACGGCTCTTAATGGGAGGCGCGGTGGTGACCCTTTCCCACAGTCACAAGCAGTCGATTGGAAAGCAGTGACTCAGCGAAGCTTCCAGCGTCAAGCATTAAAGAAGTGCCTGACCCATCAAGGACATTTGGGAAACAGTATGAATTGTTTTAACTGGCAATTTTATCGGCGGCCAAGGTTTCTTTGATACTGTCGCATTCGACCGACCCGCTCGAGCTCTAGCTTGGCTCTAGTGCTATGTACGACATTCGTGCGAACGTAATGACACACACGCATAGGCGTATCAATGGTAGGGGGGTTCAAGGGGGTGTTAGCACCCCCACTGAGAAAAGTGTTGACTCTGGTCATTGTGGGCTGCACACTGGGAAACCAAACACTCAAGCCAACTTGAACGAATACTAGCGCGACAAAAACGAGGACGAGAATAGAAAAGACAGACTCAGGCCAAGTTTTCCTTCACCACAGAATTATATACGTTTCTGCTATGAAGATTGCCCTCCGTATCTCGCGACCACATACTGTAGGCTCTCTGGGGTGCGGGCTGCCTATGCGACGCTTTCGCGCCTTGCGTTCCAGCATTGCAGAGAAGACTACCGCTGAGCAGGTGCTCTATAAAGTCAGAGCACTCTGCCATGCTTTTATTGTTTTCTGTCTGGCCTTTTGCACAATTGGCGACGCAAATACGGGTGGGAACCAGTGAACGTTTTATGGACCGATCAAGCACTCTTCCTGTTTCAGAAATTCATTTTCTTTCTTCGAAAACCAACAACATCGCCGCCGCTCCATATCCAAGCTGTGAGTTAATGACTGTGCAGATTTGGTGAGTGTTTTAGTTGGGCCGAGCAAGGAAAGCTAAACAAGGTTTACGCTTTAGTATTCGATTAACCTGCTTCGCCTTGCTTATCACGCTGTAGCTTGCAGCGATCGTGGCGGCTTTTAACTAGGCGGTAAATGAGGCAGTGGACTCAAGCACATTGAGAAGCCCAGCTTTCAAGCTTGCCCCACAACTTGATCGAGCGGACCAGGGAGACTGTCGGGGTCCACGGTTTTCTGGACTGCCCACCAGCGAAGGCTTGTGCCTGCTCCTAATTATGTTAATTTCTTTTACTCCCTCTCCCTCAGCAAGGATACGTTCACACAAACTCGCACAAACAGCTCAACATCGTTATACTACAACTGAAAATATTTATTACATGCATATGAAATCATCTCGCCTGCTGCCCTGTGTAGCCGCTGCCAATGTGATTGGCGGGAATCCTTCTTGAATTACGTCCAGAATGAGACACAGTCCGTGTCTACCAAAAAAATTAGGTACTGTTCAGTATAGTAATGCGCTTTTTAGTGCGCACAAGTCATTTTAACGGCGCGAGTTTTCGCAGATTTGTGACGTCGCCTAACAAGCAGGCGCTTTTACGGCACAAGGAAAATTTCTGACGAGATAGGGAAGAACCAATGGCCAGCAATACGCCGCACTGAAAATAGTTTACTCACTTACTTTTTGCATATTCGTGCATAAGTGGTCATTACGCGATGGATAATTTTCGCGTCATTTCTTACATCGCGGGTCGAGAATGGGCTGTGGCCATGAATCAGAAAACATCGACCAATCATAAACAGCTAACGACCTATACGCAAGGCAACAATGCCGGGAAAAAATTGTAGCGCAAAGCAACACACGGAGAGACAGAGAGTACGGGACTGGCGCTATCCCGTACTCTCTGTCTGTCCATGTGTTGCTTTGCGCTACAATTTTTTTCCTTCAGAAGTCATGAACCAACTAGCCCAACAGTGCCGGGTAGTTCAACGTTATCATCGCCCATCTCTTTTCAAAGAAAATCTGAGCTTCCCCTTATGAAAAAATTTAATGTCTTTTAATAAACAGACTAATCTCTTTAGACATCATAATCATTAGACTAATTCCAGTCTAATGCGCTTTCTAATGCACACCTAATGAGAGTCTATTAGTAATTGGCCACCGTTAGCTATAGAGCTCTGACGCAGAAGTTTCTAATGCGCACATGATGCACGAGTTTCCATAACATATTTGCCATCGCTAGTCTAGAGAGTTCTGACGCAGGAGTTTGATGGAAGTTCCCTAATGACTTTCAAAAGAGTATTTGCGTTACATTGAGATTGAAGACCGTGATGCACACATACACATTCCATGTCACAAAAGGATATCTTTGCATTTCTAAAGTTAACAATTCGTTTCTCTGGCTCATTAGTATCTTATTGCAGTGCATTCTTAACCCTTCTGAATGCCTGTAAACTTCGCTTTGTTGCAATAATAATGATATTCAGTATGTACGCTATTTTTAAATCATCTATATGAGAGTGCGTGCAGTAAACATGGTTGGAATGTAAGCTACAGCAGACAATTTCTAGCTATCACTAGCTATATACAGTCATTGTTCTGTAAATATGACCATCTGCCTACGCCCATGAATAATGTTGGATGTGTGAGACACTGGGAGGGAAACATTGGGTGTTGCATTGCAATGGACCATCTATAATTTCCGCACGGGGCAGGGCAATGTATAGCTTGTTCATTGTTATATCTTCGAGAAATGTGCCTACTTGTGACCACAAATCAAATAAGACAAGAACACAGGTTAACCTCAAAAAACCTAATGCTTAATTTCCAGGCTCAGCATAGAGGACAAACTGCTATTCAGTTGCACAGTGCTTGTGCTAAACTTGCCGTATGTGTACCCTGCAAGAAACAGTAGAATTTCAGCACAGAAATGAAGCACATTTGCACAATATTACCTTTCTATACTCTTTAGTTTTAGTGGCACATGTAAACAGATGCTGAAGTTTGTCAAATGTGAAATTGACTTTATGGTCGACACAATTTTACAAAATAGCACATCAGTTTTTTTTCGATTCTGCAGCCTAACTTTCACTCATTTTTTATTTTATTTATAAAATACTGCAGACCACAATTCGGTCCTTGCAGGAAGGGCACTCATTTTGCATCCAAACAGGAAGTACATTAGAAAAATATCAATACAGTTAGTTCAAACAATATATAAAACCTCAAACATAACGCAGAAATGACCCTAATATGCGTACAAGAAAGGCAACATAATGCCAAAACATGAATACGGTGATACAAAGAATATACACATTTTCAAACACAACATAAGACATGGGTAACAAGCTGATTTAGGAAGGTTTATTCGTGGAGTTCCACTCCGACACTGTTTTAGGGAAAAAGGAATATTTGTAAGTATCTGTCCTAGCGAAATGAGGGGTTAATGCATGTGTGTGATCATGACGTGTACGCCTCGTGGACAGGGGGGACACATATAACTCGGGTTCTATGGATAATTCATGACTAATTAATGATTGTAAAAAGTTGAGGCGAAGCATCTGCCGGCGTGTTTCGAGGAGCGGAATGTCATTTTCTATCATGAGCTGTGTGGGGGAGTCGGTGTGCTTAAACTTAGAGTAAATAAAGCGAACAGCTTTTCTCTGGATTCTCTCCATAATTTTAATGTTGTGTTTAGTGTATGGATCCCATGTAATACAAGCATACTCTAATTTGGGTCTAATGAATGTCATGTAACTAGTAATTTAATGCTGGCAGGCGAATTTCTAAGTTTGTGTTTTAGGAAGCATAGTTTGCGGAAAGCGGAGGAACAAATATTGCTAATATGTGTGTTCCATGATAAATTGTTGGTGAATGTTACACCTAGATATTTGTAATTTTCAACTTCCCTTAGGGGTGAAGCGGCCAATGTGTAGGTATATTTTAATGGGCTTTTCTTGCGTGTTATGCGAAGACTTACTGTTTTATCCTTGTTTAAAGCCATGCCTGACCTGTCACACCATGATTGTATGTCCTGTAAACTTATTTCAAGATCTGTCTGGTCATGCATTGTATATATTTCCCGGAATAAAACACAATCGTCCGCAAACAATCTTATCTGTGTACCTGGTGTAACAACGGTGACAATGTCATTTATATAAAGTAAAAACAACAATGGACCCAGGACGCTGCCCTGGGGTACACCGGATGTCACTGGAAGACAGCTCGAGTTGTTACCTTCAATAGCGACAAACTGTACACGATCCGAAAGATAGGCCGCTATCCAAGAAACTATAATGTTCGGAAGATTGTAATCTCTAAGCTTCTGAATGAGTTTATAATGAACTACTCTGTCGAATGCCTTACTGAAATCTAAAAAAAGAGCGTCAACTTGACCATTATTATCTAAAGTTTTCGCAAATGAATGAATTACAGTTAACAGTTGTGTCGTAGTGGAATAGCCTTTTCTGAAGCCATGCTGGCAATCTGTTAATATTGAGTTTCTTTCTAAAAATTTTGTGATGTGGTTGGCGATAATATGTTCAATTAGTTTGCAGCAAGAGGAAGTTAATGATATTGGCCGATAATTTTCTAACAATAAACGATTACCCTTTTTAAAAACTGGCACAACTCGAGCCATCCTCCAGTCATTGGGCACTTTAGTCGATAACAAGGAAGCTCGGAACAGTATAAAAAGAAATCTACCAATAACTTCCGCATATCGTTTCAGAAACATATTTGGGATATCATCTGGGCCACATGATTTCGTTGTTTTTAAGTTCAAAAGCATTGAAACAATACCATTGTATGAAATGAAGTCCACTTCGTGCGCCTCAAGAACAGTCGAATGAAACAAGTTACCTACGTCTGACTGGGAGAAAACGCTGCGGAAGTAGTTGTTGAAATGTTGAGTGATTTCATTCAAGTCTTTTACAGTAGCTCCGTCGACCATTATTTCATTGACAGGTCTCTTATTTTCACTTAAGTACCCCCAAAATTTTTCCGGTGCGTTTTTCATAAAGCCAGGTAGCACCGTCTTAAAGTAGTAATCTTTTGAACTGCAGACAGCTGATGACAATTTGCTTTTTATTTCACTGATAAGTTGTGGCGGAGCGCGCTTCTTTTTGTTCCTTTTAAGTTGGCGCTTTAGTTGCAGTATATTACGAGTCATCCACGGCGTTTGTTTGCTGACCTTTTTTGTTTTGTTAGGCACAAAAGTATTTATACAGTGACGACACATTTTGAGGAACATTGCCCAGAGCGTGAATACGTCGTTCTCAGTATCAGTGAAGTCAGCAAGACACGTTTCCATAAATTCCAATATCCTTGCATCATCAGCTCTAGCATAATTTTTAAAGCACTGTGTCTTAGTGCGTTTAGTGTTGAGGGGTTTAAATATAAGCAAGGCGACAGTAACAAGCTTGTGATCGGAAAGGCCTTCATCAACTGTAACGACGTATTCCGAAAAGTCACGATTCACAAATAGCAGGTCAAGGACAGTACTCGAAGAACCTTGTACACGGGTGGGTTCAGTAACCGTTTGAATTAAATCGTGTTCGAGTATAATGTCGAAGATAATATTAGTATTTTGGTCATTCTTAGAGCCCTCCTGAAGTCGTTCCCAGTTAATGCTAGGCAGATTGAAATCGCCTACAAGGAAGATTTTCTTATGCTGAAAAGGAGACATGTATTCTTTGAGTTTGATCATGTAATCAAGTGCCGCGTCTGGCGGTCTGTAACATGCGAATAATACAAACGAATGCCCCCAGCATGACAACTGAATGCATAGGCACTCGATGTCAGGGTTTTCATCAATAACTGTTGCTCCTATTCGTTCCTTAGTTAGTACAGCAATACCTCCGCCCCTGTGTGCTCTATCTCGACGACAAATCTTATAACATGGTGGGAACACTAGGTCATCTGTAACTTGATTATGTAACCATGTCTCTGTAATGATAGTAACATGAGGGTCGTGTAGGAGCAACTGAATTTCCAGTGAATCTACCTTGTTGATAACGCTGCGGGCGTTTATGTTGGCTATACGCAACTGTTTTCCTTGTGGTGAACCTGCGTGCGCAGAACTATTGGCATTATCTGTGCAAGGAAAACTACGTTCGCGGCCTTGAACTTTGTTGGCTTGCCTACCTATGTTTACACATGCGTGTGACTTCTTGTCATGGGGCGATTCCCTCTTCCGGCCTCGTTTTTTTAATAGGTACTTTATCATTTTTTTTCTTCATCCCAGACATAAGCAACGCCGTTAATGTACATCTTGTCGAAGGATAAGGTAACTTTCTCGTGTTTTTCCCGGTTTGTCTTCGCACTTGCCCACAGTTTACGTCTGATGTCACGAACGTTCCGAGAAAAGTCTTCACCGATCGAAATATTAGTGTTCTTCAATTTATATCCCCTTTTTAGAATAACGGATTTGTCCCTCGAGTTCAAAAGCCTTACGATAACCGGGCGGTTTTTGTTCGATGCCGGTTTTCCTAATCTATGAATTCGCTCGATAGGTATATTCTCTAGTTCAAGAACACTCTGGAAAATGTCCTTGTTTACGGTCATTTCTAGGTTTCTGAATTTTCCCCGTTTGTTTCAGTTATTCCATAAATTATTAGGTTAGATCGCCGGCTGTAGTTTTCCAGTTCATCTACCTTCTTTTCGAGTAACTGAACTACACTGCTAATTCGGCCAAGCTGTTCCTGGCAAGAGCTAATCTTGTCATCCAGGTTCGAAAGAGCATCTACTTTCTTTTCGATTTCAATTAGCCGCTTCTCTTTAATTTCCTTAATGTCACTTGATATTTCCTTCAGCTGCTTTGAAATCTGGGAAAGATCAGGACGTGGGTTGGATTCGATGTCGCCTCCCAGAAGTAACAACTTTCTGAGTGAAAAACCAACGGCATGCAATAAACAACTCGGCCGCGGGCACGGCAGCACCAACAGAAAGGGAACGCTTGAACGAAAACATTTGCCATAGCGTTTTCTCACCTGCACGGCAAGAAGAAAAGGATTGTGAACGATCCACATCGTTTCGGTGCCACCGTGCCCTGTGAGCGACCAGTCGAAATGGTGTGTCTTTATAGGATCCCTGGAAGGTGTCGCTCCACACAGCCCATGCGCGTAGTCCTCTGCGCCTGATGACGTGGAGTGACCACGCAGTCCGGTGAATGGTGGCGAGATCAGATGTCCGGTTCTTTGATTGCAGTTGTCGCAGGGAAACAGCATGGTGGTCGCGCGTGTAGTAGCGTTGACCATGACATGGTTGGGGCAGCCCGCTGTACGCAGGATACCGAGTAACTGCACGGCAAGAAGAAAAGGATTGTGAACGATCCACGTCGTTTCGGTGCCACCGTGCCCTGTGTGATGCTGTTCTGGTTAAATATTCAAACTGAATGGAAATGGTTAGCGAGATGAGACGCAACATGTGAACTGTATAGACTAGAGCACTGCACGGGCTCGGGCCTACCCGAAAACCCGAGCCCGGCCCGGCCCGTGAGCCGGGCCGGGCCGGGTAAAGTAGTTTTCACGGCGGGCCCGCGCCGGGCTCGTGCCTCGAGCTCCGGGCTTAGGGCCGGGCCCGGGTTTGAGGTGGCGGGCTCGGGTCGGGCCGGGCTTAACTTTGCTCAGTTCTTAAAGGGACACTAAAGTGAAACACTCAATCGGTTTAGGCTGATAAAGTGTACTCTGAGAACTCGAATGTCATTAATTTCATCATTATAAGTTTATTTATAGCGGAAAAAAATCTATTTCAAAGTTCCATTTTGAAATTTCGCTCCGAAATCTCTGCGTGGCCCGTCATGGATTTCAAAGTGTATTAGTCGTATTTTGGCGACATTCGCTCAACAAAATTTTCTGAAATTTTCTGAATGTTGATGTATGTATGACTCCCTCTGAGGTCAATGTACTTCATTTTTGCCGATTAGGAACTACGTAGGCCCCATAGACGCCGTCGAAATCTATGACGTCACGGCGCTTGCTGCGCGAATTTCAAGGTGGCGTCACTACCCGCATTTTATATTTGCTCGTTTTCTCGCTTACCAAGAGTCTTGTCGCTCGCAGCGAGCGTGATTTTGGAATTTTAAAAGGGTAATTTTCTGGTAATACACAAATCGTTTTTCTCTTTAGTTTCCCTTTAAGTTTATTACACATACGCTGTGCATGTACGTATGTTCGACATTTTATCTTGAAAAACAAAAAACGTTTTTTTTTTTTATCTGGGGCAGGCCATTTGAAGTTTTCTGAGGGTCAAGTAATGAACTACTCTTGCTTCTTGCATATGGGGCTACCTGATTTATCTGAAATGGGCGAGCTAAAAGTAAATAGACGAGACGCCCCAGCCCTTAACTAAAACGCAAGGACTGCGCGGGGTATTGTTACACAGAATCCCTATAAAGACCCATTCTTTTTTCCTTCACGGCTCCCAGTGGTCATGTGACGCGAGATGGACATGCACAGCCTGCTTTGTGTGCTTTCGTCTTGTTACGCTATATCGGGGTTGTCGAACTCACCTCAGCTAACGGGCCGCATTCACGAAAATTTACTCCCGCCAGGGCCAAGACAGTGACGAAGGTAGGAGCGGGGATCGTGGGGACAAAATGTATGTTCACGTTGCCATTTGAAAGAAGACCTTTCCCATATCTCATATATGGGTCATTACTGAATGGGATTTGGCGGCTGGATTCCAACAACATATAGATACCTATTTCCAAATGGACTAAAATCTGGCCGCCGATTCTGAAATGTCCTTTTGTTTCACGGTTATGTATCAACACATGGTGACCGCAGGGGGTGCCTCACGAAAAAAAAAATCTTTAGACCTGTCACGCCTCTGTAGCTCCGGAACGATAAAGAAAATAAAAAAGAATTGGACGAAAACAGTAGCGAGAGATCAGCGGGCCGCATGCAGCCCGAGAGAGCTATACAAGATACTGCCGCAACTGAGTTGAAATGTGCAGGATTAGCATAGGTCCACCGTAGCGGGTAATGTCCCCCTTACGTCGAACCACATTCACCCAATGAGTAAGCGTCGAGAAGTCGCGCCTTTATTACCAAACTGGAACGAACCCCGAAAATAGACCGAAATCGCTTCGTCCATCTCCAGCCAGTCTTACCCGCGTAGCCCAATGGCCACCTTCTGCCGGTGCAACATCGTTAGGAAGGCATACGTCCATTAGAACATGAAAAAAAAGCAGCATAGTGCAAACCGTGCATAACATACACTGCTGAGAACTGGAAGCCCTCAAGGAGGAGTTTTGAACATAATATTGAAGAGCGGCACGTCGTTCGGAAACGAGAGAAATGAAGGGATGAGGTGGACAGCTACTATATTCATTCTGCAGAGGTCCACAAATATATCCTAAATTTGTCCAGTGGTAGAAGGTAAGAACGGCTGCTGACGCCTTCACAATCCGCAAGGCAGATGTGCGCCCCTGCGGCTAGCGCAAGCGGCGCAAGAAACTTTAGCGCGGCTGGATATGTGATGCAACAGCGCAAGGCGTGCTTCAAGCCGGAATCTCTTCATAATTTAATTTTTGGGAGAATAACATGTGAAAAAATAAACTATAAACTATGCCACACACACAAAAAAACTGTACCAGCAGTGGTGTGATATATGAAAAGTATGCTTTGACAAATAGTTTTTTTAACACGAAAGTGTTTTATGCCGGGGTCCACCAAGATTTTAATGACGTATTTCCGTCACGGAAATGACGTCGAAAAAATATGCACGATCAGATGCAAAGAAAAAAAGGTAACGTCAACGGGCATCGAACCCACGACCGCTCGGTCCGCAACAACAGATGCCGGGCACGCTATCCATTGCGCCACGGTCACAGACTCTGAAGGCTTTACGAACGCGCCTTTTATATCTACCATTCTCCCGGTCGGCTGGGTGGTGTTGACCTCTGGGAGTGGTAAGGTAAAGTAATTCGTCATTGCTGTGGCCTCCGCGACAAGCACCTGCAACGCGTTACGCGTCCGTCCCATTCGGCGCGTTTTCAATAGAAGTGTAATTTTGTCAATGCCTTAACACACCGCGAGGTGGCGACCGTTGCCCAAGCGTCGTAAAGTCGGCCTCGTTCATAGCATCACGCTAATACAAACCAAAAATAGCTCTGCGACGCGTGCCTGCCTCACCTGGCTGTGACACCGCGTTCCATGCTCACGCGCTCGCCCCGAGAAAAATCTCGGCCGGGCTACCGGGGCGGCACGACGCGCTTTGCGTTTCCCTCTAGTCCGGCCGCGGTGTTCAATCACATTTTAACATGCCGCGTGATGGCGACCAAGTTCTGCGTCCAACATGCGACGCTCTTCTGGCTATCACACCTCGTTCTCTGATTACGCTTTCACCGTTAGCTACTACAGCTACCACAAGAGTTTGTTTAATCATTTAACATGGACGTTTGTCGTCGCGATGGAGATGTACCACCAATCATCAAAGTGGCTGCATACACGTTAAACGGTGCCATTAGCTGCCAGACATCAATACACATTGTGCAAACTCTCTTATATCAATGTACACTAAGCATTCAGTTATTTCTGTAAGGGCATGCTTTACTTTCGTGTTATTCCGATTCCTGTGACGGAGGGATCAACCGTGTTTTTTTTTCTCCCTTTGGGTGTCACTAAAAGTACGCCTGGTACACGCGGTTCGTTATAATTTTTATCTAGGAAAGTGTATTTACAACGAAGGTAATAAATATGGCTTTTTTCGTCTACTTCTCGTTGCAAGGCGCTACTACGCTGAAGACAGGCGCTACTTCTCCAGAAGAGTGCGCGATACATTTTTTCGTTAGAGCATGCTTTAAATTTCAATAGAGCGTGCAATAAAAACAAATATTGCGCTCCCTATTAAAACCGAGCTCATTCTGTCAATCACTTTCTGTCAAAACGCTCTTGATGATCCTAACTCTATTTGCAGAAAAAATAGGCGCCCGAACAAACGTTCATCGTACCCCCGCTCAGCTACATGTTTTCACCGTGAGCCGCTTTTTACAAGAAATTACCGTAGGTTAAAGTATAATTGTTAGCTAAACATGCACGAACAAAGAGTAGAGATTTGTCACTTGAAACGTCTTGCTGTCGATTCCATGTACGGGCAACACCACCTAGATTATTCGCTCGGGCCTATGTCGGGCCCGATCTGCGGTCGGGTCGGGCCGGACCAGGTAAGCGAAAGATTTTCTCGGGTTCGGGCCGGGCCCGGGCCTCGCTTTGAGTCACCGGGCCGGGTACGGGCGGGTAAATTTGAACGAGTTCCGGGCCCGGGCCGGGCCCGGGCCTAGAATCACGGCCCGTGCAGTGCTCTAGTATAGATTGCTATGCTCAATGATCTCCAATTTTCTTTTTAAGATATGATACATTGTGCCTGAAGATAGATTCCTGCGGTTTTACGTGCAAAAGCACGATATGATTATGAAGCACGCCATGGTGGGGACTCTGAAAATCTCAACCACGTACCGTTCTTTAATCTGCACCTCAATCCAATTAAGCAGGCCTCTAGCATTTTTTGTACACTTCAGGGCACACTGAATTTTCACAATGAATGTGCACCTAATCATGCGGGAGAAAAAAAAATAAGAAAAATTACCTGCTACTTTCAATGCCGAAATACTTCTACTTTTACAGTTGGTAGTCATGGTTTCATAATGTAAGCGAGCGTAGTTTTTTTTTTTTAAATGCGAAGCATTTCTTAGCGAACCTCTGGCACTTTGAGCGTTTCTATCTACGTATCTATCTATCTATCTATCTATCTATCTAGCCGCCTACGTCTGGGTGCTCTCATGATCGCCTCCTTAACTTGGTGTAGACCAAAATTTGCATGGGAGGGTAAGAGGATTTGACGAATATGACTGCCGGGTCATGACATGAATAGCGTTGAAATCTTGTCGCGTACATCGTCAAACCCTTTCCACAAGACACGTGTGGCACATACCCGTTTACCACGGGCCACGGTGTACGGGTATGCGCCACAGGTGATAGTTTATATCTACCTAGGAGCGGCGAGAACAGACATTGGTAACTTGAAGGCTAGAGTGTTAAGGAAAACCAACATCGGCAGCGTTGACTCAACGAATGGAAAAAATGAAAATTAGGATTCCAGCAGGAATCGAACCCAAGCATCCTGCGTTGCAATCAGGTATTCTACCACTGAGCCCACGCCAGGTCTATAAATTGCTTTGGAAAAACAGCCTATGCAGGCGTAATATCGGTGCAACGTCAATTGTGGTTGTGCTGCTGGCTATGTAATTTTACAAGAAAGCATTAAACACTACATGATACTCCTACAATGTCTGCTCCTACGATACAGGCGTCATATCAGATTAACGTCTGTAGTTCCAGTGTTCGCTCCGCTTTTATAGCAGTCTAATAAACATTACGTTTGTATTCCTATGATTCAGCAAGCTATATTGAAGCGTTGCTCGACCCCGGAGGAATACATTAACGAAAGTTACATATGATATCCACATCACTGCACCGTAAATTGCACTTAGTCAGCCAGAATGGCGCAGTGTCCTCTTTATTTCTTTCGAGGCTGGGCGATGGCCTCATGCTGATCGAGGATGATGCCAGATTGATTGACAGCCGCTTTGTTGATTAGGCTACGTAGGCCACATACGCCCAGGTGGTCTACAAATACGACAAACAACATCCACTGATGTTGGTCTACGTAGCACTATCCAGGCCTACCAGCCTCGACGGAGTATACCTAACCAACGCGAAGGGTGGCTTCAGGTTCCGACATGTCGCCGGCTCTGTCGACAGACAATTTGTCGACGAAATGACCGAGGCATCCACGAATTCCAAGAGCTCTATACTATACGACACAACGTTACTCCTCGTCACCACGATCACGACCGGATCCTATAACATGTCATGACCAGCTGCTGGTGCTCACTGATCACGGTGATGATGCCCTTGTTCAAGAACTGTCAAGAACTTCTTGCACACATGCACGCGGGTTCGTGAAACGTGCGTGCGTACTCGGGACACGTATAAGCACTACATATCACCGTACCGCTTCTGGTGTTGGTAATACCCACGTCGCCATTGGCAGCGTTACCCAACCGTAAACAACTGGTTATATAACACATATGCGGCTCTTCAACACATATAAGTGTGCGTATAAAATTTATAGAAATCTTTAGCGTCATTTTGTAACGTGCCGCTCAGTAAAAAAAGTTACGCCACAGTCACCTACTCGCGGCATGCTTCGCATAACAACGACTCCCACGGTACGTGGGATCTGCCGAATTTTTTCCTTTACGGATGCGTGAGACCGCGTTCGCTGGGGTTCAGACTGCTCTTAAGCGCACAGTGTCCTCACGGTTAAAACGATGGCTTATAGCAGAACTGCGAAAAGTCTTGGTACAGTGTGCATGCGTGACTATTTATGGCGCTGCCGCTTTATTATTATTTCTGCTATTCGCTCGTAAAAATGACAGAAGTGCAGTATTTTTCTAGAAGATTTTTGAAGAACATTGTAGAGCATGGCAGTCCATTACAGGTGTTGTATAAATGCTAAAATTTTATAAATGTTGCACTCTGCTTGTATTTATATACAGCTGCTGAAGCCGAGGTCAAATTCACGACCTCGAGGCACTTCACCCCACAGTCATGGGGTCAACAGGGCGCTAACATTATTTCCCTCAAGCGCTCATAACAAAATGCACAAATATTAAAATGCATTGTCGCCATTGTTTACACGGTAACAGAGCACAGTAGTAATCCATTAAAACATCCAGCTTATAGCAGTCACCATGGAAAAGACACGTCACTGTTTGTGCGAGAAATTTTACAAAGGTATACCTTACGTTTTAAGGAGAGGACAATGTTTGGATTTAAGGACTAGTGCCACAGCTAGGTTGGATTTTACCACACAGTTTTATGGCAGAAATACATGCTAGACTGGTGCACTGCACTGAAATACAAGAGATATGCTAACGGCATCAAAGTTAAAGGTCAAAGTATGCAGTTATAAAAAGCGAGATTGCAGATTGACTTTTTCTTGCCAGCACATTCTTGCAAATTTTTCTGAAGAACAGTGAACCTCATCTATGGAAATTATGAAGGCATGCTACACTGGCCAAAAATACTTCTGTAAACAACTGCGGACATATCTACTAGCGCGAAAAACACACAAAGGACGAGGTAAAGACGGCACACAGGACGCAGCGCTAACTTCGACTGATGATTTACTTCCACAAGAAACAGGATATCACAAGCTGCGCAGGAGGCTGCGCCACACTTAGGAAAACATCCAAAAACGGCCCCATAAACGTCACTGCTTTTTTCCCTTCACATGCCATAAGCTGATGAATCGTGTGATAACTAATCCAACGGTTCTATGCGCAAATTACGTTCCAAGTATGCGCACTCCTTGTTGCTGAGGGCCAGCGACGGTGCGCTTACACACCGATCACCCGCTTTTCTTATGCAGAAGGCCTCGTAGATCCCTCTGATTGCCCCCGCAACCGCCTGAGCACACGAGCGTAATAAAACTGTGCTTTGCACGCGCACTTTCGGCAATGGTCAGCAAGATGGCCAGCGGCAGCTACGGCACTGATGGATGCCCGGTGTTCCCTCAGACGGTCGTTTAAACAACGACCCGTCTGGCCGATGTAGCACTTTCCGCACGACAGTGGAATCATGTATACCACTGCGACTGAGCATTCCACGAAGCGCGTGACAAGCGCGTGACATAGTGTCGGTAGCAGAAAGCCTCATTTCAGAGGTGAAGGTGGCACGACCCACCACTGGGCTTAGCGAGCAGGCAAGGCAGGTGCGCCCTGTACCGGTGCCGTACATGCACAGGGTGTCGCACCACCTCAAAAGGCAGCACTGAAATGCGGCGTCTCAGTTGTTTTCACTGCACCGAGAAAACTTTCTGGGATGTGCCGTATGGTGAATGCTACGAAGGGTGCTGGAGCTTGTGAGACAAAAATTTGCAGTGGCTTAGCTCGGCTATGCCAGGATATACGTAGCGTTAGCAAAGGTTCAGCTGATTATTCTTAGCTTTCCAGATTGTCTTGGATTATTACCCTTCTTCTGTTCATTCTTCGTACGCTGAAATGCTAATTGCCAGGCAACTACTTCGGGATCCGATGAGATAAGATAAGCTTCTCGGCTCTTCTGCGCCGTTGAGCAGCATTTGCGCTCTCCTTTTCCATGGCGTTACCCACCTGCAAACGCCAGTCAGAGGCGCTATCAAGCGGCTCCAGCGCAGTGCCAGACGGCAACTGCACAGCGAAGGCGAATAGCTTCGCGCGCGCCGGCGCCAGTGTGTCTGCCATGGCTACGACGTCACTCCTCTCGAATGCGCAGACCAGCAGCGGCGAGTCGCGCGCGGCAGTAGCGGAGTCCGCGCGCGCGCCGGCGCCAGTGTGTGTGCCGCGGCTACGACGCCACTCCTCCCGAACGCGCAGACCAGCAGCGGCGAGTCGCGCGCGGCGGTGGCGGAGAGCGCGTGAGATGCCGGCACCGGTGAGCCAGCTGTGTGACATCACTGATCCTCGCGCATGCGCAGCACGGCTCATGAGGATCCACGCGAAATCGGCTCCGGCTAGGCAAGTGTAGCTAACGCTACAAAAGCATGTCACGCGCTTCGTGGAATGCTCAGTCGCAGTGGTATACATGATTCCACTGTCGTGCGGAAAGTGCTACATCGGCCAGACGGGTCGTTGTTTAATCGGCCGTCTGAGGGAACGCCGGGCATCCGTCAGTGCCGTAGCTGCCGCTGGCCATCTTGCTGACCATTGCCGAAGGTGCGCGTGCAAAGCACAGTTTCACTGCGCTCGTGTGCTCAGGCGGTTGCGAGGGCAATCAGACAGAGAGATCTACGAGGCCTTCTGCATAAAAAAAGCGGGTGATCGGTGTGTAAGCGCACCGTCGCTGGCCCTCAGCAACAAAGAATGCGCATACTTGGAACGTAATCTGCTTATAGAACCGTTGGATTAGTTATCACACGATTCATCAACTTATGGCATGTGAAGGGAAAAAAGCGGTGACATTTATGGGGCGTTTTTGGATGTTTTCTTCAGTGTGGCGCAGCCTCCTGCGCAGCTTGTGATTTCCTGTTTCTTGTGGAAGTAAATAATTAGTTGAAGTTTAGCACTGCGTCTTGTCTGCCGTATTTACCTCGTCCTTTGTGTGTTTTTCGCGCTAGTAGATATGTCGGCAGTTAATACGCACCAACTAGCCCAACTCGCTTCTCTAATTCTGTAAACAGTCACCGTGGGAGCCGACAGATGGAAACACGGAGTGGGATAGGTTGAACAAACAGGAAAAAGTGCCTCCGACATGCTGGCCGACGTTTCGATAGGAGGACCTTATCTTTGTCAAAGGCACCTTGCTATCCTTGGCCTGTTATCATTAAGGAGGTTGTCGTTGTTGTAATACAGCACCACGAGCCACCACTGTATATGGCGTTAACACTAACCTCCGGAAAACTAACGCACCAAGTATGACAAGGCGCCTTTGACGAAGATAAGTCCTCCTTTCGAAACGTCGACCAGTCTGTCTGAGGCACACCCATTCTAAGGGACGGCTCAAAAGTGGGCACAGCCAGGGACTAAATAAAGGAAATATAGAAAATAACAGTCCATTGAATATATTCCCTTATTTCATGCAATTGACGGTGTTATTAGAAGTAGCCTACGAGGCAATGTTCTCTATGTTTTCTGGGCAAATCTACTCGTGCTGTGTACCACAGAAAGCTTGTTCTGTATATTGATGTCCCAGAAGTAGAATCATGCACATTTCGTGCAATTTCCCCAAGGCACTTTACATGTAGTGGAGCATCTAAACCTCAACAATTTCGAGCACAAACATTTAATCTCTGAGCTGGAGCGGTTGCCCCACGTTTATCAAAACCAACATGTGCAATTCATACATATATATAATGTTCCACCATACAAAATTGAATTATTGGTGTTTGTTTTCCTTGCAGACATTGCTAAGTTTATTTAGTCCAGTGGCCGCAGGTGATGTAATATTTCTCAGCAGTTCACTTAAAAATTTAGTTGAATGAGATTTTCTTTGATGCTTTCGTTAAAGTATTGAAAGCGCAATCTATGTAAATTCCGTGTGCGTTCTTTTTACAACTAAGAAAAACTACTTTGATGGTATTTGTGCTTTTAGCACAACCTACGTCTTCATTGTGTGGTGAAGTTCCTGCTGTCCTACATTTGCGGACAAATAGGAGGGATCCTTGTTCTCGGGCATTTAGTCAAATACAGTATTTTATAAATAATTGAGCATATTTGACCAACAACTACTTTGTGCCCCACAAAATGTGTGGTAATAAAAGACTTTCTGTTTAATATTTACAAGTTCTTTAACATGAAAATTTGCCGCTACTCGAGAAGCACAACCAAGACACCAGTATACTGCGACACCAAAATCCCCCACGCCACTGCAGCGGGTAGAATTTGTGACAGATATTGATCGTACTTTGTGTAGTATTAAAACTTATGTTGCCTGCATGAACTTTTCTGGAAGTCAATTACAATAAATAGTACAATATGTCTTGTAAAGCAATAAAACTAATAAAAGACGGTCTATTCAAGAACGTGCTCGTACTCTCTGTATTAACAGTTTCAGACCCAACCTACGGAGAACTATCTGTAAATGCGTGAAATCGACACAGCGTTATTAAAGGCACTCGATATTCTATTGCAACAAAGATAATGTCATAACATGCTAATTTATCTGTGTTATACTAATTATTTCCAATTAAACTGTAATGAAATATATATGTATTTTGAAGGCATTCATGTCTTGTTTTTGCATATATAGAATGAAATCTCAGGCTAGAAATACAGTGCGAATTCGTTTTTAGCTATGTCAATTTTGGGCAAAGAAAAATTATAGTTTAGACGTGGCTCGCGGTAAGCGGCACGTCGAACGACTCGTCGAGCGTGGTTGTGCCTTCAGTAATGCAATCGTATGCAACATACGCTACAAAATGAAGTTTACTGCATACAAATTTATTATGCAGGGGGTTGAGTTCATCTAAAGCTCAATGTATCTGGCTCTTAGCCACTAGTCGATACAACTAACAAAAATAAGTGGTGTACGCAATTGTGTATACATAGCATGTTGAAGGGTTAATACAACCACAATCGAGTGAAAGACCATCATCCTACGAAAGCTTGCAATTCTAAACTGATGAATTTTTGAACAGTTAAACTATTTTTACTCAGTATAACACAGAGCTGAGCTAGTTGGTAAGTATTCATTCTAAAAAGACAGGGCGTGCAAACACGGACACAAAAAGAAGTCAGGACACCACAAACGCCGAATAAAAACTGAAGAGACGCACAACGTCTCTTCAGTTGTTAGTCGGCATTTGTGGTGTCCTGACTTCTTTCTTGTGTCCGTGTTTGCACGCCCTGTCTTTTTAGAATGAGTATTTTTACTCAACCTAAAATGCACCTTTGCTCAACTTATTATTGTAATCTCACAGTATGGGCGAGTAGAAGACATTATATAAGCGGTACACCCTAGTTGGAACTGTTCGCACGGGTGCACCCTGCCACCTTGTCACATCACGCACCCTTAGGCCACAGATATTAATATCCAGAATTACCAGCTAAACTGTCTACATTCAGTAGACTGCTGGGATAAACTTTCCATACATAAACATAATGTTTCGATTAAAACAATTTTTATGTTGTGACAAAGCAATTTTGGCTTCCACCCCCCATTCCCACTCCCACCCCGTTTCGGGACGCCGTTGTTTTGGTCAGCACATCAACCCAGAGCCTTTCTATTTTGATCAAATCGTAATATATGCAAGCGCCCATGTTTTTGTCGTGCGACGAGCTATTTGTACATAATAAGCGTTCCACAAGCAGTCTGCTGAGAAATCATGGTGGTGCAGTTCACGGCAGAACACGCGCTTGAATGCTCAAGTGGCCACTTACAAGACTCTGTGTGCATCTCTTTGTAGCTGGGCAAGGTGGTCGCAACAGGCAGCATTGCAGTGCGAATGGTAGTTAGGTATGACGAGGCGACAACTTGCTCATATCACCAGTGAATGAAGTGAACAATGTCATCGCATGAGAACTCGCCCATCTGGTTCAATAAGCACTGAGAAAGACAGTCGTAATTTAAACAAGGATTTCGAGCCTTCTTTTTTTCTCTGAAACACCACTGAAACAATGTCTTGGCACACTTTCAGCGCAAGGTATGCAATTTTTGCGGAAATGTAGCAGGATATAACAGGTTTCAAGTCGTGGCGCAGTTTGGAGCAGCAATCACATCACTGAGATATGCACTTGTACCAGAGTTGAAAAGTGCAAGCTCACATGCCTTTCAAAGCCTATGTTAGAGATGAATTAATGAAGTCAACGAACTATGAAGCTAGCGAAATCACAGGGGACATTATTTGTAGTCTTTTTAACTGTAAATGGTAAATAATTCAAGTGGACGACAAAAGACCTTTGCCGTCGATGGAGCCAGATAGCAAAGCTCTGGATTCGAGCCCCACCAATGGCAAGGGTGTTTTGTGTCAACGTTAATTCATTTTCCATTTATGTCATAAGCACATTACGTTAGAGAGTACAATTAATGTCCCCTATGCCTCACAGTTTCATGGCTTCATTAGGATCTGTCTAACAAAGAAAGAAGCCATTTGAACCATTCTCTTGTTTATAATCTTCCAGAGCCTGTGTAGCACTTATAAAAAAGGTTGACATGTATCATTCTTTACAACCATAAATATGCTTAATGTTCGCATCATCCACTTCTCCATCCATAGGGCGCAGGTTCGATCCCTCCCGGCAGCAAATTCTCTTTTCGTCCAGTTTCTTCCCATCTATATCACAACTATTGCAATACACTTAGAACAGTACAGTTAACGTCCCCTGTACTTTCCTTGGCTTCACATAAAGAAACGAGCCCTCAAAAAATTCCCTCCCTTCATTCATTCTCTAATACAAGCCATTCTTGATACGTATATGCAAAAATGTGCTTCTAAAACCAGACATCTTACCCTTTGAGCTGCGACATGATGCTGCTTTGGCTTCCCAATAAGACTCTCTAGTTTCCGTACTAGCTTTCTTGATTTTTGACCATAATGAGGGAGTCTAAAGCAGGCAGAAAAAGAAAATGCGAATTATTGTCCATGTTCAAAAATATACCACCGTATTTACTTGCATAATCATCGCACCCCTGAGTTTTGGCACCAAAATTTAATTTTTTTTTCTTTCCGCGTAATGACCGGAAGCCGAACATAGGCGATGTCGGTTATTTACATTATGATGCCACATGTTCATCGTTCTGTGATGCGGCCACTGTGAAAAAAAGCGCAGTCACACCTTGCTTTGCACTGTTGTGCTATGAATTCAGTATACAAGTCACACGTGTGCCATTAAAGGCTACTGAGTATGCGCTCGGAGACGGGACTGTCCCGCATCGCTTCTCTAACGGTGAAATTAGATGCACCATTGAAACAGTGAAATTAGGTGCACGGGCACGAAGATGACGAAAAGGATGGTTTATCACCCGCCTTTGTTTTTGCAGTTTTCGTGATCGCCCGTGTAGGCGCCGCGCCATTTATTAACCAATTCATGCAAAGCAAAGTGAAGAAAGGGAAACTAGACAACCACCCGTTTGTAGCACGAAGCCACAAGGAAATCCATACCGATTTCTCAGAAATAAAGCCTTTTAGTTGCCGAAAAATTCGTCCTCGTCCGGGGATCGAACCCGGGACCAACGCCTTTCCGGGGCGGTCGCTCTACCAATTGAGCTAACCAGGAAGCTAGCAATTGGCAGCGCTAGGGCGAATTCATCGACAACTCGAAGCAACTGGACACATATTGCAAATCAGTTCTGCGGAATCCCGCAAGGTAGCGGAAGGGTTAAGAAAGGGAAAATAGACAACCACCCGTTTGTAGCACGAAGCCACAAGGAAATCCATACGGATTTCTCAGAAATAAAGCATTTTAGTTGCCGAAAAATTCGTCCTGGTCCGGGGATCGAACCCGGGACCAACGCCTTTCCGGGGCGGTCGCTCTACCAATTGAGCAAACCAGGAAGCTAGCAATTGGCAACGCGAGGGCGAATTCATCGACAACTCGAAGCAACTGGACACATATTGCAAATCAGTTCTGCGGAATCCCGCCAACCCTTCCGCCACGTTTGAGGCCCTTGTCCATAATTTGATATCGCCTGCATAAAAAGCATGCCGTAGGCCTCGTATAGCGTCGAGGAGGCTGGGTAGTTTGATCAAGGTAACGTGAAGTGCAATGGCAAAATGACCGAACCCTGTGGAGTACCTCTGCTCGGTAGTCCGAAAGTGTCGCTGCGGAAGTTGTGTAGTCCCACTGTGGCAGTGCGGTGCGTGAGAAAATTCCTCACGTAGTTGTATATACGCGACCCGCAGTCCACCTGTTCGAGCTTGCAGAGAATAGCGTCGTGACTGACGTTATCAAAAGCTCCCTTTATATCGATGGATACAGGAGGAGGAGGAGGAGGAGAGGTTGAGGAAAGGAAAAGGCGCAACTTCTGCAACCCTAATTGGGAGCACGGCTCAGCGCCTGTAGGGGAAAGGGGGAAAGGGAGATAAAGATGAGAAGAGGGAGGAGAAGGAGAGGAGGAATGCTGTCCATGACCGAGGACGCGGCGGGCGGCTACTATAGCCGGTTGGCCAGTCCAGTGTCCTCAAGGAAGCGAAGAACCGCCTTGAAAACCTGGGTGTGGTGCTTTGCAGGGAAGAGGAGGTCCCTCTGTGTAGCCGCGGGAATACCCTGGCGACGGAGTGCGGCGAGCAAGGCAGCTCGTTGTGCTTGAAGCGCTGGGCACACACACAACAGGTGATCAATTGTTTCGTCTGCCCCACACGCACTGCACGCAGGTGACGAAGCTCTGCCGAGCCGGTGACGTCGTGCCGCAGGCCAGGAGCAGCCGATGCGTAGACGCAGTAGAAGGGACCGCTCCCTCCTGGAGAGGCCCCTGTCAGGCAGCCGGGTCGGAGGTTCCAGCCTGGCCACATGTTCGTCGGGGTGGCAGCGTAGAAACAGCCGCCTCAAGGTTAGCCTCGAATAGTCTGAGGCGACCACAGCACGGCAGACAGCGACGGTAGAGTGATGTGCCTCCTTCGCCAGTGCGTCTGCTTGCTCATTTCCCTGAATACCCACATGAGATGGGACCCAATGCAGGGAGACATCGACGCCACTGGCGAGGAGGGCATGCCGCTTGGTGACCAGCAGTTGAGTTCCGAAGCCCGCCCGTTCCGGTTTCGCGACGGCCTGCAGTGCGGCTCGTGAGTCGCAAGCGACAGCCACGGGACACATGGGGGGTCTGCTGCCAGGAGATCCACGGCGAGGTGGAGACCCGCCGTTTCTGCGGCGGTAGAGCAGGCATCAAAGGGTAGACGACAGGAGGCCGTTCTACCAAGGGCTGGCATGACGCAGGCGGCCGTGGCGGAGCCTGTAGCTGGGAGTACGGAGCCATCCGTGTAGACAGTAAGCCTACCAGCAAGCTCTTCCTCTAGCTTGGAGGCGACTGCCTGCTGGAGAGCGCAGGTGGGTGAGCGACGCTCGGAGAGCCGACCTAGATCGGTAGTGACTGTCAATGGTCTCACTGTCGGCGGAGGAGGGGGCATGGCTGGAGGCACAGGTCCTACAGCTTCTCGATAGACCTGTAGCAGTGCGCCCATCCGAGATGTTGGTCGGCTTTCCAGCCGGGCAAGGAGAGGGCGTCCATCAGGCGCGCGGGCGAGCCGATCGATGTGGAGGAGACCACGCTGCTGAAAGAGCAGGGAGAGGGGCCAGGCGCCCGCCTCTGCCAGGGTGGCTGCCACTTGCGAGGACCGCGGCAGGCCAAGGACACTCCGAATGAAGCCCCTATGCAACAGCTCGAGGCGCTCCAGTTGTCGGAGAGGAAGTGCCACCAGAGGCAAGGCGTACAGGAGCCTCGCGGTTGCAGCTGCGGCATGATGACGAAGAGCCCAGGATGGTGCGCAGCCGCGGCCGCTCAGGAAGATGCACTTCACCGCCTTCTGAACTCTTTTCACCATCCCCATGGCTTCTTTGATGGCGGGAGCCCAGGACAGCCGGTGGTCGATACGGAGCCCAAGGTAGGTCACTGTAGTCTCCCACGGAATCATGGAGCCATCGATGGTGAGGCGCGCCACGCGGCTGCGCGTTCTTGCCTTAGGGTGCACAAGAAGGGCCTTCGTTTTGGCCGAAGACACCGCCAGGCCAACAGAGGCGATGTGGTCGACTACGGCGTTCAGTGCATCCTGGAGGCAGGATCGGACAGAGCGCAGATTCCTGGTGGGGCCCCAGTTCCACAGGGCGACGTCGTCGGCGTATATGGAGCAGTGGACCGGGTAGCGCTGTCCGGAAGGGATGGCAGAAGGCAGATGTGCCAAGGCGACGTTAAATAGGAAGGGGCTCAGTACAGAGCCCTGTGGCACACCTGACGTGACCGGATGTGGAGAGCTGAGAGCTCGGCCGACTCGCACGCGGAAAAAAACGGCCAGACAGAAAGCCCTGCACAAAGCACAGCATGCGGCCTCCGACGCCCAAGGTTGCTAGTGCCTGTTCGACCACCAGGTGAGGTAGGCCATCGAATGCACTCTGCACGTCCAAAAGCACTAGAAGGGCCGCTTCCTTCCTGCTTCTTGCATGCTCCAGTGCCGAGACGACGTCACCAAGCGAGTCAGCGGTGCAGCGGTGGCGCCGGAATCCGGTCTGCTGCTCGGGAAAGTAGTCTAAAGCCCTGGCAATCCACTCAAGGCGGGCCAGGACCATTGTCTCCATCACCTTGCAGGCGGCAGAGGTGAGGGAGACAGGCCTGTACGACGAGGGGGCCGAAGCCGGCTTTCGTGCTGTTAGTATCGGCACGATGATAGCAGTAAGCCAGGTCGCAGGGAGCTGTCCGCTGTTCCAGACGTCGTTGAAGTAGTCCAGTAGCTGGGCCTTCTCGCTGTCTGCCAGATTTCGGAGCATCTGGAATGTTATCCCGTCAGCGCCCGGTGTACTGCGCCGCTTCGTGCGGTCGAGAGACGCTGTCAGTTCATGGAACTGGAAAGGTTCGTTGCACAGAGCTGCCACTCTCTCCAAGGTAAAGGCGTGGTGGTGGATACGGGGCATGCAAACTGACCCATCGGAGGGACGGGCTGCCATGGGTGGTCCTGGTGGTCTCGCCGCAAATTGGCTTGCCAGGAGGTCTGCCAGAGCTAACTCCGTCAGACCCGACGAGATGGCCACCGCTAGGATAGGCTGACGGATGGTTGGCCCACGCTGTAATGATCGCAGAAGTCGCCAAGCAGTTGAGCTGCGCCGAGAGCTGGAGATGGAACTGCAGACACCTTCCCAGCTCTGCTTCCATCGTCGGTTTGCGTGGCGTCTACAGACAGCATCCAGCCGCCTGAAGGCCGTCCAGTCCTCCGCCCCGGAGCTCCGGATTGCGCGGTGCTCTGCCCTTCTCCGCGTGGCCCACAGTTGAAGCTGCTTGAGGTCGGGAACAGGACGTCTGGGCTGAGTTCTCGACACGATGGTAGCCGCCTGAGCGCTGTTGACGATGTGCTGCAGGAAGTCGCCGTCTGCAGGAGCCGCACTGAGCCTTCGAAATATGTCCCAGTTAACCGTGCAGCAAACCCGGGTCCTGGGGGCAGGTCCGGTGTTAGTAGCCAGGAAGATCGGGAAGTGATCCGAACCCCAGGTGTCCGGACAGATCGACCAGGCATACGCACAGCGTTCTGTTGCGAGGCTGATGTCGATAGCTGTTCGCACGCCCCTGCGCACAAAGGTTGGCTCCCCGGAGTTCAGAATCTTCAAGCCTGCTCGCACGATAACGTCTGCAGCGGCTCGACCCCGGGCACAACAACGATGCCCACCCCAGGCAGTGTGGTGTCCGTTCAAGTCCCCACAGAGGAGGAAGTCGCGGCCTAGGAGAGCAGTTAGGGGCAGCAGGCTGGAGGCGTTCCATGGCTTATTCGGACGCACGTAGAAGCTAGCCACTGTGGTGTCCCAAGAGCCCAAGCGCACAGTCACTGCACAACACTCCATCGGGCCACTCGTGAGATCCTCAACACAAACTACTGTGTGCGGGATAGAGGTTCGTACGAACACTGCGCACCGGGCAGTGTCTTGGGGGTGGCCATCCACGAGGCACGGTACATCGGAACACCCGGAGACAGTGCAGGATGTGGTACTACAGTAGCCAACATACCCAGGCAGCCGTAGAGACTCGCTGGTGATGTACACTTCCTGCAGGGCAAGCACATCGAACTCGTCCTGCAGCAAGCGTTCTTTCAGTTCAGAATGCCGCCGCCGCAGCCTGTTGATGTTCCACTGGAGAACGCGTGGGCGGCGGCTGGGTCCTTGAGGACTAGCCATGATGGCTGGGAGTACTCTGCAAACCACCGGCTTGAAGGCAGATGGCTTTCAGTGGACTTCCTGATGGGAGCAGCTCGCCGACGGCCCGCAATGTGAGCTGCAGCGAGGCGATGATGGCGTCCCGCGGATCATCCCGGAGTTGTGCCGTGGGCGAAGCAGATTGCCTCATAGCAGGGCTTGCGGGGGAAGCCTCGGAAGCGGGGCTAGGGATGGATACAATTGAAGATTTGCTTTTGGTGTTCAGACGATCGATAAGGTCTTCTTTGAGCAGAAGAAAGATGTCTTGCGTTGATAGGTGTTGCCTGAATCCGAACATTGTGTTCGGAAAATATCCCTTGTCATCAAGGTACGGAGTTAGCCGGATGTGTACCACGTGCTCGAATAGTTTCCCCACGCATGAGGTAAAGGAATCTGGTCGCATGGTCTCGATGCTGAAGGGCATGTTGGGTTTGAGGATCATGGTGATCTCCAAGTGTTTCCAGGTAGCCGGCATTTCCCCGCTTTCCCAGCATTCATTGAAATACTGGAGTAGGGCTTCGGTGGCCTGCTGCGGAAAGTGCCGGAGATGCTTGTCGACCTTGGCTGGGCTGGTGTTTCTGGTGAGTGTAGATAGTGCTGCACAAAGCTCAGCCTGTGTAAAGGGCTCGTCAAGTTCGGGGTTTCGTTTTCCACTGTAGGCTCTATGGTGTACCGTCGTGGTTATAGTTGAGTCTTCACGCAGCTTCTACTGACCCTCTCGAAGGAGGTTCTCCTCTGATCTGGCGTAGTTGTGTACGAGCCTGCAGAGGTTTTGTCGCTGCTGAGTCTTTGTAGGTCCATTGTCGAGGAGAGCGCGAAGGATGTAGCACGTTTTCTTCGTGCTTAGAGTTCCTTGCAGTGCGTCGCAGAATGCATACCAGTTCTGTCTTCCTAAACTCTCCGCATGATCCTGCGCTTGTTCAGTGAGGAGGGCAGTTCTCTTCTTGAGTTGCTTATTTACCTTCTGTCTCTTCCATCTCCTGAGATCTTCTGGCTTCCCAGAGATGGAGGAGGTGCGTGTCAACGGCTTCTTCATTCAGCTGGATTCTCTTGGTATGACGTTCCGCCGTGTCGAGGACCTTCTTCATCCAGTCGTCTACGTTCTCGATGGTCGTCTCAACATTTAGATCATCTCTGAATGAATTCCACCCCGTTACTTAGGCAGTGCCTATCCTGGCGGGCTCGCGAGTGTGAGCTACGGTTAATCGGACGATATGGTGGTCGCTGCCTAGGGTTTCTGGAAGAAGGCTCCACTCTGCCGAGCGCACGTTTAGCGTGAACGTGAGATCTGGGTTTGTGTCTATGGAGACACTGTTCTCTACCCTTGTTGTCTGGAGTGGATCGTTCCACAGAGTTAGTCTGTGCTGCTGAGCAGTGTCGTGTACTCGGGAGCCCTTCTTTGTGGTGGTATGGTAACCCCAAGCTGCGTGAGGGGCGTTGTAGGCGCCCATTATAAAGACTTGATGACCATCGGCACGTTTCTTCAGTTCTCGTACCAACAGGTCAATGTCTGGCAGTTGGTCTTTTTGGGGGCTGTACACGCTCGCAACGATGAGACTGTTGTGCGATTTCCTTTCCGGTATTGCTTCTGTTGAATCTACTGCGGCAAAAGGTTGGCGGGTGTAAGGACCGAGTGGTGGTTCGTCACGTTTGCGAGTGCGTGGCTCAACGGGACGGGCGACAAGAGAATACGCACGAATGAGTTTCGATCAACATTTATAGGGACAAGGTATGCTAGGGACGATGACGAAAAAACAAGCACGGAGATAAACACACATAAATTAATCTGAAAGTCTTAACCGCGGAATGTCCGTTCAAGGTAGCAAAAAAAACGGTCTCACGACTCGTAGACGACGTTGCCTTGACGAGGGTCAGTCCACATGCGGCGACGAGTCTTGTTGAAGGCGAGCCCAAGCATGCAGGTGACACGTCACAAGACAAGACCTCCGGAAGGCCTCCCGTTCGATCACGGCCTTGCGCCGTCCCAAGTGGCGACGGTGTTCTGGAACTCGTGACGCGTGCCCGCCGGCACAGCAGGAGCCGCGCCCTGTACCGGTAGCCTCAGGCAGGTAGCTCGGCTCCCCAGGTTTCACCGAGAACAGGCAGGAGGAGCTCCCCGTACAGCGCCCTGGTCCGGCACGTCCTCGCTGGAGCCACCGCCAACGCCCGAACCACTAGGCAAGCACCCGACCTCGCCGAGCACGGTCACGACAAACTTCATGGACAGCGCCCTGGTCCGGCGTGTCCTTCGGCTTGCTTCGTTCAGCCCTCTGCGCGTTCCACACGCGCCTCTCTTCTTTTTCGTCTTCCTTTCTTCTTTCTTTTTTTTCTCGTACCGCCGCCGCACGTGCCACCTGCCCCTGGCTCGCCTTCATGTCGCCGTCGTCCTCGTTCTCACAAGTCCGCACAAACATCTCAAAATTACACCAAAAATTCACTTGAAGGTTTCCAAACACACAAATGTCTCTTACAAATTTCGTCCATTCATTACAATTATCCCCCCACTCAAGAAAGTTGTTCGGTACAACAACTTGTCCACAGTCATCAAGTACAACAACGCAATAATGCTATTTACATGAAGTCGCACAGGTTTCTCAGTACCACGACGTGAACCTGTGTTGTTCCCAACGGTATGTAACGATGATAAGTCACACGCGGCTGAGGTAATCAGCACCTATGTTGTCAGTCCCTTTTATGTATTCGACCGTAAAGTCATATTCGGTCAGTAAAAGGCTCCAGTGGAGCACTCTGTTATTCATATGTCTGGCAGAATTTATGTAGGCGAGAGGCTGGTGGTCAGTCTGCAGCACAAAGCGTTTCCCAAAAGGTAAACGTGAAACTTTTGAACGGCCCATACAAGCGCCAGTGCTTCCCTCTCAATAGTTGAGTACCGGGCTTCACGTGGTAGCAGTTTACGGCTGGCGTATGTCACTGGGTGTAGCACACCGTCATGTCGTTGCATTAAAACGGCTCCAATGCTCGTCGAGGATGCGTCTGTTCGCAGTATAAAAGGTTCTTGCAAATTTGGAGCTCGTAACACCGGACTGGAGGATAAGAGGTGTCGCAGCGTTTCAAAAGCTTGCTGATGAGATTCCTCCCAGGTAACCTTGTTTGGCGCCCTCTTCCTAGTAAGTTCAGTCAATGGGCCTGTCACGTCGGCATAATTGGGCACGAAGTCTCTGTAGTAACCCGTTAGGCCTAGAAACGACCGAACTTCCTTCTTTGTTTGTGGTCTCTTCGCGGCCTGAATCTTGTCTAATGTCTCTATCTGAGGTCGAAGGAGATTATGGCCGACGATGTGACCCAGGAATTTAACTGAACTGAAGCCAACCTCACTTTTGGAGGGTTTAATTGTCAGCAGCGCAGCTCTCACATGTTGCAGGAACTTCGTCAGCGTTGCGATGTGTTCGTCCCAAGTTTGTGTGGCAACGAGCACATCGTCAAATTAATGGTATATGTTCGGATTCCCTCAACCACTCGTCTCATGAGCCGGGTGAAAACTGCAGGCGCGGTCTTGATTCCAAAAGGCATGAACCTAAACTGGTATAGCCCTGAAGATGACTGGAATGCAGTGAAAGGCTTCGACTGCTCATTCATGGGCACCTGCCAATAGCCCTTCGTAAAGTCAAACTTCGAAAAATACCGGCTTTGGCCCAATTTCGCAAACATCATGTCCACTCGTGGTATGGGCTCATTGTCCATGACTACAACACGATTCAGCTGCCTAAAGTCAATGCAGAGCCGCATAGTCCCTTCTTTCTTCTTCACCACGACAATTGGTGCTTGATACGGTGAGTCGGAAGGTTCAATGATGCCTTGCCTCAACATATCCTGTACTTCTTTCTCGACCGCTTCCTGAATGGCAAAAGGTATGGGATAAGGACGCACACTCACTGGTGTTTCCGTTGTGAGCCGTAATTTGCATTCCACAACGTTCGTTTTGCCTGGCATGTCAGAGAAGACGTCTTGATATTCTTCTAAAAGTTCGTTTATCTGATCTTTCTGCTGGCTGCTCAATTCCCTTGCTACGGCAACATTTTTATAGGTTTCTCCCGGATGTAGTGCCACGAAAGGTATTTCGTTGTCATCCGGAGTCTCCGTCTGTACAGTAACTGCAGCGTACTGCTGGTGATCGGGTTCAGTTTCCCTTTCCTCGTATCGTTTGAGGAGGTTAACGTGGAACAAGCTCGTTCGCGACCCCAGGTCAACTAGATAATCACAGTCGCTGCGTTTTTCGACGACTGTGAAGGGACCTTTCCATGTGAGGATAAGTTTATTCCTGTCCGATGGAAGCAGCAGCAGCACTTTCTCGCCTGCAGACAGCTGTCGAAGTCTTGTCTTCCTGTCGTAGTATTTCTTCTGTGACGCTTTGGCCTTCTGGAGCTCTTCATGAGCTATCTTGCAGGTGTTCTGTAACCTCTCTTGGAGCTCGAGGACATATCCGTACGTGGTCTTGATCTCAGAGTCGGTGTTGTCTCCTGCCCACAATTCTTTGAGGATGGACATCGGGCCACGTACGAATCGTCCGTACAGGAGGTCAAATGGCGAAAAGCCAAGGCTCGCTTGTGGGACCTCACGATACGCAAACAGTAGTGGAGTCAAATACCTGTCCCATTGTTTAGGGCACTCCTGACACATTCGCCGAATCATCTGCTTGAGTGTCCCATTAAATGTTTCGACAAGCCCATTCGCCATGGGATGGTACGGCGTTGTGGGCAGTTGTCGAAATGACAGTAATCGTCCCAGTTCGTGCATCAGGTTAGATGTGAATGACTTACCACGGTCACTCACTATTTCTCGTGGGACTCCAACGCGAGCGAACATTTCTAGTAGCGCTTCCGCAACTCGCTCCGTTTCAATACTCGGCAAGGCTACCGCATCTGGGTAGCGCGTAGCAAAGTCTATCATGGTTAAAACGTATCTATTTCCTTTTTGCGAAGTTGGGGACAGAGGACCGATAATATCAATCGCGACTCGGTGGAATGGAGTCTCGATTATGGGCATATTCCCCAAAGGCACACGACCCACGAGGTGCTTTGGTACTGTTCTCTGACATATGTCACACGATTTTACAAAGCGTGTGACATCCGCTTGTACTCCAGGCCAATAAAACTCTTCAAGAACACGGTCTACTGTCCTCTTTTGCCCCTGATGTCCAGCGAGCAATCCCTCGTGTGCCATCTTCATTACTGTGGCCTGTAGCTTCTTCGGAACTACCAGTTGCTCAAAGTCACGCCGTTCCACAGTCCGATAATGCCGGAAAAGGATGCCATGAACCAGCACGAACTTGGTAGTAGCTCGTCTCTTGGACGTTGTTATTTTGTCCAATGCTTGGAAACAAGCCTCTAGTGTCTCATCCATGCTCTGCAATTGCCGAAGTTCTTCCGTGCTGACGCTTAAGGGGTCAACTTGCGGTGCGGGTAAGTTTTGCAGTTTTCCCGTCTTTCCTCCAGCGGCCGTCACTTCCCTCGATTTGCTATGCTTTGTCGCTGTCTCTGTCACTTTCTCATTCGGTGAATTTGTTTGCTTGAAATCAGGATCTGCAATCGGGACAGCACCTTCGATGTTGCCAAGGATAACATCGTACAGAGGGTTCTCCATGCAAACAGCACGAGCAACTCCCCTGAAAAACGGTGACTCAATAAATACGTCGGCCTCTGGCAGACACTTTTCCGACCGGTCTAATAAGCGTATAATGCGTGTGCTGCCAGTCAGCTTGGTGTCGGGAACCAGTGAACGTTTTACTACAACCGTGCTGCAGCCGGTATCTCGGAGTACAGTCACCAAGTTGCCTTCAAGACGACCCGTGAGCGTCGGCATCTGTTTCCACCCTCCACACCACGTTGTACAGCTCTGGGCAACATCCAGCATCCCATGACTTTTGCATGCACTTGTGTGGGCAGGCTTTTGTTGTTTTTCCTGCTCATCCTGCAGTTCTTCCTGTCTTAGAACAGAGCATGAAGCTTCATGTCTTCCAGAGCCAATAGAGCACGTGTCGGCGCTATGACCAGGCTTCTTGCACTGCCAGCATGGTGACGGCTTCGGTGCCTTAGATCTGGTCCAGCAGACGGAAGCTTTGTGCCCCGGCTTCTTGCAAAGAAAGCAGACAGGTTTTCCTTTGCTCGCTGTCGTCACAGCTGCTTCATAATGACCTGGCGACTTCCCCTTCTCTTCTTTACCTTCCTTGCCTCTAGCAAGATTTATGATGCCTTGAGCTTCCAAGTACTGGTCGGCTGTCGTGGCCAGTGTGTCTAGGTCATCACATCCTCTTTCCTTCAGAAAGATCGCCAGTTTTTCTTCGCAGCGTCGTAAAAACTGCTCAGACACAATTTTGTCCCGCAGCGCCTCATATGTCTTTGCTGTCTTCGCTAACTCTTGCCAGTGGTCAAAGTATCCTAGAAGACGACCAGCAAATTGCCGTGCGGTCTCAGCATTTTCAGGCTTGGCATCCCGGAACTTCACACGGTACCCTTCTTCCGTGTAGCGGAACCGCTGCAGTAGCGTCTGCTTCAGCTTGGCATAATCGGTAGCGTCTTCCGCGGACATCCGACCTACTGCCGTTAGTGCTTCGCCCGTCAGACAAAGACTCATTGATAAGGCCCACTTGTCTTGTGGCCAACCTTGACTAGTCGCCACTCTTTCAAACCGTTGTATATAGGCATCTAGTTCATCCCTACCCTCGTTATAGGGAGGAATCATCTTATGGGGGCTGCGAAAACCCTGACCACCAACTGTTTCATTGCCTACGACTCTCGGACTCGAACGCTCTGCCTCCAAGAAACGCCTTCGCTCATCGAGGAGCGCCCGTTCCGCCTCCATACGCGCCAACTCTCGCGCGTGTTCCTCCTGCGCCGCTACCCTCGCTTCTTCGCGCTCCTTAGCTCGCTGATCCCTCATGTCCTTCTGCTCTGCGCTAACCCATGCCTGCAAGGCCTCTCTACTGAGTCCCTAACTCCTTCCCTAACTCAACGAGCGTTCTCTTTTCGTCCATTGCCGCCCACCACACACAAGCAACGTGAGGCTCTTAGGTGTACGGAAGAGCTTGGTCCTGTCTCGCGGACGCCAGAAAATTGTAAGGACCGAGTGGTGGTTCGTCACGTTTGCGAGTGCGTGGCTCAACGGGACGGGCGACAAGAGAATACGCACGAATGAGTTTCGATCAACATTTATAGGCACAAGGTATGCTAGGGACGATGACGAAAAAACAAGCACGGAGATAAACACACATAAATTAATCTGAAAGTCTTAACCGCGGAATGTCCGTTCAAGGTAGCAAAAAAAACGAAGTCTCACGACTCGTAGACGACGTTGCCTTGACGAGGGTCAGTCCACATGCGGCGACGAGTCTTGTTGAAGGCGAGCCCAAGCACGCAGGTGACACGTCACAAGACAAGGCCTCCGGAAGGCCTCCCGTTCGATCACGGCCTTGCGCCGTCCCAGGTGGCGACGGTGTTCTGGAACTCGTGACGCGTGCCCGCCGGCACAGCAGGAGCCGCGCCCTGTACCGGTAGCCTCAGGCAGGTAGCTCGGCTCCCCAGGTCTCACCGAGAACAGGCAGGAGGAGCTCCCCGGACAGCGCCCTGGTCCGGCACGTCCTCGCTGGAGCCACCGCCAACGCCCGAACCACCAGGCAAGCACCCGACCTCGCCGAGCACGGTCACGACAAACTTCATGGACAGCGCCCTGGTCCGGCGTGTCCTTCGGCTTGCTTCGTTCAGCCCTCTGCGCGTTCCACACGCGCCTCTCTTCTTTTTCGTCTTCCTTTCTTCTTTCTTTTTTTCTCGTACCGCCGCCGCACGTGCCACCTGCCCCTGGCTCGCCTTCATGTCGCCGTCGTCCTCGTTCTCACAAGTCCGCACAAACATCTCAAAATTACACCAAAAATTCTCTTGAAGGTTTCCAAACACACAAATGTCTCTTACAAATTTCGTCCATTCATTACAGCGGGAAACGCCATGCCGCGCACAAGACGCGCGAAGAAGCGGGCTTATGGCGGGGCTCCGCGTTAGCACGCAATAAAAGAAAGAAGTGTTCAACCAGGGTAACAGGGGTGTCGGCCTCTTCTCTGTCGCTACATTATTGGTGCCGAAACCCGGGAGAAGGCCGACATCCTAGGTACCGTACCGAGGATGGACAAGCTACGTAGGCATCGAGGCGCCCTTCGCGGTGCCACTACCCGACTCCTGTCCGAGGCCATTGAGATCCTCCTGCAAGGCACAGTACCGTCTTCGCCGACTTGCAGGAACTCATCGACGGGCTTCGCGACAAGGACACAGCTCTTGCCGAACTGGACAAGCAGATCGCCGACGCCCTTGACGGTGAGGAGTTCGACGAGAAAATTCTGGGCGCTCTGGATTACCATGAGAAGATCGTGAAATCCATCAGCAGGCTTCGGTTTGCGATGAACGCGCGTGCAGCGGTTGGTTCTACCGTCACCGAAACCAACCAGCAGAGGCATGCGGTTACAACTGACGGAGCGAGCAGCTCCATGGGAGCTGCCCATTCAGAGGCCATCGGTCAAGACCTCGCCGATCCCACTAGACCACGAGCACCGGGTTTGCGAGTCGCCTTGCCGAACCTTCAAGTGCCCGTCTTCAGCGGCGAGAACCGTGAGTGGCAGGGGTTCTCGGGAGCACTACGAGGCGACCATTCACACGCACCCCAATCTCACCGGTATCGATAAGTTCAAGTACTTGAAGACGTACTTAGCCGGTGCTGCGAAGCGGGCCATTGAAGGAATAAGCCTTACAGAAACGAACTACAACATCACCGTCAAGGTGCTCACCGAAAGGTTCGGGCGAAAGGATCTTCTCATCGACTGGCCACATCGACAGCCTCCTTGCCATCGAACCAATCGAGACATCGTCGCAAGTAGCAAGGCTGCGTGACCTGTACGAGCAAATGCAGTTCAGGACCGGCTGTTTAGAAAGTCTTGGCATGCCGTCTTCAGAGTACGCGGTTGTTTTGCACCGGGTGCTGATGCGCTCATTGCCAGAGGACCTGGCGATCCAGTACCGAAAACGCACAAAGACCGGCGCAGACGTCGCGGACTCTGCAGTCCAATCGAGAGACGAGCAAGTCAAGGCGATCTTGAAGTTCCTTCAAGTGGAAGTCGAAAGTAGAGAGGAGAGTCGAGCGTCACGCGAGAAGGCCACTTCAGGGAGACCGTCGACGAACCGCAAGGCTGCGGACACCTCACCACTGCCACATCTACCGTCCGCTCTAGCCCTGACAGCACGGTCATCATCGCCAGGTGCCACTTCAAGGCCTGCACTATGTCACCTCTGCGGCATCTCAGGCCACTTGACGCGTGATTGCCGGGCCGCGCTATCCGCAGAAGAAAAGCACCAGCGTCTTTCCAGCAATAGCTGCTGCTTCCGGTGCGGGAAGCAAGGGCACATTGCTCGCAGTTGCCGAAACGCAGCCTGGCTTAAGTGCGACCGATGCTCAGGACGCCATATTTCTGCTCTGTGCGACATCTGGGGCCGACGAGGGTCCGACAGTCCACAATCGACTGGAGCTGAAAACCGAGAGGCGGCCACACAGCGAGAAAAGCACGTAACAATGGCTCCTGCTAGCAGCACGCGTTCGTCGTCGGTGTTGCTACAAACAGCCACAGTGTGGACATCCGGAACCCGTGGCTGTGTGCCAGTGCGACTGCTGCTTGACACCGGCAGCCAACGAACGTTCATTCGAAAAGACTTGTCGCAGCAGCTTAGCCTGCCTTCCACTGGATATGAACAGATGGATGTCCACACATTCGGCGGGTAAAAACACCCACGACCTTACCAGTGCCGAAGGGTGAACGTCACGCTCTGTGGACGTATTGAGCCGATCGTCGTCGATGTTGAAGCTCTGGAGGTGCCAGAGGTCTGCACCGTAAAGGGTCCAGCTTTAGAGCCAAACGTCATCAATATGATGCGTGACCGCTATCTGACCTTGGCTGACGAAGTTCAAGGGCACCAACCTCAAGAGCTCTACGATAAGCGTTTTGATCGGTTCAGACCACTACTGGAGGGTAGTGACCGGACGCGTCGAGCGCTTCACCGACAATCTGTGTGCAGTTGAGACCATATTTGGCTGGGTCATTCAAGGAATGTGCGCTAACGTCTACCATCCTTCGACACCGCGTAACATCAGTGCAAATGCCTTGTTCCTGGCTTGTTCCGACGACTGGCGCACTGAAGTCCGACCTGGAGACGTATCAGAGATGTGGCGCTTGGACGCTATCGGTATAACTGACGGACAAGAAGACGACGTCAGCCAGCACCCAGCGCTCGTCCACTTTCGTAGCGCAGTACACAAGAACGCAGGACGCTACGTAATACCGCTCATGATCAAGACGCAAGGTCTCACGTCTTGTAGTAACCGAAGTGTGGCTGAAACCAGACTCAAGCGTCAGCTTCAGCGGTTCGAACATGACCCAGAAGTTCTGAAGGAGTACCATGCCACCACCAGCGAGTGCTTTGATGAAGGCCGTGCAGAGCGAGTAGTGCCGTCTGCACCCCTTGGACAGACCGTCTACTACCTGCCTCATCATGCGGTAGTCCGACCTGAGGCCGTGCCTGCAAAGGTCCGCGCCCTGTTCGATGCCTCATCCCACGAATACGGTGAACCGTCTTTGGACGACATGCTCGATAAAGGCATCGATTGGGAGGAGCTTCTACCACCTGACGTCGAGGACTTGTGGAAGAAGACGGCATCGGAACATCCTCAGCTTTCTGGCCTTCGCATTCCACGTTGCCTCTCACTGACATCTCAAGATCAGGGAGGCGAGACTGTAGATGACCACCCTGTAACGCAACTCTGCGTGGAACCCGAAGAAGCACGGACGCTGACACGATCGCACCTCCCAACCAGCAAGCACGTCGAGGGGCTACCAGCAAGAACTTGCGACTGTTGCCATGGTTCCACCATGCAGGACTCGCGAAGGCGTGTGAAACACAAGGAACTTTTCCGACTGCGGAAACAAAGAAAGAAGGCTTGCGCCTCGAGCGCTCCGATCGCTGCGAGCCATCGTCTTCGTCGCGACTGCGTGTTTGTGTCTTCGTCAATGTCAATGACGACAGCGTGTCAGCGCTGCAGTGGGAATTCGTCAGATTGGTCGAGGCGTTTGCAGGCAGGGACGGCATCAACAGGTATTTCGAAAACGCCCACCCAAACCACCGGCAAGTCCGGCGCTCTGCTAGTCGGCTCTACCTCTCGCAAGCAAACGACCGCAGCGCGGCCCCGGGAGGATGTTGAATCTACCGCGGCAAAAGGTTGGCGGGAAACGCCATGCCGCGCACAAGACGCGCGAAGAAGCGGGTGTATGGCGGGGCTCCGCGTGAGCACGCAATAAAAGAAAGAAGTGTTCAACCAGGGCAACACGGGTGTCGCTACAGCTTCTGTCACGGTATGTTCGATAAGTGTGTTGACCGGTTCCAATTGCTGTACCGTGAGATTCTCTTTTGTGAGTATTGCTGTGCGCTTTGTTTGGACGTGGGTGTTGTACCCTTGTAGCCGGACGTTCTGTGTATTTGTTTCTCGTAGTGCTACAAGATCAGGTGGGTCTTGCTTGACAAATTCTTGTAAGGTAGCAAAGCGTGGACGGTAGGAACGACAGTTCCACTGCCAGATGCGGAGAGTTGAGAGCGTGTTTGTTGTCCTGTTATTAGGAACCGCCATCTTCAGTCGGTTCTGGTCCCCCCTGGCACTCGCGGGAAGGCGCAGCTGAACGAGAAGTACTCGGCCATTTGCTCGTGCCCGCTTCCTGTCAGGATGAACGTCACTCAGTGGAGTGTTGAGGTTCTCTTTGGTGACGTAGATCTTCTTCACCTATGCTATAAAGTTGTTTAGCTGCGCTGCAAGTCCGTCCACTTTGACTAACGTGGTAATCTTGTTGGTCACGCTTGCGGCGAAATTTGCTAATGCTGCCCGTACACTGTTCTCAACTGTAGTCTGCGTGCTTTTGTTTCTTGTAAGATCTGGAATCTTGCGTCGACAACAGATTCCAAATCTGTTGTGGGAAGGAATGCACCTGGCTTTCCATCGTCCTTTTGGACGATCGTGCATCTCTGGTGCAGCTTATCTATGAGGTCCATTTGCTCTGCACAAATTTTAAGAAGCCTGTTCGTATTGTCTTGCTGTTTCTGGTGGCTCTGTATCAGCTTGTCGATAAGAGCCTGTTGGCTTTGTAGTTGACTGGGCTTGATGTTGTAATGTCCTTTGTTGACTGTGCGCCCTATCTTGGAGAGGTCGTAAGGATTCACTGTCAGGCGACGAAGACATGCACTTGTTTGTAGTTCCTGAACCACTCGAACCACTGCTGCGTTCGCATAGCTCACTCGTTGGGCGAGTGCGAGCGGGAGAGTGATCGGGATCGTGATCGTGAGCGTGGTCGAAGTTTAGACCGTGATCGACCTCGTGTGTGGGAGTGCTGCCAGCGCTGCTGGCGAGGATTGGTGGTTTGGCTTCCTAATTCTGGGAATTCTTCGTCCCCTAGACTCTTGCGACAGTCTCGTGCTTTTAGCCTGTCCATTCGTTGTTGTCGGACGTGGAATGGCCGCGGTTTGGATTTAAGTGTTTTCTTGCAATCTTTGCTTAGCAGTTTCATGCTCCTCTCCGCATAGCTTACAGACGGGATTCCACGTGTGGTCTGATGGTTGGTTGGTCTTGCCGCATTTAGAGCAGAATTCCGGCAGTGTTCAAGGGCAGACATCCTGACGGTGTCCCGCGTTGCCGCAGGTCTTGCAATATTGCACCGATTTTCGATAGGATCTCCATCGAAAGTCGAGACTGTGGAAAGGAACGTAGTAAGGGACGTGCGGTCCTTGGAAAAAGATCACCGCCGCAGGCGATTGCACCAAGCATACGGGCGTGGAGAATTGTGTGCCGTGCCGGTGCGTGGAGATCAGCCTTGAGTTCTTCTTCGCTCGTGCCGGGCAGCAGTCCGCTCAATGTACCGAAGGATACGTCGTCCGGGGTTTTCGTGTTGCCTTTTATTGTGAAGAAAGTGCCGCCAAGTTTTATGCTGGTGGTGCTTTCGAGTTTTTTGGCGTCTTCCTATTCGGCCGTGCTTGCTGTAATCAGGTTTTCTAGTCGCTGCACTTGCGCGCACACTTTCTGGCCGAAGTCTTGCTGCGAGAGGCCGCTGGCTCTTCCGATGGCGTGCATGATGGCGATATTGTTCCACTTTGCTAGCTCGAGGCCTGCTTGTGGGTGGTATACGACCTTGTAGTCGTCAAATGGTAGGGACGGCATCATAGGCTTTGGACGATGCGTTTGGCGTTGCTGCGTTTTCGTTTCTTCATTTGTGTGGCTTTCCTTCTGGCGTCGTTTTCCCCCGGCGTCTTTCTTACCTTTTCTACCTCTCGTGATTCAAAAGCTTTCACGTTCAATTGTTCTGCCGCTGCTCGCGCCATACCTCCAGGTAGCCTCTGTGTTCCGTATTTCGGTCGCATCCATATGCATGGTGTCCGTATCGCCAAGCTGGTCACTGGGCGTTTCGATTGTTTTTTCTGCTTCTTGGCTCATCTTGGGAGCTGGTCAGCGCGTGGGCAGGAGCCGGTGCAGTGCCCGCAGGAGCGCTCGAGCGTCGCAAGCACGCGCCGCGCGCTAACGGCACGTCCGCCGATGGGATTGCGTTAGGCATTAGGTTTAGTCAGGCGGGCGAGTGACCTCGCCAAAATCAGGAAACAGGACACTCACTTGGTGGTGGCTAGTGTCCGCCGATTCCTCTCATGCATCAGAACTGTCAATGGACGAGTTGGTGTACTTCCATCTTGAACGAATACTAACGCGACAAAAACGGGGACGAGAATAGAAAACACAGACTACAGCGCTGAAAATATCTCGCGCACTGCAAGATCAGTGCTTCAACGGCTGAACTACGGCGAAACGTTTGTAGCCGATACCAGACACGGACCGCAAAGAACAAATTCCGCCAAACATCCGCGAATCTTTCTGCATTGCACGAATCCCACGCAACGTGTCCCCCACACATCAGAAGCAAACAAGACAAGCCCGAGTGAATGTTCTACGGCGAAATCACAGCCATTATCCGGATGCCAGATATACAGCGGCACCTAAATTTCGCGATATAAACGTCTACACTTTGAGCGTCGTAGATTCTCGGGGCATAGAGATCGCACCTGCCATAGTTTGCGCCCGAAACCCACAAACTGCAGAATAGGCCACAAGCGCACTAGCAACCACCACGTGCTTGGATGCAGCTGTCGTCTTAGATTCGCAAGCAGCCATGCGAAAGCACACCAAAGGTCGTGTGTCTGCCCACTCAAGATATTCAAGCGCCGAAACACTCCGATGCCGTACACCTGTGTGACATGGGTCCCTGGGCACGAGGGGCTGGAAGGGAACGAGGTGGCACACGCCGCAGCCCGCGATCACGCCTTCCGGGCTATCCCCTCCCACTCTCCAGATGCCGGGACTGCGTCCGCGGAGGCTGAGTCCGTACCCATCACATACTCTGCAATACTGCAACATCAAAGGCTAGAACGCAGAGAGTACCCACCACCACATTCAAAGCTCAACAAAGAGGACAGCGCCATAATGAGAAGACTTCAGAGCAACACTTACATCCACGGTATAAATGTACAGACTGTACATTTATACCATTATTTATACCCAACGTTACACAACTATCTCTGCCCAATTTGCGGCCTACCTGACACCTTGGCCCACATGATCCTCGCGTGCCCGTACAATATACAGTCAGACACAACGCCTTCGCCGAATGCCCGCACTGCTGGTGAAGAAAGCGAAGACCTTCTCGAAACGTGGGAGACCAAGCTCGCCTCAGAGGACCTGGAGCAACAACGACGTCTCGTCGCCAGGGCCAAGGAGGCAGCGAAGGCCAGAGGGTTCCTGGAATGAGGAGACCTCCCACCTAGGGTAGAAGCAGGACTAGCACCGCGATACCGTTTGGGTATCGCGGTGCTATTCCTTCTCCTCCTCCATCAAGCATGCAATAACTACCTCTTATTCGGCTTATACTTGATAAACTTGATAAATTTGCATGGCAGGAGGAGAGTCATGAGAAAACAAAATTCAATGGCGAGGTCATTCTATAAATACTTGAAAAGGTGTATTGCGGCCCCTTAAAAAGGTCCTCCAACACGGGGATACGATTAGTGTCATCTGTCGCATAAATCAGAATGACGAAAGCACACAGCAGTGTTCCTGTGGGAGCATTGACAGGAACAATAAACCACCGCTACTTCTAGCGCCGTCTGGTACGTAACAGCGCAACTCTTCAGCCCACTGTTCCGTGTATGTGCACAATGTTACTGTATCGTGCAATTAAAAAAAACTGCTACAGTCAATTGTTCTGCTGACAGCAAAATTACGTGTTATTGGCATTTATCGTAACTACAGAATGAAAGTACTACTTTCGCCTTCAATAGCTTCCTCAACACAAGGCTGACCTTGTGAGAGAGCGCATCTCGTTCAGCACAGCGATGAAGCTAAAAGGTCAGGGTTGAATGTCTGACAGGTATAGCATCCCCCCTATTGAAAATTTATCCACCATGTGGAATGCTGCATTCCACCATCCATCATTATGGTGGATTATGGTGCTGGAATATGGTGGCATATGGTGTATGCTGGATGCTGGCTTATCATGGACGCTGGAGACGAACGGAGCGTAAAATTGCTCTACAGCGTCAGGACTATCATGCCTAGCTGCCACACATAAATAATTGTACAGAAGGCGGTGTAGAAAGCATTAGCACAAAAAAGCTGTATGCGAAAAAAAGCTTCCACCACCGTGAGTCGAACGTGCGACCTCCGTATCCCGAGCCGAGTACTTTACCACTACGCCACGCTGGCACTTGTTATGCGTACTGATAAACGACTAGTCAACCTACTAATACACCGTTTGGCTTCAGCTTTGTTTCATACTGGAGACACACGCGATCTTCACATCGTATTAAAATTTGCATAGTTATTAAACGCAAACAAACTGCTGCCGGTAACGAATGGCACGTCGATAATGGCAACAGCGCCCACTTTCTTTTAGAATTCACAACGTAACTCCAAAAAATATGTCAAGTGGAGCGAGGAGCGGGTATAGTTAACCTGATGTTACTGTGAAGTTTATTAGCCGTTTCTTGCCATTTCCAAAGAGAGGCATGTGCAGACGCTTTATGTCGACTCTAATCTAATTATCGTTAAATACGCGCGTGCAGTTGATTGAGCATTGTGACCTTTTTTCGCACAACGTACAGCGCGGCCGTGCCATCGCACTGACCTGATGCTCTATCGTCAGCTACAACTACATAACGGCTTGGTCAAAAACGAATGCAGTGCGCGCGAAAAATATGCCATCATATCGGTTCAGTAAGGCGTACGAATTTATGAGTCTGTGTTGTCGCGTACTAGTCAGAGAAGTGCCGGCAAGTGCAACCGGCGGCTGTCGGTCACCGGAGGCGTTTGCTGGAAGCGCGTCGCATCGATGCTCGTCGCTTCTTGTGCGGACACCGCACACAAGAAAAAAAATTGCTTCATTTAGGTTAGCCGATGCCACAGCGGTGCTGTAAAGTCATTCGCACTCGTCGGAATCGTGCATCTTCAAACCCAGAAGCGCCTATGACACGCACACGAACTCAGTCCTGTGCGCTAGGCCTAACCTTTGGTGGAAGTCATGGAGGTAGAATATGATGGTGGAAGTCAGACTTGGTTGGGGCTAACTGGACGCAGGCCGAAGGTAAAAGTTTGCGCATTTTAGCTTCGCATCCATTTTCACTATTACCTTGAAGTGAGGCTGAGATAACTGAGTGTGCGAGAATTGTCAGAGTTGTGTTTCTAGCGTGGCGGTATCAAGTGGTGGCTGTTTCCTGGTCTACCCGCCGGAAGGTACCATTGCGCAGCCAGAGCTTATTTACTTCTCGACAACTGCGCGGCGGTGTAACACATTTGCTGTCGCTGTTCACACCGACACCTCCAGCCTTGCAAACATCACAATACAGCAACATATATTTATATCATGTCAGCCTGATATAAATACGTGCGCAAAATGTAAACATTCACGGCTGTTGTTCTCCACGAAAATTGAGGTGGTTATTGACACCGCGTGAATAAAAAAATAGCGTGCTAGAAAGCGTATTGATCGGCGTTGGCTTCTTCGGACGGTAAACATATTTTTCTGCACATTAGGCAGGGATACATTAGCAATGACAGTGATTTCACGTACTGCCACGTTCACTTCCATCATACCACCATCATCCACCATGCTTCCATCATGCACACGAAAGAAAAATAATCAGAAAAGAGAGTAAACTGCTTGTCCTCTAGCGCATTCCTTTTTCTGGGCTTTTTTTTACTACGTACTAGTCGAGGTAAAAATTTACTCTCATGCTTAACTGAGTTTTCGAACGCAGAAACGGTAGTATTTATTTACATCGCTGAGGTTTTCAGCGAGTATAGTCAGAGCAATTTTTTACTGCCTTTACAAAGTTTTTTCGGTGATTTCTGAGAGTTATTTCTCGGTCGACAGTTCCTTGTGCATGATGTAGTAGTATTTATTTACTCTCGTAGCTCAGTTTTCGCGGCTTTTTATTGTGGTTAAAAAAAATGAAGGGGTGCGATTGCACCACGATCCATCTAAATTCGAATTTAATCAACGTAGAAGACACAGTATCCATAACATATACAGAGATAAACACATACACAAACACATACACAACCAATGCAGAATAAAACACCGCATCAACCGACTGCCCGCGCTTCACAACAGTACATCGGCCACCTGGTATATATACGCCTAGTGCACCGCCTATAGAGGTGCCATGGATAGCTACCTAGCAGGAGCTGCCGACAGTACGTGCGGGAAGCCAGGCCCCGGAAAGTCTCAAGTTCTAGCGATCGCCGCAGAGGGCAAAAAATCGACCGTGGCGAGTTCCATCGATATGCGCGCAGAGTGGAGCTACTAACTCCTCTTTTAGTGGTCGGCTATCTTAGTTTGCATTTTCCCTGCTAGGGGCGCTAAACCATCCAAATTTTCCACTTTAAGAATTGTTTTGCGCAAGCTAATGCATTATTCAAACATGTTATTTTGCTTTGCACAACTAGAGAGTTAATTATATTTAGACTTAATTTGTATAGCTGCTTTTTAATTGAAGTGCCAGAGTTTCAAGACTTTAGTGATGACTAACTGGACCAAAATCCAATTTGTATCGATCTTTTCCGTGGCCGTTGGTGTTAAAATTGTTTGGCGGCAGCGTAAATGCGGAAGCACCTTTCGCTTCATTTCGCAGACGTCGTTTAATCTTTACAGCAATAGTAGCTCAGTCGGTTTACCGGAAAATTAAGGAATGCCGCAGCGATCGAGATCGACGGGTACGTTTGACGCTTTCATGGAGTCGATCTGTTGATTCCGCACCGTAAACAGGTAAACCGGCGCCTCAGTTATGCTCTTGTTCAATGGTTCGTCATCGTTTCTTTGATATTGTTTTTACATGAACTAATATATTGCTATAATGACGAATACATAAACCACATATTGTTCTGTGTCAGCTTTGCATTGCCGTGTAACTTGCACACGCGACACGTCTGGTTTGTGATTCCGGTGTACTGTACTTAAAGGGATTGTCTATAGCTCGTGATTTCCAGTAGGACGCCTAGGCAATTTGAAGTGGCTATGTGTGCAGCGTTTCTTCTAATAAGCGAGCACAAGTATTTTAGGAGCGATTTTATATCCGCGAGGGGCGCGAACAGCGGTGATTATTGAACGTAACGGTAATCGCATTAGGTGAAAGAGAACGTTTAGGTGCTTGGGGTTCTTCATGAATGATTACATTGTGCTAAACATTTAGATTATTATTAGAAGTGCTTAAAGTCAAGGGGGCTTAAAGTTAATGGGGTCTCTGGGTGTCTTATACCCCTCCACCAATATCGAGATCTCGTCAGAGCGTAGGGGTGTGTGTATTGGGACCGTCGAGATTGTTCAGAAAATCTTTTTTTCTTGGTGTCACGATTGCTATAAAATCTAAATTTTGTAACAAATTTTGCGTGATGAGTATTTTGTACCATCCACCCTGTAACGGCAGTGGTTTCGCGAATAATATTACATAGGTTACAAGTGTGGAAGCTTCGTTTCGCTGCTTCCATAGATGGTAAGTTTCATTGTTTACTTGATTGAAAATGTGTATTTCATGAGATGTGTTTTTTCTAAAGCGGATACAGAATTAATGTAATGATGTGTGCTTTCAGATTACCAAGATTTCCCCGACTTCTCTCCAGAGCTGTCAGCATCATGGCGTGAGACCAGTAAGTGGGTGCTTTCCAAAAATAAAGGACAATGCCATTGCTCCTGCTTAAATTTGTATACTGATATACCGCATTCATTTCAGTGCCCCTCAATTTCTCGCCAACAACACAAGAGCAAACATCCACCGGAGCACAGGAGCCGTTGCCAACAGCACCAACTACACAGAGTAGGTATTCTTCCTCTTATTAAAGCAACGTTAATGCAAGATTACATAGTAATTCTACTAAGTATGCCTTCGTTCTACAAAACAAAAAGGAAATATTCCCACATACATCCTAGTATACAAATATTGGCACTACAACTGGTTAATGATACAGCTCATTACATTAAATGGATGCTTTAAATAAATAAATGCACTTTTGTTTTGACATTTTACTATCTGATACTGAGTGTGTGCCTACTTTTGGCCACTCATATACGTGGCTGTGTGACAAAAAATACGTTTTGTCTCTGTTTATTTTCTTGTGATAACATGCAAAAACACCAAATTAGCATTTTACACTAGCCTGACCTGGTATTTCAATTCGAGCATAGCTTGCAAATTTTGTAAAGAATGCACACAAAATTCCAGGTAATAATATGTTGCATTAAAATACAAATGTATGCGTTTCTAGTGTACCAAACTTAGCAAACCGTTCAACCAAAGTGTAAGTTGTAAAGCCTCTTGCTTAGACTTAACATTGGTGATGTGGCTTTTTGATTTTCCAGGAACCCCAAGAACCAGAATCAGGACACGGAAGGTGCTCACTCCATGTTCTATGGAGAGGCTTCAGCGCTACTCCGACGAGAACTCCCACCTCCTTCAAATTGCTGCAAGACTTAAAAAGCCCAAGAGATCAATTGCATCTCATGCGCAGCTTCTTCTTGAAGCAGGCAGGTACCTAAAAAGGACTTTTTGGGAATTCTAAGAGTGCAAATGCATCTGCAACCACTGAAAAAACATGGGAGACGATGGCCGACGCAACTTTGACAGTTTGCCCTCAGTCTTTACATTACAAGCCCTGAGGCTTATAAATATCTATCAAAGGTACTAAGTAGGGGTGGGCGAATAGTGAATTTCATCTGGAATCGAATAGTGCCGAATAGTGGCCGGAAATATCGAATGTCTAATAGTATCGAAGCGTGCACCGCCAGTTACGGCAAGAAAAAAATCAAGGAAGCTACGGCGTAGTGACAGCTTGCGCACTTGTTCGAGAGTTTTTTTTTTTTCTTTTTCCAGCTTTTATGGGCGTGCAACCATATTGGTAGAAGAGCCGCCATTCTAGTCAGCAGCGCCACTTTTTACCCCCTAATGGGTAACAGAGGGTGCTACGGTAGATAGCTTTTTTTTTTCCTACGGCCGTGCAATGCGGCTCATCTGACAATGATTTCATTATTGTGCTCCATCGCCATGGGTGCTCTGGACCCGAAAATCTTCGGGCGCCCGTTCACAGCAGCGTCTTGACTGTGCACCGAAACGATGGGAGTTTCTAATAGAACGGTGTTTCTGAACGAGTGGTCAGTGCAGCCAGCAGTGGCGAATGCGCAGCGTGAACAAATTTTCGCATCTGAAACCAATCATCAAGGGTTTCGCGGGCCAAAGTCGGGATGTCTTACGCCCCTTGAGGCATATGCTCCCGAACTATGCAAGAAGTCCGGAAGCGAAGTTGAGAAGGGCTTGCCATATTTTCTTCTCTTTCATTTTTTTACGTGCTGAAATAACATAATCTCCTCTAAAGTAAACATGCGCTCATTTTCGAACTAGGAAATTGGTGAAAGTTTTAACGAAAGGCCTATTGCAACGACGTTAGCGTTAGTTTTAGGCATCCCACCTTCACCAAGTGGAACCATTGGCGTTTGTCGTGTTTTAGATATTCGTCCTGTCGAATTATTTGAAAGTTCGAATACTAGCTATTCGAAAGTCAAATCGAATTATTTGGTTAGGTAGTATTCGATTCGAATTCGAAACTCGAATATTCGCACGCCCTTAGTACTATGCCTTCTCACAGTAAAGTACTTAAGAACATGGCTGTCGGCCGTAAGTATAAAGGCAGGAGTTCTGCCTCAGATTCTCGAAATATTCAAAGAAAAGGCAAAAAAATTGGGAAATTCAAGACAGAGCTTGGTGCCTGATTTTTGACAAAATTTCATTAAAAAGAAATCTGCAGTATGATCCTAAGGAAGACATCATACATGGATATGTTGCTATTGCCAGAGAAAGAACAAATGGCACAGCGAACACTCCAGCACTTGTGTTGGTCTCTGAGATAGCGAACAAATGGATACAGCCAGTAGCCTTTTTCACAGGAGACGGGGCAGTTCGCACAGGGCCCCTTTTAATGTTATTGAAAAAGCTAATTATTGAGCTAAAGGCATGTGGCCTCTTCGTCAAAGCATTGGTTTGCGACCAGGGTAGCAGCAATTGCCTTATTGCAAGGACACTGGGTGTGAGCCCTGACGGGCCTTTCTTTATTACTGATAAAGAGAAGATTTCCTTCATTTTTGACGTCCCCCACCTTTTGAAATGTATGGGGAATAATCTGAGGAAGCTTACTAATGAGAACTAACAGACAATAATGCCATGGAAATAGAAGATGCTATTTGTTATAATTAGAATATAAATGAGAAGAAAGTAAAGTGGACGAAAAGATAACTTGCCGCCAGCAGGGACCGAACCTGCGACCTTTAAATAACGCGTCCGATGCTCTATCACTTGGCTACGGCGGTACTCTCTTACAAAAATATATTTAGACAGTCTATAGACACTCTAAAAATGATGTAGACAGCATATAGACTGTCTAAATAATTTTTTGTAAGGGGAGGTCATTCCTCTCTTTACTTGATAGGGTATATATGCGCATTAAACCTAGGAGTGTTAGTCAGCGCCGATCGCAGCCATGGCGGCGAGTGTGGAACACTCTTTTTTTGTCTTTTGGCGTCACGTGAGGAAGCATGAAATTTCTACTGGTGATAAGGTTGCTTTCTGGGGGCATATTAGGACTTATGAATGAACGCATCAGTTGAAACTAAAATACCTACCCAGACTCACTGAGGGCACACCTGTGAAAGTGCATTTAGTAACACGAAAGTAAAGTGGGCCTCTCAGGTGCTCAGCAACAGTGTCTATCTAGCAATAGAAGCATTCATATAGCATTTAATGTTACCACCAGCAGGCACAAGCACGGCTGAGTTTGTTGAGAAAATCGATCAGTTGTTTGATTCATTGAACAGTTCTTCTGTAAAGATGATTGAGAAAAGAATGAGGTATGCAATATTAGATCTACAGGGAACATTGAATTCTTGAGTTCTTGCATTGCGTGCATTAAATTTTGGAAATTCAAAGCGCCTAGGCAACCAAGAACCATTCAGGGCTGGCAGGTGGCGAGTAAAGCGGTTTGTATGCTGTGGGCAGATCTGCAGGAATCCTATAACATCAAATTTTTGCTCACTCGTCGACTGAATCAGGATCCCTTGGAGAACTTGTTTGGGATCATCTGGAAGCAGCACGGCTGTAACGAAACTCCAAACACATTTCAGTTCACTGCTGGTCTCAGGCATATCATTGCCGGCAAGCTCTTCGAGCTTTCACATGGCAGCAACTGCGAAGCAGATAAGGCTGTTCTTCTAACAGAGCTAGAGAAATTAAGACTCGATCAAGAAAGTCCTATTGTGGCCGACACCTTCAGCTCAATCCTTTCAGACACCGAAGGCACCGAAAAACCAGCAGATGTACTTCAATCAAACATAGTTTGTTACGTGTCAGGATACCTTGTACAAGCATTTCTGAAAAAAGCACCATGCTCACAGTGCAAGGATTTCTTGAAAGAGAAAAGCCAAGATTTGTCTTCACGAAACCAAATCTCCATGGTGTTCAAAGCAGTGGAGGCGCAGGAAAAGACTTAAGGTAATTTAACAGTGCCCACAGAAGCAGCTTGCAATTTTGTCAGAAAATTGGAAAAAGCATTATCTGTCCAAATAGGTGCTCTAGCACACTTGAGAGAGGTGTCAGAGAAACTGCTTCGTATTATGATGGAGGTGACTAATGGCCCATTTTGCAGTGCTCACTGTCGCAAATTGTTTCTGCAAATGTTTGTACACATTAGGATTCTCAGGTATTTGGAATTCAAAAACAGTGAATTAAGCCAGACAAAGACTTGGAAGTCTGCTGCAAAAATTGACTTAGCAGTTCAAGACTATTGTTTGTGTGCTCATATACTGCTCTGTTATAATTGTTGTAAGCAAAAAAGATAAGCACTCCAAGGAGCTCGTGACTTCGTTGTACAATTTTACTGGTTGTCCACATGTTCATAAGCAATGCACTGATATTTCTAACAGTATTGTTGTGACCATGGAGTGTTTGTAATGTATCTGTCTTGTGATTTAGGCATATGGTTACTTGAAATGTGGGAACACACAGAATGATTAGGCCATACCTATTAATTTCTGGGCACTTGCCGTGCTGTCAAGTGTGCTCTTTACCAAGAAATGTTGGAATTTTTCCATCCCATCTGTCTGCGGTCAGCTGCAAGCTGAAATGAAATTTGTGCTACTCCGAACCATTACTTGCCCTTTTGGACACAACTTAGCCGATTGTCTCTGCAGAGAGAAACTAGACGTTAGGATATGTGAAGTGTTACACTGGGTGAACGTCACTTTCGTCACAACGATTCACTTTCGTCATGCACGATTACGTTGCACAGCACACCGACTCACGTTCAAATATTATCGTCACAGGTGATTTAAATTTACCTGGAATTGACTGGACTAACTGTCACGACAATAGCCACACAAAAAGTGCTGAATCATTGTTGTATATGTCATTTACTTTCCCTTTAGATCAACTAGTTTCTGAGCCGACCAGAATAGCTGGTCCATCATGTTCTGTGCTTGATCTGATATTCGTTAGCAGTCTATTTCATAATAATACTGTGAATATTGAAAATGGTAGTTCGGACCACAAAATGATCGTATTCTCCTGCCCTATTTCAGGCAACCGTGAACGCATAAAGCCGTCAATTACTGTTATCAAAGATTACTCTAGATCAAATGAAAATGCCATCTCGCAATATCTAGGCACCTGCTTTCCACAGTTTTCGTTCATACAGGATGTAAATATGTTATGGTTACGTTTTAAGCAAATTATATATTTTTGTGAAGAAAACTACATTCCCTCCCGGAAAAGTCCCGAAATTATTCACCTATAACGGAAAATTTAAAATAAGCGCAAGAATAAAAAGACATGTGGTCAGCAACAACTTGCACGCACACTGCAAGATAAGATTCAAGCGGCCAAGGAACGGTTTTTAACGGTCACTCTGCCTTCTTACATGACGGAAAAACCACAAAACTTTTGGCGTTATCTCTCGAAGGAGCGATATACTGTATCGCGGATTACTGTCTCAAACGAAACTATTGTACAGCCTGACGTCATAGCAAATAAGTTTAATGCGTTTTTTCAATCAGTATTTACCAGAACTGCCTTTAACGGGCCCTCGCCCCATTATCAGTACGACAGTCCCATGCCCGAAATAGACATCACTCAAGAAGGAATTTATCGCCCTTTGCAAAAACTGGATGTAAAAAAACTTTGTGGTCCTGTCCTAATAACGAATGCATTTTTTGCAGAAAAACGCAACTTGGATGTCAAGATATTTATACGTAATTTACAAGCGATCATTGGAAACTTCGGTAATGCCGGACGACTGGCGAAAATAGTACCTGTGCATAAATCTGGCTCTCAACTCGAAGTTAATAATTACAGACCAGTTTCATTAACAAGTGCGTGCAGTAAATTGTTTGAACATATTATTTTAAGGACATAATATTACATTTAGAGCATAATAACCTACTATACAACCGTCAGCATGGTTTCCGTTCAGGATTGTCAACTATTACTCAGCTATCTGAGATAAGCCATAACTGACGCAATAAATGATAGAAGCCAAATTGATGCTATTTTTTTAGATTTCTCAAAAGCATTTGATGTCGGCCCCCATCTAGACCTAGTTACTAAATTAAATGCCATTGGAATACACGAAAAAGCAGTTTCATGGATAAAGAGTTATCTGGAAAACAGGATGCAGTGCACAGTTGTGAATATTTGTGTGTCTGATTACCTTAACGTTTACTCTGGTGTACCGCAGGGTTCAGTGCTTGCGCCCCTACTATTCCTGATCTACGTCAATGATATTCAATCATGCGTTTATCCACCTGTACAGATGGGATTATTCGCTGATGACTGCGTAGTGTACACAAAAATAAATAGCTGGGACGATAAAATAGAATTAAACAATTCCTTAGCTTCGATACAAAACTGGTGCAACAAATGGGGGATGAAACTAAATGCTACTAAAACAGCTAGTATTTTCTTCACGTATAAAAAAAAAAAACCTCGTCAGTTTCGGTATACAATCAATAACGTCCCGCTGAAGAAGTGCGATGAAGTCAAATATCTCGGGGTCACTTTTACGACGAAATTAAACTGGTAATGTCATATAAATAACGTATATCAAAAGGCTCTAAGCAAGCTGCACTTCTTGAGAACAAAACTAAAACACACACCTCCCAGCGTTAAATTAAATGCATAAAAAACTCTTATTAGGCCAGCTTTAGAGTACGCGGACATAGTACGGGCCCCACACCAGAAATATTTAACCGATAAATTGGAACGCATACAGAACCTAGCATTACGGTTTATATATTCAGAGTATTCGCGACAAATGTCCATTACGAACTTGCGTTTCAGGGCTAATATTCAACCACTTGTACAACGCAGAATGGTTTCTAGGCTAAAATATTTATACCTCCTTTATCAGGTCTCTTATCGAATACCCCAAGCGACATACATTCGTGCGCCATTCAGGCATTCAACTCGGACGGATCATAATAAAACCATACGTCAACAACCCTGTCATAATAACACTTACAAATATTCTTTATTTCCACACACCATTTCCCATTGGAATAGACTGCCTGCTGATGTTGTAAACTGCTCATCTGTCGATGAATTCATTAGCAGCATTCAGAATTTAGAATTCAAATGGTAAAAATAATTGGTGTCATTAGTGTTTCATATACTACCCCTTTAGCCTGTACAGTTATTATAATGCTGTTTTGCTGTTATATGAACACCTTGTTGACTGCATAATGTTCGTAGTCCTTGTGATTTTTATGTGCTCATACTCTTTGCTGTGTATGGAGGGTCTCATTCTTTTGTTCCAACTTTTGCGAACTATATTTAAGTTCAACCCACTCCTGCATTGGCCCGAGAAGGGCCTGCAGTATTGTGAAATAAATAAATAAAATAAATAAACTCTCGCAGGCACAAAATTAGGTTGTTTGGTACGATCACAGTGTAGTGAAGCCAACGGTCTTAGACTGAACCAATGCTTATGAATGCTACACAAAGAAATACATCATTCAAAGTCTATTTTGCGTGAATGCTGAATGTGCCGATCCAATCAACCACTAAAAAAGGAAATTTTAGAAATATTTTTTGAAGAATAACTTGGGTGTTAATAGATAACTATACGCAAGCTCAAACCAAAAAAGCCTAGCTGCAAAGCAGAATATTAGTTCGCTCACTGCACTGAGAACCTCAGGCACGACAATGCTATATGTTATTGTCATACGTACTTGCCTAAAAAGTAGGCAAAATACGTGCGTCTTTCGCACTGCAACCGCCTCGTAATGCACAACTAAGCAAATGAAGATTGACTGTTGACCTAAAGAGACGAAGATGAACCTTCACTGACTGACGAACAGGTAGCCTCACGCACAGGTGCCTCGTTGAAAAGTGTGTTCTGCCAAGAAGCTCAGTCGAACATGGTGGTGAGCACTGGTGACCCATTGTGTGCTGCGTCCCGGGCAGTTGCATCCAGCAGTACGATGAAACCTGTTTCTTTCTTTCTTTTTTTGATGATGCCCCATCAACCGAATACTTGCGACTAAATCATCAGGCGAAAGATTGGAGAGCTCTAATAAACCTCCACAAAGCACTACTACATAAAAAATCAACTCCAGTGCTTGTCAAATGGATGCTGCAGTGCTACAGTTGACCTGCAGGGGGGGGGGGGCGAGCCCCTCCTTAAAAATTGGAAGGGGGGCAGCGCGCCCCCTGATTTTAAGCCCTGCCAACAAGCCCCTTTAGCTACCCTCGTGTCGATGCGGATGTTTTTGAAAAACCACAAGCTCACATTAAATGCAGGAAATCCCATTGTAAATGCAAAAGTAAATAAGCAATTATACAGATGCCACCTTCCTAATACAAGTTTTATTTGTACTCATTGCATGACTGAGAAGCTCTTCAAGGAAAGCAAGTTGCACCACGTGATGGTGGTCTGTATACAACAAAAAACACATTCGTTCTATTTTGCATTGTTAATACCTCATAATCAGCATTTGTGTTAGTGAAGTCAACAGGTTCAGTGCCAACACCATCTTCAATAAGTGTCGTAGGGGAAACAGCGTAAAAACCAGGACAGAAAAGGCACACATACAACACACTTCGGCTTCTTCTTTGTGTTTTGCTGTGCCGACAAATTCACCCTTCAATTAGTGGTTTAATGCTACCCTACCTCTTATCCCTTTGATTAGAAAAAAACTGATTCTTTTGCAATATGAAGAGCGATTCAAAGTTTTTGTCACAGCTGATACTGTTCTAGATTTTAAGGCACCGCAGGTCCATTTGCAAGTTTCTTGAAAGAAACGTAGAGGTCATTTCTGTTTCGTGTGATCAACACTGAGAAAATGAGCAAGACGTTCTTGGAGAAGTATGTGCGCTCACGCTTAAGAATGCATCTGCGACAACAGAAGGCAAGGAGTATTGCAGGCACTCAAGTAAAACGTGTGCTGGTGTGTCTCGAGTGACGTATGCAGGGTGTTTCAGTAAACTTCAGCTTTAAAATATCCAAGTGTGCCTTACGAGAATGCAAACGCTTTGGTATTGTTTACTGTTGCCTTGACCATCTCAGCTTCGTCTTTGTGTGCACTTCAAGATGCCTACTTGCAGTGTGTTTCATGGATAAGAATGATGCTACGTGTTCCATACAGCAAACAAATTTGATATTCGCTAATTTCAGTGTGTAATGAGGTAACTTAGGCTGAAGGTTTGCCTGGTATCATAACACAAACATCTGCTCACGTAAATCTGAAGGCAATTGTTCTATGGTCATCTTGATTATTTACAGGAAATTATGTAATGATTAGAAAATATGAGCACTTCTTTATGGGTTATGTATCTTGGCAAGTATAGTCTAGTGCCAGCTAAAAAACCAGCAATGACGTTTCCTATTGAAATACAAAAAAGACTCGTACCATCGAGGAAGAATTTTAAGACAGAACAGAAAAGGACGACCTTTTCTGTTCTGTCTTAAATTCTTCCTCCATGGTACGCATCTTTTTTGTATTTCAGTAAGCATGTACCAGCTAGCCCAACAAGTTTTACTAAACCAGTGATGTTTCCCACCAAATTTTCTATCTCTTGCAAATGAAGCGGACGTCTCAGTAATGTTAATCAAGAGCTTTGGAGTACCAGTGACCGAAACTTGATTAGCACTTACATTGATTGATTGATTGAGATTGTGTCAAGCAAAAGACTATTTTCTGCAGCCCTTGTCGAGAGCATGGCTTAGCGTCCTTGAGGAGGAAAATGGAATGAAAGAGTGGAAAAGAGAGGTAGCCACAGTGGAGGGCTCTGAAAATTTTTACCATCTGGGGATTCTTTAACGGGCACCTAAATCTAAGTACATAAGCCTCTAAACATTTTGCCTCCATCAAAATGTGGAGAGGATTTGATCCTGCTACCTCTGAATTCGCAGTCAAGTGCCTGTGATGCAGGTTCTTCTTATTGTTGGTAATCGCCCTCTGTGGCTGAGCCTTCGAGAGTTTTAATAAGGACAAGGCCGTTTGTTTAACAGAAACCACACAAAACATTTAATAAACAAATAAAGCGAACAACTATCTATCCACATAAAATTAAACATTTTACTAAAAGGTCAATGCACACAATAAAACACTCCTAACGACAAGCTAAATGGAAGTTTAGAGACTCAAACTAAGCTTTACAGTTCTTCGCGGACGAGCGGCGGAATAACCGGTGGTCAGTCTCACCATGTCGTTTATACTGGCTGACGTTTGAGAAACCGGAACGCTGTGGCTCCCGCTTGTGGAGTGGTCGCGTTCTGGCTGGCTGCGACGTGGAAAAGGTGGCTACTGGGTGACCCCTTGAGATGCCCGGAGGAGCAGGGCTAGGCGTCTGAACGCACAGCTCGGGCCCGTAGCCCAACTGCTGCTACTTGCCTGTCGGAGCCGAAGTCCGCAGGCCTTGAGGTAGTGTTCGAGTACCATGGTTAAGGTATCCTCGCACAGGAGCAAGGCGGCAGGAGGCTCCGGCCGGTCGAAGCCCTGGAGGCTCGGGTCCGCAACCCGACTGCCCGTCGTCAGCGCCCGGTCCGGTGATAACCTTCTCTTCGCCACGTATTCTCGAACTCCTCACGGAACCCTCTGAGGCCAAGCTTTTTCTGCCCTCGGGCACACTTGTCCACTCCTCATTGGAGACTGCTGGATCTCGGTGTTGGTAAGTGATTGGCCCCCGAGATGATCCATGTTGTTTTCATATTGGGCCAATTGTCCGTCGAACCCTTGCGCCTCGCGCCCTCGTGAAGGTATTCGTAGTCGTTGTCTTCCATTCAAGACTGTTCTCACCTCCGCGCGCGCACTCCTTGTCGGCTTTCTTTTTATGACGCTCACTTTTTAAAGACGCACAATTTGAACGCGCACTTCACTCATCACAGTGCCTAACCACCTACATAGCTTGTGTTTCAGATGCCTGACTATCCGTGCTTTTTTCTAATCATAGGGATAAGAGGTAGGGTAGCATTAAACCACTAATTGAAGGGTGAACTTGTCCGCACAGCAAAACACACTGAAGCTGAAGTGTGTTGTATGTGTTCCTTTTCTGTCCTGGTCTTTACGCTGTTTCCCCTACGACAATAATTGAAGATGGTGTTGGTGTTGAACCTGTTGACTTCACTAACACAGATGCTGACTATGAGGTATTTACAATGCAAAATAGTACGAATGTGTTTTTGTTGTATACAGACCACCATCACGTGGTGCAACTTGCTTTCCTTGAAGAGCTTCTGAAGAGGCTGCTGGTGGTGTTCCCTCTGGACGAACTGGTCACCACAGTGGAAGACGGCAGCTAGAGGCTGCTGGTGGTGTTCCCTCTGGACGAACTGGTCCCTGCAATTGAAGAAGGTAGCAAGAGGCTGCTGGTGCTGTTCCCACTCGGCGAAGAGGTTGCCGCAGAGGAAGATTTGGGCTGCACGAGACTGCGACTTGGTGGCTTGCGATGCTTTGGGGTAGCTGTAAGACGCAGATCTGTTTTATAATCAAGAACTGGTAAGACCTGAGACAAATCAGCCAATGTTTACCTTAGTGCAATAAAATGAAGGCGAGCTGGCAGTCGCTAGGAACATTTCTCATATATTTACTTTATTCAGATGCTATGCATTAGCACATTTCTTAATGCCACTGCTGTTCATGAGCACAGAAAGCAGAAAACCTATTTTATTTAATTAAAATATTACGCCATATATTCCATCATTTTCACAAAAATGACATTATGCATCATAGAAAAAATTTCAACAACGCTTAAAAAAATTCACAGTTAACCCTTGTCTAGGATCAAAAGAGACAACATAGCCTTTTCAGCCCAGTTGCTATAAAAATTTGCAAACTAGGAGGTAAACATATGGTAAAACAAAAGGTTTGACAGATCCCACGCCTTGTCGGAATCGGTTTTATGCGAAGCAATCAGCGATTAGTTGTCTATGCGGCACTTTTTGGCTGAGAGCCAAGAGTTACGAGGTGGATCGACGTGTTTTTGTAAGCGTAGTATTTCTGTGCACATTGTGGTCTTACCAGGCACGACGACTATACTGGCGTTTAAAGGGTACCTTATGGTCTGACGTAACGTCAGCACTCAGATTAGAGAATAGATGTGAGTATTATCCAAACAAAGTGCACTTTACGGCGCTGATGTGAATACCATTCGTAACTTTCGTTAGCGTATTCCTTCGGGATTGAGCAACACTTGAAGATAGCTTACTGAATCATAGGAATACAAATCTACTGTTTTTTAAGCATCTATGAAATCGGAGCCTACACCGGAATCAAAATTCATTTTAACCCGGCATCACACCTGTATCACAGGAGTACATATGTATTGTTTATTGCTTTGTTATAAAATTGGATAGCCAGCACTTCAACCACAATTGACGCTCTACTGACATGTGCATAGGGTCTTTTTCTAAAGCAGTTCCAAGAAGTGCTGTGGCTGTGTGGTATAATGCATTACTGCCACGCAGAATGCTTGGGTTCGATTCCTGCTGAGATCCTGATTATTTTTTGCATTCCTCAGGTCAACGCTATCATTGCCGGTTTTTCTTTACGCTCTCGCATCCCAATTACCAAAGTCTGTTCTCACCGTTCCTGGTTAGATATAAACTGTCATTCACCTGTGGCGCATACGCGCTTACCGTGGGCCGTAGTATATGGGTATGTGTCACACGTGTTTGGAGGAAAGGGTTCGACGACGTACACGACAGGAGTTCCACGCTATTCATGTCATAACCAGACAGTCATATTCGTCAAACCCTCTTACCATCCTATGCCAATTTTGGTCAACACCAAGCTAAGTAAGCGGTCACGACAGCAGCCAGACGTAGGCGGCTAGATATGGATATACTATGGGAGACCAGCGCTGGATAGGTCGCGCGCCCAAAAAGGGCCCCTGGCGGGGAGTCACGACATAGCCGCTCGCGCCCAGACGACCGGCCGCACTGAACCGCGGTGAGCGCAGCACGTGCGTTTTTCCCGTGCTTCATTTTGGCGCGAACAGCTCGACCAGCCATTGCGCCAGTAATACTGCACTATGGTTTAGAAAAAGAAAACTCTGTCTGAACGCTACTTTCTCAGGAAGGCACTAGAAGACGGAGAGAAGCCCTGCAAAGCAGACTACGTCTCTGCATACGGCGTCGAAGAGACAGCGCTGTGCCTTCTCGTCACCATTTTCTGCTTGCTTGCTGGGATTTGTGTCGAGATAGTGCAGGTTCACAAGCCTCCATTGATAAGTATGTGCTGCATCGATACCAGCTGCCCACTACTGCGGAAGAAAAGAAAAGTAAGGGGCAAGGATTAGCTGCGTCAATGTTTTTCTGCCGTGGTATGTATGCCCAGCCCGCGGTATGTATGCACGCGGACGTTGATCAAGCAAACCACCATGCTAGCATAGCATGTATGGTGTCGCGCTGTTATGATAGAGGGCGCCGGATAATTTCGCGGCCACCGTGGCCGCATTGTGAGGGGGTTGAAATACAAAGAACACCAGCGTACTGAGATTTATGTGCACATTAAAGAACACCAAGCGGTCAAAATTAATCCTGATTCCCACACTACGGCGTGCCTCATAAGCATATATTGTTTGGCACTTAAAACCCCAGCAGTTGTCGATGTTGATCAAACACCTTTATTCTAAGCAGACAGAGGCAACCGGGAAAACTAACACAGTACTTTAGGCGAATTAAACGGCGAGCAAAAAATCCAAGACATTTGACCCTTTTCTAGCGAGGCTTAAATTCCGATGTCACTTCGCCACGGCAACCAATGCGCAAAGAAGCTTTACCGCATCGGCTGACTCCAGAAAGCTACGCTTCGAGTAGTCCGCTGTTTTGTTCCTGACAACTCCATCTGTAGCACAAGTGAAGTTCAACGGAGACATCCATCGCGTGCGTATTTCTCATAACAGTTCGGCGGCTTCGGTGAACGTGCCCCCGTACGCATCTCGCAGACAGACAGCTTGCCTTCTGCGTAACTGTTTGCAAATAATGTAGACTACCTGCCTATCGTTCCATTCAGTGCACGCGGTGGCATCAGAAGGAGCTTGGTGGTGGTCAGGTGAAAAAATTGTTACATGGCGGCATGCTGCATAATATGTACGTTTTATTTACGACAAAACACCGATTAAATTCTGCTCGTTGGCCCCGGTTTCCACTGGTGGCCCTCACTATCGAATAAATCTAGCAGACACGCGCTATTGGGTTTAGAAACCAGCGCGACGCCACTAGACAGTAGAGCAAGAGCAGAACATAACATACTGTGCTCGCCTGACTGCCGGGATGCAATGCGGCATCCGTTCCTATTCATATTTTTTAGAAGGAAAAGCATAGAAGGGTACGTCCTCCCTCATTTCTACGTATTGTGGCACTTCAATGCGCAACAGTACTGCAAGCATCCTTTTGTTTTGTTTCGGCGATACGCGCCCGCATCGCATCAACCAGTCGCCACCCTCGTCCGCGGGAGCGACTGGAATATGCGCGCTTTGACCGCCAGGGCGGCACTGCACACACCGCGGAAACTCCAGCGCTGGTTCCCTACAGGTAGGCCAGAAAAGCCCAAGTTTTTCCTTAAAGGGGTCCATGATCATGAAGCAGCGCGTTTAGAATGCCACATGTTTTCAGATATAAGATCCTCCGTCTTCCCTCGTTTATACGATGAAACTTCAACTCTTGTTTGTCACAATATTTTGTTTAGTATCTCGCTTGATGGATACAAGAGCCGGATCTTGCTCAAACAGGCTATGCAACAATGGCGGCATTAGGTATGAAGGTGGTTGGATGTCTCACAACGCCACCATCACACTTTCCTGTGTGGATCCAATCAATGATCACAGATCGCGACTTTCCATGACACTCAAGACTTGTATACAGTATGTTCGATACTTACGACGAAAAGGAAACAATGTAGGAATGGTGTTTATTGTCAGTTTTTCTTGTTGTCTTTCCTGTTTTGTTCAAAGCGGTGCTCTTCAAAATGTGCCTGAAAAGTACGAGGTGCTTAGTTATTCGTCTTCAAGAATTGATCACGTGTTAACACGTGAGCAGTACACATAGGCCAGATATGCAAATAAGAACTGCTCTGTTCCCCATATTACAACGCAAGAATACTAGGGGTGTGTGAATAGTGAATTTCGGAACCGAATCGAATACGAACACTAATTGAATGCTCTTCGAATAGTTAGACGACCGTTTTCAAAACAGTCCTAGAACTCCACAGCATTTAATTTCAAGCAAATATTGACAAACTTTCATCAAAGAGTAGCACACTTATAAAAACTGAGGTAAGCTCGTATACAGCAGCAGCCAGAGCCTTCGAAACATTTTGTAACTGTAGGTTCAAGGTTGAACTACAGCAGTGTCTACAGCAATCCGGTTGATACTTTGTCGCCAGTTTTTAAATAAAATTCACATATACAAGGTAAGCAATTTTGAACCAAAGAGCATGCATACAGGTAATTATGTAATGAAACAAACAGAGAAAGCTGTCATCACATGAGTCTCCCTACCAAGAGCATGTACACGTCAGTGTTGGAAGCTGTATCTGCAAGATCGATTTACGCAAACACAACACTGTTTGTTGTTATTCATGAAGCTGAATGCAGCTGTAGTCCCCACCTTCAGTTATTACAAGTTGAAGGCAGCAACTGATTAATGCGAAGCAGCTGCAGCATAGTAAAAACTGAGTAAGAATGGAGTTTTCAGGAAAAACATCTTCATCCGGCAAATGTTATTGCGTCAGTAGTGTCGTAAAAGCTTAGGCTGCACGTATATTGGTAATTTAGTGAATAAAAGAAGAAAAATGACTTCATCGTCACAGAATAGCGCGCACTTACAACGGGGACAAAGGGAGAAGATCACGACAACACAAGCGCTTGTGTTGTCGTGATCTTCTCCCTTTGTCCGCGTTGTAAGTGCGCGCTATCCTGTGACGATGAATACATACCAACTCGCCCAGTTTTCTGCTTTGTTAAGAAAAATGACCTTGAGCCGTTCGAAGATTTCGTCGCTTTAGGGTTGTACCCTAAAGCCCATGCATTAGAGGGCAGTGGTATTAAACACTTACGCAATATGTGAACATGATTAGGTTCGTGTGAAGTGGTTGGGGATGAGAGCAAGGTGGGCCTGGTTGTCCTCAACCAGGGGCCAGCAAATTATGTGGTAGCTAGGGAGCCTTCATACACACATGCCTTCCACCAAGTTCCCTGTGAATAGCCACTCATGCTCTGTTCTACCTACCCTAATGCTCGTTCCACTTATCGCATTCATGACCATTCAGACTTACTAGCACACACACACACGTGCATCCACTTGCCCTCACTAGAGCTCGCTCATGCTTGCTGAGCGTCACTCACCTTTGCACTAAACTCCATTCGTAAGTGACCGACTACTACTCGGAAAAACTAAGCCTAATGGTATGTAGCCCTACAGCACTGATGTCTTCACACCTTTCGTTTGTCACTGAACCTCTATTACTCGGCTGTGAAATGAATGTGGGACGAGCAAATTTCAATGTACTTAAGGTGACGGTACCACGGTCGCCATCTTGCGAGTAGTTTCTGCTTGAGCCACCAGAAGACGCCACTAAGTCACGTTTGGAAAAAAGGGGAGGAAAACGCACTCTCCGCCGTCGTAGCATGCGGTGGCGAAGAGCCTGTTCCTGCTGCAACTAATCCATTATTTTCGGGGGTGCCGCTGCTTCCATAATCTCCTTTGAAACGTTTCAAATGTGCGTGACGCTCTCCCTCCCCCCCCCCCCCCCCCCACTCCCCAACAACAACAACATCAACAAAAAATTGGCCGCGTATCTGCGTGCTTCGCTGCAAATGTCGCGTAAAGACGATAGAAGAGGCGCTGCGTGAGATATGAACGCCATCTGGCAATACGTCGGGAAACGTGAATGCTGTGTTGCGGGCTGGTAGTCCCGGCGCAGCAGCAGGCAAGACCGGCGGGGACGCCAGCCAGCCCGAACACGCGGTTTGGCGCGAAGCGCCGAAGCAGAAGAAACGTCCGCACTCAACGAGTACTCTCCACACACTCTTTTATATTCACGTCGCCTGGGTAAAGCAGGAATGCCAGAGCGGAACTGAGCTCGCTCGCTGGATTTCAAGCAAGACGGACGTGCCTGCCGCGATGTCCTGGATTACTCCTCGTACCTCTCGCTGACCGGCGCCCCGTGACGGACTCCTCGCCCGCTATGCCGTGCGCCGCTCATCGACGGGGCCTTCGCCGCTTCGCCGATGTTGTGCACCGTGCCTCTAGCTGTGTTTCGCGGACCCGTCCCTGAACTCCCGTGACTGTTTCCCCATCTTTCCTGTCCTCTTTTCTCTTCGTTGGATGGATGTGCTCCTATCACTTTTCTCTCTATTTTCCCACTATTCTTTTATTCCCTCCTTACCCCCACCCTACAAGGCACTGCGCCGTGTCGCTTATAGGCAGAGAGAAATTAGGTGCCTTTTTCCTTTCCTTAATAACCACAGAAGAAGAAGAAGAACTGAAACCGAAACACAACAATGAGCTCGCGCCAAGCTCGCGCAGAGGGCAGGCACGGAGGAAGCCAAGTTTCGGCGCAGTCGCATTTTCAGCGCAGCTTAAGAAACCAGGGTTTCTAGAATTACGTATCTATGTATTTTCTATTAAAGGAACACACCACCTAATACTTACCTAGTGATGTTGCGCCTCAGATATGCGTAATGTTTGCTTTTTGATCAACCATGTAGACAAGTATGAACCTAGTGAGCCGTTCACGATGGCTGGCCCTTGTGCAAGGGGTTCAACTTTGGCCGAGTGGCTGAATCGAGGGACGTGCCGACAAACAGAAAGACAGAAAGACAGACCAAAATTTCTGCGTTTAAGTTCCCCAAGAAAGACTATCGTCTTTAAAAAAGGCACGGTCCCGAGAGCCTTTGTACTCCCGTGCAACTGTCCAGAAAAGAGGTGCCTCTCTCTCTCTCTCCTGGTAACGTATAACTATTTACAATAGAACGGTTAGGCGCTGAGCCGCGCTGCCGCAAGGGTTGCTGGAAATAATGGTTTGGTTTCTGAACCGACTCTTTCTCTCCCTCGCTAAAAAAAAGTAGAAGACCGTTCGTTTGTGCAGTAACTTCTCGAGGAAGTTCTTCAGTGGCCCTGAACACCGTCAGTGTTGGGTCGCGTGGAACAGCCCCGACCTTGTGCACGTGCATAGTAATTATAGATTTCTCCACTGTCACCAGCTTTGGCTCGACTGTAAATGTAGTGTGGGTGTCGCACATGGTCCGCTTGATACTTATGGCGCTACATTCAGAAGCTACCCAGAAAGCTCCTTTCCACTACTTCCTGGCTATCATTACACAAAGCACCCTTTTCATGCCTTGCAATGAGCCAAAAATAGTGATATTATATGCATGAACGAAGGAAGGGCTTCGCCTTTTTGCCAGCTAAAGCACCGTGAGCCTTATACATCCCTAAACAGGTGTGTGGGGCACCGCTTCCTTTTCCTCTGTTACATAGCTATTTGAAATCTTCAAGAATGTGAATATGGATTAGGGTGACATCGGCCATGTTGTGGCGCAAGCGTGGCGAGTAGGCAGAGAGCGGAAAGGAGGTCAAGCAACGCGACATACATACTTCGAGGGCGCACTCACAAACATACACGAACGCACTGCTCAGCTTTAGCCTAACGTATGAGAGGTATTTTTTTTCAGCTATAAAACGAGTCCTCCTAGCACCGCAGCGAAGAGTCACAAGTCGTAACGCATATGCGAATTGCGTCCTTTTGGGAGTATTGAATAATAAAATGTGGCAGGGCTCTTTCTCGGCGCCGAAAGTCGACACCCGAAAACTAGCTCAGCTTTTCGAAGAGGCTCTCCAATAAGGCTCACGGAAGCGATTGTTTTTGTACTAAAATTGTCATTTCTTCCCGCAGGTTGGCTGCTATTGGCAAAGTTGGGCAAACTTATGCGAAGCAGCCAAGTGTGCAGCTATAGTACAGAACTCGATCTATGCACTGCTTGTACTTTCAGTGCCGGCCAAAATTTCCCAATGTGCATTATGATCAGTTGTCTACGTAGCAACAGTGTAAAGTAAGAAATAAATAAAACAGAACACAAAGAGAGACGGCAGTTGAACGAAGAACGCATTCAGTGCGAAATCTCCACCGAAGCGTCAAGAAGGTTGATCCTGACAAGGACTTTTTTTTGCTGGCTTCTGCTAGAGGTGGTGGATGTCGCCGCATCCTTTTTCCCCGTCTTAGCACAGTACACATGGTTGGGAAAGTTTAGAGTCCTCATAAAGCGCGAAAAGTGCCCGTCACCATCTACACGAGTGCTACAAAAAAAATAATTGGTTGACGTCACCTTATGATGACGTCACAGATCACCAAAATTTTTGTCATCGTGACATCATTACATGACATCGCTGCTTGGTCAAAGGTGGGCAGATCCCCGAGGAACTGACAAACCGCGTGAGGTACGGAAAGCTTTCGGTGGGGGTAGGGGGGGGGAGAAAGTCGACTGAGAAGAAGAAGAAGAAGGCGGCTTTGGCGTTCGAATCCTGTTAGTCAAATGCATAAGGGACCCTGACAGTTTTATTTGGATACATATTTCGCACGCCCCCTGCGCACTTGCCGGGCTTTCGCGAATGCGACGGCGCACCTGTCAGAACCAGATCAGTTCGCGCACATGGTACTCGAGATCTTTTCATTCGTTGCAGAGCCGCCGCACAGTGGTGTGGTAAACGAAGTGATCACATAAAGCGGTTGCTTTAGGAAATTCGCACGCGCTCACCGATGCGAGCACTCATAGCGCCAGCATATGGAATGACCCCAGCGAAAACTCACGAACACATTTTTTTTTCACGTTTTGCCGCCAGACATTTTTGAGATGCGACAGAAGCCCCAGAGCACGCAACTAAGCGCAAGGGTTTCAAAAAAGACGCCCGCGGCTTCGCATAGAATAATTTCTTGTTACTTTGCTAAATAGTACAGAGACTGGACTGGTCTCAAGCATTATTTTTTCTCTTGAGGCACCCTATGTGGTCACTTTGAATTGAAACTTCACCGTGTAACAAAAATTCTATATTTGGCGGGGGGATAGGCGGCTCACACGTATGCCTAACTCAGGGGATTATGGCTGCACCCAGTGAGCTCTCGTTGAAAAGGCCCATCGGAGGGGCACGCTTGAGCGCGTCTATGTTTTCTGCGAAAGCCTCATTTACTAGGTGTCTATGGCGGCCGATGCCGGCGATACTGAGACGGTAAATGAGCTACGTCGCGCACTCTGGCCTGTGAAGGGTGCCTAGAAAATAAGACGTCACGTGTTCTACGTGAGCAAAAGGATTATCTGCTAAATTTAGTTTTGCTAGAGGTTGTTAGTTCATATAGCGTAAATTGTGCGCGTGTTGTCTATTTCACGCAGTCCAAGCTTTATTCCTGCGTTGCCAAACTTCAGTAGGCGTCGGGACGCGTCAGGTATGTTTTGCTGCGCGCGGCGGGGAACGCTAGAGCTCACGAAGCCATCCGCACTTTTCGCTGCAGTCAGGGAAATATGGCTCGCTAACTGACGGCTTGCAAAATAGTTACTGCGCATATGCGAGCAAGCTTGTTTTCCACACGAAAGCCTCAACCACAGACTAGCAGACGAATATTTTTTTTCCCATTTACCACTAATCCCTGTCTTTCCTTTCTTTCGTTTTCCCCTTTCTCTCAGTGAAAGAGAAAACTTACAGTGAGGCAGGACATTCCTGAAGTACGTATTGAGAAGCCTTGGTGCTGATCCTGCCCCTTCGTATGAATGTGAAGGGGTGAACACGCTTAGAGCAAGAAAAACAGTCAGGGAAGAAGTTTTACATATGTTTGCAAAGTGGGCGCCAGATGCAACACCCTCTACGACGGAGCTGCTTTGTCGGCACTTTCGGAAAACGGGAGACAGCATGTAAGAATGGATTCGCAGCGCGCCGTTGAGTACACAGCGAGCGCATAGCAATGGGCATTTCTGAGAACGCGTCCTCCACTCCTGTCGTAGTGTGATGACGTCAATTGAGGCCTCATCTAGTCTAGAGGTTGTTGGCCAGTGGTCGCTCACTATTTTTCAAAGTGTCAATGGGCCTTCTTCAGGTCCGAACGGCGCCTCCAGTGGAGATCACCGAAATCGAATCTGGGGGTCCGTGGCCTCCGCGCACCGGTAAAAAAATCTCGTGGGTCTGGTATTTTTCGGGATAATTTGCAAACGACGCCAGGTGCCCCTCAGTTCGCACCTGCCTCTCAGTTCACACCTGTTGCCGCCCCGTGCAACCTTTATAGAAGCTGTTTGGCCCTGTGACCCCCCAAAAACATGGCGCGCGTCAAGTCACCACCACTTCGCATGCGCAGGCTAGTCTCCAGAAAAAAAGTCTATTGTTATCCTATCGTTCAACCGGCGTCACGTGAGATGTCAAACACACACACACTGCCAAACAATCGTCACCGCCCCGCGAGGGGAAAGCAGGCTTCCAGGTAATCTCCTACGACCCTCAAAAATATGAGGAGGCAAGGTCAAGTTCTTTGTGTGCTTCAAAAACGCTTCTACAGTCACCTGAGTACAAAGGCGAGCAACCAAGCAATTCCTGGAATCCTCGGCACAATAGCCTAACCTGCTGGCTATGCATTCATGATGTACAGTGCAACACGCTTTCTTCCCTTCTTTCTTTCTCTCTCCCTCTCTTTCTTTCTTTCTTTTTCAGCAGCCTCATGGGGTTACATTGTGCATTGAAGACGTGGCGACTAGATGTAGCCTCTGAAGTCTGGAGAAATAACCCATCCGTGTTTTGGCGGCTTAGTAATTTCTAGAGGCGCCACTTTTGACGAACGTCCGAACTGACGCGAAAGAACTTGATGTTTTTTTCACAGATGGCGCCACCGCCAAAAAATGTTTGAGAGATTTATTATTGAAAATCTTTTGTTTCAAGCACCACTTCGTAAAGTTAGTGAGCACTGGTGATTATAAGACACTGCATGGTCCTTCTAATGTGCAATACTTGTTGTGAATTAGCCTACAAAGGAAAAAAAAAGTAAATTTGCGCGAACCTGGCAAGCAGAAAAATGAGCTGAATTCACTGCTGTCCTACAAATTTTCTAATTAACTTACGACAATTTTCTCTTCATAGAAACCTAGAGAAAGGCTTGCTGCTTGAATACTGAAGATTTCGGAGTTTCAGCTTGGATAGTTTTGTCCCTTCGTCGGTAATGCCTGACCAAGTAGAGCCATAAATTGCTGAATTGAAGTTGTAATAATTCAAGAACTGTTCGTCAGAACACAAAACAACTTCGCGTAGACATAAAGTACATCGTAGCCTGGAAACCCATTCAATATTGTTGTTCTGCACAGAACAGAAAAAGAGTTATTTACTCATAAACTTTCAATATTTTGCCCATTTTTATTGGAGCGTGCATCAATTTTTAATTGGTCTACTGCCAATATCTCTTCATAGAAACCTTGCATAACGCTTCGTTAAAAGGCTCTGCAAATTTCATTTCGTTATGTTGAACAGTTTTGCTGCACTGGCAGTACAACGGAGGCTTGTACAGCAAAAACGCTGTTTTTTGCTCACACTGTTTTCATTTCCATGAACTAACGCTCCAGAGTAGGCGACAATACTAGCTATCATTAGAAAGCGTAGAACGTAAGCTTTCTAATGCAATGCAACTCATATTCATCCATTGAGCAGAGCAAGCACAGTCAGCCAGTAAACAACGACTAAAATGTCGAGTGCTTTTATCGCATATAGTGCAAGCCATTTTTAAAAGACGAGCTACAGAGAACTTTCTGAGTCTCTATATGCAGATTAATATCACTGTACAGAACAGAAGCCTCGCAGTAGTTTGGTTAACAAGCAAGTCAGTGGCTCGCAATACAACACATTTCATTATCCTTTCTATGTCGACAAAGATAACCTATAATATAGTGGTCATCAGCTTTCAACTAGCCTTTGTAAGCGACTGGATGACATGTCCTTCTGCCTGGCAAGAATATGAAGAAGAAGAATTTTACTGTAAGCACGCACTAAAATGAAACTGATGTGAAGGGTAGGCGTACGTATGTTTAGCAAAAAGCCGTACTTCAAAAGTGCCTAAAAAACTGTGGGGTATGTATAACATGCCAAACCACGATACGATTATGGGGCACGAAATAGCGGGGGTGTCCAGGATTAATTTCGGCAACCTGGGTTTCCTGAACGTGTACAAGTGTTATCGCATTTGGACCCCACCAAAACGCAGCCGATATGGCAGGGAATCGGACTCACATCCTCTTACTGAGCAGTTCAACACCTACCTGCTAAGCTATCATTGCCAATCAAGGAGTTAAGTACACTAACGTAGAAAAAAAATATTCGGCAGATCCCACTTACCGTGGGAATCGATGTTATGCGAAGCATGCGCGGGATGGTGACTGTGGCATAATTTTTCATGTTGAGCGAAAAGTTACGGAATGACGCTAGAGAATTGTGGAAGTGTATAAACACACTCACATGCTGAAGAGTCGCATATGTATTATTTAACCACTTGTTTACAGTTGCGTAACGATGCTAACAGCAACATGGGTGTTACCATCACCAGATGCGGTAAGCTGATATGTAGTGCTTATATTCTTCAATACTGGATAGCGCTAATCCGAACAGCACAAAGAAGAAACACAAATGCACAGGACAGGCGTCACTCGCAACTAAGCTTCATTCAGCAAAGTTCCCCTGGATATACACACAGCCGAGTGGCACACGCAGACGCACTGCACGTACGTTACAGTCACAGTTGCGTTACAGTTGTTATGCTTATACTTATCTGTTATGACGGGAACGCACGAACGGTTCACGAACCCGTGTGTATGTGTAGAAGGGGTTCTTGACAGTTCTTGAACAGGGTCATCACCGTGATCAGTGAGCACCAGCAGCTGGACCGGACTTGTTAATCGAATCCGTTCGTGATCGCGGCTATATACGAGGGGTCTAAGTGTAGTGAAGTGCGAGGTATAGGACAGCTGGCGGAAATCCTGGATGGCTCTTACGATGAAATAATTTATGACGCCTCCTATCCGGCACGTGACAGCGAGGTCTTTTGATGACCAGCCCACATTCAAGCCGTCTTTCACGCTGTATAACGACCAGGCGTTGTTGGGTCTTGATAAATCAATGTTGAAGTCACCGGCAATGATGAGAGGCCCGGTTCACTCGGCAGATTTATTGTAGGAAGCATTAACCCCGGTTTTTGCATACTTGACGTGGTCCACGTTGCGGACCACATGAACGAGTGCATGGCAGTTGAGCGTCTTCCAGAGGTGTTCTGTCTTCAGCTTCCTCACTTTCCTTGTGTCCGCCACGATGGTGTAGCGGTCACGGTGCTCGGCTGCCAGGGTTGCCAATGGTGGCTACTTTTTGCCAAATTGGCGAATTTGAGAGGCCCGTGGCGACCTAAAATTATGAATGGCGACATGGCGAATTTTTGGCGATTTTCAGCTTAGGTCTCCATTTAGTTATGCATCCTAAGCTCAGTGCCTTCCCAACGAATGAGCGGCACTATTCTCTGTATTCTTCTTGGTTTTGAGGTGCACATTGCGCGCCGTTCTGTATGTCCGTCCTGTAACTCGTGTGTATCTCCTCAATTCATCTATATGCTTCTAACTAAATTCATCTAGATTCATCTAGATGCTTCAGAGCTTCGCTAAAGTTTCGCTTCTGAAGGGGCTAGATAACGGGTTGGTCGTGTGTTCCGGCCATTTGTTCCGCCAAAGCTCCAACTATTCTGAATAGCTTGGCGACCTATTCACCGCTGCAGTATCCCCTAATCGAGCTCGCATAGCGAAGATGGGCGGATACGCGGGTGTTCGTGCAATAAAAAATTATTTATTCAGGCATTTTCTACTGTTCTCGGTGAGCGTGTGCAATGAAAACAATTGCTATATAACATTTTACAATGTCTACCTGTTCAATTATAACGCACTGGATTGACACGGGTAGATATAAGTGATTATATATGAAAGGGACAGTGGCGTCCGGTATCATATTAGTTCACACTGAAAGGCATAAGACTCACTAATGAACGATACCTGTAAGAATTCTGTCTTACTACTTTTCATAAACCTGTTAATCCTTTTTTTCATATGAGGGGATGTAAAGCTGTCTACAAGCAACGCCTTCGCGGCTTTCGCCTAAGGTTTACCACATTTTTACATTTGAAACGAGCGGACAGGGATCGAAGGATATCATTAGCGTTTTATCCTTTCATACTTGCGCCTCCGTGCACATCTTGCGGCCAGTCGGAGAACCAGGTGCACCAAGCACTCGCATGGTGAAGGGGCGATGCGCCTGGCATTGAGAAATGTCAATATACTTTAAGGGCTTTGAATGGCATTGTATTCTACGGGGCTATACATCAGTGGAAGTTCTTATTACTAGAATATGCCGCACATATCTAGAATGGCGACTTTTTTGGCGAAATTTGTAAAAAAATGGCGACTTTTGGCGACTTTATGCTCGTCGTTTGGCGACATTCACTCGAAAGTCAGTGGCAACCCTGTCGGCTGCTGACCCGAAGGTCGTAGGTTTCATCCCGGCCGCGGCGGTCGCATTTCGATGAATGCAAAATGCTAGATGCCCTGTGAGGGATAAGGTTCGGGTAATCACGGCAACTTAAAGAATTGTTGCCGAGACGGACGAAGACATTTGCAGCTTGACGTTATAAGGCTTTAATGCCACAAAATGATGATGAAGCTTGGCGCTTTACAATGCAACAGCGAAGAACTGCCCTATAGCTACTAGCACGACACACGTTCTTGAAGGACTCAAGGTCTGACCCTCAGCGTAGTCCCCCACTGCACTACACAAGATTTGTGTGAACACTTCACCGTGTGACGGTCGAGGGCGGATCAGTCGATGAATTGTGCTGCATCTTACGCCGACAGCAGCGATGACACAGGCATGGTCGGAGCGGAGCGTGCGGCAAAGCCGATGTGGCAAAGACGTCCCGGACAGCCAATAGTAGGCCCAGGTCTGGAATACGCCCGGGTCCGAGAACAACGGACCGGCGCCAGCTGCTGGAGCGCCTGGTAGACGGGAGCCAGGCTCGAACTGTCACCAGGCACAGGGGTAGGCTTCGGGAGCAGGACCCGACGAGCGCTTCACCCTGCGACTGCTTCGTTCGGTTTCCGTTCTCGAACGCTCTCCTCGTCTTCTTCTACTTCTCTCTCTTCCACACGGCTTGGCTTGACTTGGACGACACGATTCCGCCTTTTCCATGTCTCGTCGTCGTCTTCGTCGGTGCACCGCACATCACAAAACACCAACGCCGTGCACCAAATGGGACTACCGCGCACATCATGACATGCCCATGTACTGTGCGATCTCGGTGCGCGTAAAAGAATACCAGATGGTCAAAATTAAAACCTTATTATTATTTTCACTTTACTTGCGTGTTGTAGTGTGTGTTCGCATTTACTGTGTTGGTTGAGACTTTGTATCACCTGTGGCACATAGCCCCATAACATAAACTCTGGTGTGCGGGTATGTGCCACACGTGACTGAGAGAAAGGGTTTCATGACATACGCGACAGAAATTTTGCGTTATTCATGTCATGATCAGTGCATCGTGTTCACCATACACCGATCCCCTGCTATGTCAATTTTGGTATATTAGAAGTTATGGAGGCGACCAGGAGAGCGCCCAGGACGTAGGCGGCTAGATAGATAGATAGATAGATAGATAGATAGATAGATAGATAGATAGATAGATAGATAGATAGATAGATAGATAGATAGATAGATAGATAGATAGATAGATAGATAGATAGATAGATAGATAGATAGATAGATAGATAGATAGATAGATAGATAGATATGGCAGGGAATCGGACCCACATCCTCGTACTGAGCAGTTCAACACATACCTGCTAAGCTATCATTGCCAATCAAGGAGTTAAGTACACTGACATAGAAAAAAAATTCGGCAGATAGAAAAAATTCGGAAGATAGAAAAGCCCAAAGTGCCTGAGGTTCGCTAACAAATGCTTCGCATTTAAATATCAAGCTTGAAACCCGTTGCATCGATTTTCATCGGGTTTGCTTCAGTTAAAAGAAGATATTTGCCCGCTTTCGCCAAAAACTTCCAATTCAGGCCATGAGGAAGATTTCTGAAGATCAGTTTTTAAAAACCACAGAATTGGGCTGACAACTTGGCAGGAAATGACAGTTGTGTAAACTGCAATCGCATACAACATTTAAAGGAAACAGATGTAGAGAAACGTTTTGAACACTAATTTCTGAGCATGACTTTGTACAACCCTTGGCATCAGTGAAGTAATGAAGTTCGCAGATGCTCGAGCAGATGAAGTTTGGACAGCTGCGATATCTGCGTCTGCTGCAAAAATAAATGCTTGTAAACTTGGTGCTCAACTTTCTCTTGCGACTTCGTGCAGAATAAGCAAAAAAGGAGAAAAAAAAACACGGGACCTAACACAAGTTCTTCCGTATTCGTTATAACAGATCCTTTTTTTTCTTTTTTATTGCTTACGTATGAGTCTTTCGCTACAGATATCTTTTCATTCGGTCCAACGGTTGCCTCACGATATCTCCGTGCTTTATGTGTATACCAACGTGAAAAGTAGAGTTGGACGGAGGTAAAACTTTCTCTTGAAATATAATTGGAGGTCAGGTGAATAGGGGTGGCACACCGGGCCCGTGCTCCCCCCCACCCCCTTCCACTCCAAAAAAAATTTCTGCCTAGGCCACTGGTTGGTACGAGTCCACGTAACGGTTGCACACGCGAAAGTCCAGGTACACGTTCACCCGTGCCTGCGGTAACCCCCCTACCTTTTTTTTTTGATGCTGTGTAATCGTAATTAATGTAATCGATGCGTGGAAGCTTGCAGTACGCAACCGTATAGCATACAAATTACGTCACTATGTCGCTGCGGTACAGACAGCATTGCAAAACACAGTACTCACCATGCATACATATGATGACGGCGTCACCAACCACCGGTCTCGCTTGATTTGGGCCAGCCAACGTTTTTTTAACGTTGGGCTCGACGAGAAGCGAAACATTTAACTCTGTTCCGACTGTTGTTTAAACATTGTGGAACGCAACAACCTGTCATGCTTTGTTCGCTACAAGCAGCCGGTGACTCAGTGCAAGCGAACGTTGACGCGCGAGCGCACCACAGAAAACGTAGAATTCACGGCGTCAAGTTCCACTCGTCGAACTGCACAGGTAGAGCACGTGTAACCACTGTTTCCGTGGTCGTCGCAGTGCTACATAAGTAACACCGCGAGCGCGGAGACAACCTGCAACCACCTCAACACTCACGGCACTGGCGTTGACCACGTTGAGCCGGCTGACCTGAGAACCAAAATGGCGGCAGACGAAGTTGGCAACTAGGGCGACCGTCAAAACTTGCGGGCGTCGGCATGTACCCTTTCAAAGGCTGACACCACCCTAAAACCGGGCGGGAGGCGTGTGTGTATGAAGGCGCCCTAAAACAAGTATCAAGAGGCGCCGAAAGCGCACCCCTTAGGGACTATACACGCGCTCTCCGCACACCCGAACCGCACATCCGCCCCGCACGAACGGCCGAGAGCGGCCGCTCCTACGACGTCACGAAGAGCGGTTCTCAACTTTTGCAGCTGCCCTGCCCGCTTGCCAGGCTCGAGTCTCATTGGCTGCTCGAAGGCGGCCCGGCGGCCGCCTTCAGAGCAAACATGGCGCTTGCTCGAAACCATAGAGTTAATATACTGACTCTAGAGGAAAAGCTGGGCCGCGAGACCGCAAACCACAAGAGCGCTGACATCTTGGTACGTTGTCATTCTTGCCATCACATATCAATCCTAAAGAAGCATTTCCACAATTTAAAACGCGCGGATACTGTTCTATGGTTATTTTGAATACTTTTACGAAAGAATACGACGGCTATTTATGCAATTTAGCGTGCGCGGAAAGAAGCGTTTGCAGGCTGGTTTACTAGATGGCGCCACCATATCAACACCAGACTAACAAGACTAACACTCGAGAGTGCGCTCGCGGCCGATTGCGCTGGTTTCCGCGTCGTGTTAAAGCCCCTGAAACTTCGTTTACGTAGTGTATCTCGTAGTTGCCATAGTGTCCCGTTGTGTGCGTTTTCTGTTGCCACGTACCACTCGAATACATGTGACAGCCCTTTTTTCTTTCAAGCTGAAAACTTCAATGCAAACCAGGACGGACGGCAAAGATTTACAGATGAGACAAGCATTGAAAGTTATGTAACTAGGCGCAACCGATGTTTTTTTTTTTAATCTTTTTAACGGCGATAAAGTTTTGTGTGCCATGTATCTTTAGTTTTGATTGAAGCTTTCGGGTGACGTCTGACTCACATTCGCCGCTGCATGCTGCAATCTGTTCTGCTTACGGCGTTCTGCTTTACGGCACTATGTGCTGAAGCACGGCAGCAATGAGCTGAAAAGGAACGTGGATACAGGTGTCTCGTCATGGCAAGTCGAAGCACCCCGCCACCACGGCCTACGCGCTTTGCTTCGAGCTGCGAATCTGTCGAGTGACGCTTGTGCCAGCGAACGGAGAAACTTTGTTCGTTATGCATTATCGGTAGGGCGTGCGTAGTGAAAACTATTCACAAAGAGGTGGAAATGTTAACTGTTATCAATCGGGCCAGCTGCACAGACAACGCTACACTAACACACGGTTTCACGCATCAAAACACAGCTGATGTTCCCTGAACAGCGCGTAGCTGGCTTAGGTTGGTAGAATAAAACTGATTACTACCGTCAAATATAGCGAGCGTCTCAGGGTCTGGCAACGTTCGTTTTGTTCCATCATGGCGGAACCCATGCGGTTATAGGTTTCAATGCATGGGCCCTATGGGAGCTTTCCTCTAGAGTCAGTATAGTAACTCTATGCTCGAAACGGGCGCGAGGCCTATCGCTGCATCGATGAAAAAAAACTGCTGATTTTATTGTTGTGATCATCATAAGCGTTATACAACTCCCGCGGAGATGTTCATCGAAGGTAGCCAGCCCGTGTGCACTTCCTGGTCCCGTCAGTGCGTGCGATCGTCAACGTAACGGAGAAACGGACGCAGTGTGAAAGTGTGTTGTGGTGATGCGGGAACAAGTGTTCGCGTCGGGTGCGTTGTGTGTGTGCCGTTCGTCGCGGCAAATAATAATAATAATAATAATAATAATAATAATATTAATAATAATAATAATAATAATAATAATAATAATAATAATATAATAATAATAATAATAATAATAATAATAATAAAAATTTTATTTGCACAACAATGTGAGGCCTCCGGTGACGTGCAAGGCTAGGCAGAAAGGAAAGACCCTTTCGCACATGCGTCTGCTGGCCCGTAAACACAAGGCAAGAAAGAGAGAAAAAAAGGGGGGAGGGGGGCAGAGGGTGAGGTCATCACGAGTCGCTGGACAAATGGCGACTGTACAGAGAGCAGAGATGTTTTGAGTCTTCGCCGCTGCAAGGGGGAGGTGCGCCAACACTCATGGGAAGAGTGAGGAACTCGCGTACGGTGGCTGGGATGGCGGAGGAGCCGTGACGCTTAGTTCGTGTGTGCAGAGGCTCCGGCTGACCCGAGCGTTTGTTCACACGTACTCCTGACGATGAGGGGGTGTCCGCCAGGGAGCCGACGAGTAGACGACAGAGCAGGCGCATATGGGTCACAGCACGACGTTGTCGCAGAGGACGCCACTTGGCCATCTTCAGGCGGGTAGCGTAGTCCGCCGGCGGAGACTTTACGGAGCGTGCGTAGAGGGTGCGCGAGGCTCTTCTTTGTACGCTTGCGATGCGGGCGATAAGGTGCTGCTGGTTGGGTGACCATACGGCGCAGCCATATTGAAGGATAGGCAGCACGAGTGATGTGTACCGAAGGGCAAATGTAGCGGGGCCGCATGGTTTAGAGACTCTGGACACGAAGCCGAGGACGCGGCGGGCCTTAGCAACGACGCTCGCAACCTGAGGCTGAAGTCCAGAGTGCTGGTGAACGTGACACCCAAGATTTTCAGTGAATCCTCCGTGGGAAGAGGGATACCGCGCATAGAGTATAAGGGCTTGGCAGGTAGGCGAGCGCTGCAAACTTCATCACACTGCTTTTAGCGGGGGACAGCTTCAGGGGGTTGGAAATGATCCAGGAGTCGATTACCATTAGGTACTTCTGGAGATCTTGACTTGTAGAGGGTCATAGGATAGGGGCAAGGATGGACGTGGTGTCCGCGTACTGCACAAGGGGGAAGCGGTTGTCCTGGGGCATATCGTTGACGTATATCAGGAAGAGGGTTGGCCCAAGGACAGAACCCTGAGGCACTCCTGAAGGCACAGGTATCCTCTTCGAGTGGGCGCCAGAATATGACACTTTGGCTGCGCCCGATCAGGATGTTGGCCAGCCACCTGAGCAGGCATCCACGAATTCCTGATTCCTTCGCCTTGTCCAGCAAGAGGAAAATGTTGATGGTGTCGAAGGCGATGCTCAGGTCGAGCTGAATGAGATCCGTTTCTGCGCGGTTGTCAAGATTGTGACTTACGATTTGGTTGACGGTAGCCAGGGCTGTGTCGCTGCTGCGGTCATGGCGAATGCCAAGCTGCGAGGCAGGAAAAAACTTTCTCCGCTCGAGAAAGTGAAGGAGTTGGCTGTTCAGAACACGTTCAAACGTACGGCACATGACCGACATAATGGAGATTGGACGATAGTTCTTGGGATCGTTAGAGGGCTTGGATTTCCCTTTGTGAACAGGGGTAACCAGGCCACGTATCCAAGAGGCGGGCACAGTCCCATGGTCAAGTAGGGATTGGAACAGAGTGCACAGGGATACAAGCACTTGGGGCGCAAGCAGTCGAAAGAAGGTGGGCGCCATGCCATCGGGACCGGGGATGGGAGATGGTTTGATTTTGGAGATGGCTGAGGACAGTGCTTCTGGTGAAAAAGTCAAGCAGTGAAAAAGACAAGCAGTGAATCATCACGCGAGTCGTCGGAAGCTTAGTTGGATGCGCGCCTTGATCACGTGGAGAGAATTTTTCAAATAGTTCGCTGTCATCGGCGGGGGCTTGAACATAGATGGAAGAAAATTGTTCAGCAAAGAGATCAGAGACTTCCGCAGGGCGGTCAACAAGCTTTCCATGGATGTTGAAGCTCGGGCGGTAACGTGATGACCGAAGACTATTCACGTAATACCAGAACACCTTGGGGTTCTCCGTAGCTTTCTCAGCTAGCCTGGTGGTGTAGCGCTGATGCTCTACGTGGATCGCTGCCTTGAGGGAGCGCTGGTGCGCCTTCGCCAGTTGGAAAGTGATGGGGCACTGTGTTCGGGAGGCCTTCCGAAACAGCAATCGTTTTTGTCTCGCTACCTTCATGATTTCTGGGGTGATCCACGGGCGGTGCCTTCGCTTGGACGTTCTGGTGCACGATGGTACATACTCGCGTTAGATGGCCGATGCCATGTCGCACCACAATTCATAGTTGCCAAGGCAGTCGTCGCCAGATGAGGTCATACACCAGGGTGCAAGGTGCACTAAGCGCGCTAGGTGAGTATGGTCAGTCTCGTCAAATTTCCACTGCTGAAGAGCTTGGTACCCGTTTCGGGGTAACACTGCAGCGTAGCGCACTTCAATGACCGATCGCTGTTAGACAGGCCTTCACTTGTTGTGCAGGAGGTTACTCGGGTTGGGTCGGCCACGAACACAAGGTCTAGGGAGGATGAGGTACGATCTCTTGAAGATTATGTAGGTTCGAGGCATGTCTGGACGAGGTTGGCTGATGTCATGACGTCTAGGAGTAGGTCGTCGGTGCAGTCGTGTGGGAGGGGGTTATCGTGTGAAGTCCACTCAATATGAGCATTGCAGTCACCGAATACCAGAACGTTGGTATACTGCTTGCTCAAGGCGAGTGAAAGGGGTGAATCAAGGTGCTTATACGCTTCATCCTTTAGTGAAGGCGGGCAATATGCGCAGCAGACCAGCACGGTACTGTGCGGTAATATAAGCTCGACAAAAAGAGCATCAAGATCATCGTGTTCCAAGTCGAGCTGGCGGTTCATTTTTGCAGGAGTTGGGAAAGCCATCAAGACGCCTCCACCCCGGCCACACCTATCCTTCCGAGCACTGTGTACCCGCTTGTGTCGAAAAGCTCGCTGCCAGTCACGCTTGCGTCGAGCCAGGTTTCTGTAAGCAACACGACATTATTTGGCGGGATTGCAGACAGATGCGCATGTAAATTCACTATTTTCTTGCAGACGCTTCGACCGTTGTTGTACCAAAACGTTAGCGTCTTCACGCGGGGACTTAATGTAGGTGGGGCGGGCGCCGAGTGGCTCGAACGCGAGGCCGTCGGGGATGGCGGGTGACCGGGTATTGAGATGGAAGGCGACGGTGGGATGTGAAAAATGTCATCAGGTAAGTGGGGCAAGGCACACTGGAAACAAACCCAGGAGGGGTAGCCGCCGCCGAGGCGTCGGTATTCTTGGAGCGACATGTACACGCACTGACGGTGGCACCATCCGTCACAGTCATCACAACAAAGCACTGCTTGGTGGTCGTATACACGTTTGTCGCAGCGTGCACATACTGCTGGCCTTGGGTTGGGGGACATGCCACCGCATGTAAGCAGGGATGGGCCAGGGTGCTCGGGAGACACACCAGTCAGGAGAACGCTGTGGTAAGCGCAGACAGGCGACAGAGGGCAAACTCTTGAGAGGGGAGACCGCAACAGGTGGACGGTTAGGCTTACATCGAAGCTTACGGTAGTCGAGCCGAAGCTTCAGCGATGATAATACTATCAGGATGGGCAAGTTTTATTGCTCCGTCATTGTCGTCATCGTAATGCGCAACGTCGTGCAAGTGTTTTTGTGCCCGATGGTATGCGCTGTGGTGAAACTTCTGCGCACCGTGTCACATCTGATCAATTCTGTCCAGTGCTGTGAAGTGTGTTCAAGAAATGGAAACCGTGAAATAATTAGGAGCGCGGTGCTAAGTTTTCGATTTGCGTGGTTGCGTGCATGTGCCCTGAAGTGGAGGTTGCATACAAGCCATTATCGTGCTTGTAGTGTAACCCATTGAGGCGAGCATTATGATCGACGTTCCATAAATCCGTGGAATTTACATAATTCAATGCCAAGGTTCCGTAGACCAGATTTAAAGCAAGTGGAAGTGTTACAATAAATTATGATGTACTTGAGAGCAGTTATATGTCTTCGTAGACCTGCTATATATCTTCGTAGACCGAGTCCAATGACCACTCAAGTTACATTCAACAAAGATTAAAAAAACAGATTTTGAAACTTCTGCTGGAATGCCCCACGACCATCTTGTTAAACACCTCACTGCCTTCAACAAAGCTAGTGCGTGTAGCAAAATGTTCTAAGCAGACGTAGACAAGAAGAATACTTAATTTAGCATTAGCTCAGTGTTTTTAGTCTCTTCCTTGCCAGTAGTGCGCAGCAATTGAAGAAGTAAGCCTGTTTGCCAAAGGAGGACGCCGTGTCGCAATAGGCTGAAATACTTTCCCAACGAATTGGATGAATACAACGATGATTCGTCGTTGTTGTCTGTGGTAGATGTTGTGTGGTTGACCAAAAGTAGCCGAAGGAACTTGTCAACAATCCTGCATGCCTATCACCTGCCCTTGGCAGTTATTGAAGTGTTCTGGGCAAATGAGAATAGGAGATCCTTCCAAGTAGGCATAACGATTAAATCCAGCACGATGTGCATGTTTGTATGAAGAAGATGTTGCGCGGCTTTCTAAAAAAGATCCTGAGCTATTCCACTCTGTGAACGTGGATGACCAGCGAAGCTGTGTAGCAGGCTGATTGATTTGTTACATTTATTCATTTATACATTTATTAATAGTTCTTTTAAATTCAGCATATGCTCGTTTAAAGCAATTCCACCTCAATTCGTGTGGGCAAGAAGTGCAGTGTGCAGGTTATTTATGTATGTTTAGGTATGTTTATGTACGCGGTTATTTGTTTGCTAGTTTATTAGTTGCTTTTTTCTGTTTATTTTTAGTATTTTTAGTAGACAAGCAGTGAGTAGTGCGGTTTGCCAGATTTCTGTGGCACATACCTGCTAGGGACTTTCTGTTGACTAGGTAACTGTATATTTCTTATTACTCTCAGAGTTGCGGTCGTGTCAACCAATTTGCCTGGTGCGTCAGCTGCCGTTTGCACTCAGTCTGGGAAGCCACAGCCGCTTTATTTAAAATTTGAATGTAAAGCCAGTTGATGATAATTTTCTGTGGAGTATGCAAGTGTTTGTAAAGTTGCAGGTGGCTTACTTATATACAGCCTTGTTACGAAACCCTTGGAGAATGCTTAGACTTCAACTATTAGTGTACAGTACGATAGCATGAGCAGGCCCCACTCACAATGCCTTTTCATTGGCTTGCCATGCTTCATGTTTCAGTGGACACCTGAACCATGCTGTGAAGGATAAAATGTCTGTGCACATTGCAGAATATAGGCCGTTTTAACTCTCCTAGGGCGCCAACTGCAATTACAGCTGCGGAGTACTTACTACGTGTCAGTAAAGCAAAATGCACTCCTACATAGCTACATTTTTTGATGCTGTGGCTGTTGTTGATGAGGATGAATTATAGCTGTGCGCTTTGTAATCGTCTGGCACCTCTAAACTACCCACTGGTTACAGAGTTGACATAGAGCGATGCCTGCAACAGTTCTATGCTTCTACCACGCATCATTACATCTGTCATTCTGACTCCTCACCCAAGATGACAATTTTGTAGGGTTTTTCTCCAAAGCCGTTTCAAGCATTGGCGTGGCTCTGTTGTGAAATACTTTACTGCCACACAGAGCGCTTGGGTTCGATAGCTGTTAAACCCCTCATGTTTATTCTTTGCATCAATTGAGATTTTTTCGCCAATGGACAGCACTGCTGACACCGACATCGCATTTTCCGCATCACGTGCATCTCAATACTATGACGTGAAAAACTTACAATATTGTTTAAGAGTACACGAAACCAGAATGCTAGGGTTCAGGTACTAAAGGCCACTCCTGTCTTAGTATTTCACAAATTTAAACAAAACGTTATTTTTCATGGTAGTTGAAAACAGCCAGGCAACACACCCATACTCGCTGATGAGCTTCACGAGATAATCGCTAATGTAGTGCAAGTCATAGAATGTTCGTGATGGTGAGACATTGCATTGCTGTTCCTTTGAGCAATTCAGTTCATCAAGTACCTCCAAAGTATATCCACTTTGCTATTCGGCATTCTTGACATCTGATCTGTGGAACTGCATCAAAGGTCTGCTTTTTTTGACAGTGTGGTCAAGGGTTGTTACACCACTGCCATGAGGTGCATCATTGCCTTCACACATGGAGCTCAGTCCCCCGAAGATGGCCTCACTTGAATTGCTATTCAATTTTCTTGTCAAGACATATCGACACCCCTGCTTAGGAGGTACTGCGTCATCTGCACCATAAATATGATAGTGCTATTAAAACATGAAATGCTTCGTCCAAGAAGCCATCCTCTCATGATAGAAGCAAACACTCTTGGATGTTCTTCGTCAAACAGCTCATTTTCCAGCCTGAGCAACCTAGGTCTTGCTGTTGTGAAATAGTATCTAGCAGTCACACACGCTTTAAGTTATCGTAAATGTTTAACAGTATTAGTTTCTTCATAAAGCCAGTTGTAGAGCCTGCTTCCTCGAAGGTGCATGCAGCCGAGTTGCTATGGGAGCTAGCTTGCAGATGCTGCAATCACTTGTGGTGAGAATACTTGTGTAGCTCGAAGCTAATTCATCTTCTCCAGATTTAACAGTATGACCCGCTTCAGCACCGGAATTCCTGCTAAGTTTTGCTGTTTTGTCTTTTTGGACCTTGTACAGCCACTGGACAAGTGTTCCAGTAATCGCACCCAAGCTGTTAGTAAGGATCTGCTCAAGGAATTGACTTCAGCTATTCTTCAGTGTGGCAAGGGTCAAAACTAAAAAAATAACTGTCGTGCTATGGCTGGCACACAGTTGGGGACAATCAACATATTCTTAGAAACTGAAACGCCTTTTTGTTTGCAGAGTAGTTGTAGGTCACTATATGCACTACTATAAATCCAGTCGACTCCTGTTACGCAGGTTTAGTGTTCTGAGGTTGTTTTAACTGAGGCAAGGCCTCCGACCGGGAAAGGAAGGAGCCATTTTAAATGCACACACAACAAAAATAACTTTATCACTCACGAAAGAGAGAAGAAACAAATACAAGTTACTGAAACAAATAGAGTAAAGCTCAGCCTAGGTTAATGCTATAACGACCGGTGCATTAGGATTGATCAATGTTCCGTAGAACGTTCCAAAGACGAAAACAGTCACCGGTTGTGCGACCCTTGAGTGGACGTGAGCGGCGGTCTCGTTCTTTTGCAACGCTTGCGTTGGCGGCGAGGGCTCTCCTAGAGCGGACGAGGAGTCAAGTCGTCGCAGAGGTCGGAGCAGGCAACACCCTCAGGCACAGGATGCCGACGACCTCCCGGTCCACGTACGCAGCATGAAGGTTAGTGGTAAACACTCGGGGTTCGTCCTGTGGCAGGCAACCGGCAGTAGGAATCCGCTCCCCCAACCGGGACGGCAACGTCTGCTCCACAGAAACCGGATCTAGCTAGTCGGACAGGGGGAACGCCTCGTACCCACGAATGCCCGTTTCCGAGGACGTCTGGAGATCCTTCGACGCTGTCGGGCCCTTCGTGTTCGGCTCCGTAAGCCGTCGACACTAACCCTGGCACCAGCGTGTCCTTCTTCCGGGCTCTCCGAGTCCGACTGCTCGCATTCGAGCCCGTCGTCGTCTTCCTCCGTCTCCCGTGCCACCATCTGATTGGTTCTCGTCCGATTTCCACGTGCTGTGCCCCGCCAACGTCGTCCTTTTCTACGCGCCGCACGTGTCTGTTGTGTGGTGCCTCTGTCGTGTCACACCACCGCGTTTCCAGCAGTCGCCACACCACAACAGAGCACCGAGTACACCGCACCGTCTTATTGGTCTTACGCTCACTCATCACGAGTCCCCCCCCCTCGATAAGTTTAAAAAAACTGATAGCGCGATGAGTGAAGCTTAACTAGTTAAGCTGTCTCTACATACATGCATGGTCACTTCATAATCGCACCTGCACGATGAACAGTCACCGATTAAGTATTCAGTCCTAAATTCTGCTCGAAAAGTCTGCACCGGCAATTTTCTGATCCCTTTATATGTTCTACTCTGAAGGAATACTCCTGTAGAACAAGACTCCATCGAATGAGCCTGCTATTAAGGTGTCTAGCCTGAGAGAGATATGAGAGAGGTTGGTGGTCGATTTGAATGACAAACGTGGTCCCATAAACGTAAATGTGAAATTTCTCGACTGCCCAGACAAATGCCAAACATTCTCGTTCAATGGCCGAGTAACGAGTTTCAGCCGGAACCAGTTGTCGACTAGCATATGAGACCGGATGCAAGACGCCGTCGTGCTCTTGCATGATAACGGCTCCTATTCCTCTGTCTGACGCATCGCAACGAATCATATACTCTTTTTTGAGGTCGGGCGCCTTGACAATAGGTCGAGATGCTAGTGCCATTTTAATAGCATCAAATGCCGCCTCTCTTTCGGGTGTCCACGTCGCGCGGTTGCTCTCTCGCTTTCGGGTCATTTCCACCAAAGGGAGGACTTTTTCAGCGTAGTGAGGAATCATGTCTCTGAAGTAGCCGGCCTAGTCCTAAAAATCAGCGCACTTGCTTTTTGGTTTCAGGTTTTGTCGCTTCCAAGATCTTTGCAACCATGCTCTCCATTGGACGAACCACACCACCTCCTAAGACATGGCCCAAGAAAGTGATCTCGTGTGCTCCCACTTCACATTTTTGGGGTTTCACTGTCAGGCCAGCATCCCGTATTCCGCTGAACAGTTGTTCGAGCGTCTTCAGATGTTCATCCCACGTGTGGGTGGCGATGAGTATATCATCTAATAATGGACGACATTTGGGATCCCAACCAACACAGCCATCATCAGCCGTGTAAAAATAGCCGATGCCGTCTTTATCCCAAATGGCATGTAGAGAAAGTGATAGTAGCCTGATTTGGTCGAAAAAACGGTTCTTTCTCGGGATAGTTTTTCAAGGGGCACCTGTCAATCTCCCTTCGTCAAATCAAACTTTCAAAAGTACTTTGTAGTTCCGACGGCTGCAAACATCACGCCTGTTCTCGGGATAGGCTCGGCATCGGATATCAGCACGCTGTTTATGCGTCGGAAATCGATGCACGCCCGATAGGTCCTATCAGGTTTCTTTACCAGGATGAGAGGTGAATTATAAGGAGATTGTGATCGTTCTATCACTCCAAGCTCCAGCATATCTTTCACCTCTTTTTCGACGATCTCTTGCATGGCCACAGGTAAGGGATATTGCGGTGTGTCTATGGGGTCTGGGGTCGTTAGTTCAAGTCGGCATTCCAAGTTTGTTCTTCCCGGAGTCTCGGCGAAGACATCCTTGTGCTTGTTCAGCACGCTCTCTACTTGTTCCCTCTGTAGGTCGGCCAAGTCTTCCGACTTTCGGACGGCTTCAATTCCGAGTCCTTTTCTTGGCTCCAGACATTTAATCGGGTTGTCAGTCTCCTCTTCTTCAACCACAACGAATGCCGACGCTTGAAAAGTGGCTGTCGGTTCTCTCTCCTTGTATCGTTTCAGCATATTGATGTGGAACAGTTTTTTGCTGTCGCCAACATCTAACCAATAGTAAAAGTCATTTTTCTTGCCCGAGACGAGGAAAGGTGCTTTCCAGTGCATCAGCAGCTTATTCTGCTTGGTTGCCAGCAATACCAACGCTCGATCTCCCACCTTCAGTTGACGGCGATAACTCCTCCGATCATTTCTTTTGTGAGGCTTGGGCCTTGCTCAAGTTTTGATGCGCGAGGCGTATCGTTTCTTCTAGCCGCTCCCGCAGATCTAAGACATATCGGTACGTGGTTTTCATTTCCTGGCTCATTTCGTCTTTAGTCCACAGCTCCCTCAGTACACTTAGCGGACCTCTTGCTTGTCGCCCGTATATGAGCTCGAAAGGTGAAAACCCGAGACTTGTCTGCGGCACCTCGCGGTAAGCAAACAAAAGAGGAGCGAGATATCGATCCCAAATTTTTGCTTGCTCTTGGCACAACTTGCCTAGCATTCCCTTCAACGTGTCATTAAAACGTTCTACCATCCCGTCACACATTGGGTGATACGGTGTGCAGCTGAGGTGTTTGATGGCTAGCATTTCATTCACATCCTTCATCAACTTGGATGTGAAACACAATGCGTTGTCACAAAGAATCTCTCGCGGGAAACCGATTCTGGAAAACATTTCCAGCAACCCTTCGGCCACCGTTGCCGAATCGATCGCAGGTAGTGGTATGGCATCAGGATACCTAGTGGCAAAATCGATCAGCGTCAGAATATAGCGGTTCCCTTTGCTCGAGATCGGTGACAACGGACCAATTAGGTCCACGGCCACTCGCTCAAATGGTGTATCAATTAGTGGCATGCGTCCAAGCGGAGCTTTGCCGAGTTTTCTTTTCGGTAAGGTCCGTTGGCAAGTCACACGACCGGACGAATCTTTGAATGTCCGCTTGCACTCCGGGCCAGTAAAATGCACTGAGTATTCTTTCAGTGGTCTTCTTTATTCCCTGATGACCAGACAATGGATTTTCGTGGGCTAGTACCAATACTTGGGCCCGAAGACTTCTGCGAACCACTGCTTGCGCAACTGTCTTCCCTGGACAGAACTGGTTAGAGCGGTATAAGATTCCGTTGTCGGTGTAAAACGACTGCGCTGTAGACCCAGCGCCAACAATGGTCCGGCCCATCTTCTTCCTACAAACTTCAAGACTCGAATCTTGTTCTTGCTTCCTTTGGAACACCTGCCTTGACACGTTCAGTAGTGCCAGATCACTCTTTTGGTGCTCCTTGACGACTTTCGCTTATCTTTCCGCTTATCTTTCCGACGTGTGCTTGCGCTCCTGTCTCGGGAATCCATGGCCGCCTTCCGTGACTTTCGTCAGGTTCTTCCACTTAGGATCGGGGTCCGTGTGGTCCCGTGCCCCAGGGACATTGGCGACTATGACGTCGTACAGGGGGTTTTCCAAACATTTTACCACAGCTTGCCCACTGAAATAGGGTGAAAAGATGGTGACCTCCGCTTCCGGAGCTTCAATCGTACTCCCATCCACGAGCAGCAGCTTTGCTTTGGTGACGATCAAAGCTCTATCGGCGACCAAAGACCTGCGTACTACCAGACTGTTGCTGCCCGTGTCCCGTAGCACTGAAACCGTCTGTCCGAACACCTCGCCTGACAAGACCGGGAGGTTGTCAATTCCATTGGATTGATGTCCGTACACTCGCCTTGTACCTTGACTGGAGCCCCCCGAGCTCTCCCGTCCTGAAACAGCGACTGGTGACGAAGGACAAGCTGTAGCTTCCTTTCCTCCTCCACCTTTCCGTCTGCAGGACTGAGTGTCGTGGCCCGCTCTCCGACCGAAGCCACAAGAGGGCTGGCAGACTTTCGTGCGACAGTCTGATGCTTGGTGTCCTGCTTTGCCACACACGAAACATTTGGCTGGGGACTTGCTAGGTGCGCCAAGGTTTTTCTGTCGGCTTTCTTCTTTCTCCTGAAAGACAAGCAGGTTGTTTTACCGCTGGGCTTCCATAAAACGGTCAGCCGCTTCTGCTATTTGTTGAACCGTTTTGCAGTTTCTTTCGCGAAGAAACAAAGAAAGACGGTTATGGCAGTTGTTGAGAAGCTGTTCTGCGACTATCAAATCTCGCACTGCTTCAAATGTTTTACCGTGCTCGGCCATCTCTACCCATCGATCAAAAAAACTAAACAGCCTAGTAGCGTACTGCTTAGCAGTCTCATTGTCGAGGGGACTACTGCGACGGAATTTCTCTCGATATCCATCAGCAGTACAACGAAAACGCTGGAGCAAAGCCTTTTACACAGACTCATAGTTCAGCGAGTCTTCAGGCGACAAACGGCCAAACACTTTTAATGCCGCACCCTCCAGACACAAACTCAGGGCAGTGGCCCATTTCCCTTTAGGCCAATCTTGACCATTAGCAACCACCTCAAATCGCTTTAAGTAAGCGTCCAAATCATCCCGGTTCTCGTTGAACACGGGAATCAAACTATCAGGGTTCACGATCGGTGGACGTGTTCCCTCTGGTTCTCGGTCTCGAGTGGTTGACTCGGTGGAACCTCCAGCTTCAACTATCTTAAGGCGTAGCTCCAGTGCTCTCTGTTCGAGCTCCAATCTCTGCTTTGTTGCTTCACGCCCTGCGACCCGTTCCTCACGCGCTTTGTTAGCCTCCTCCTGAGCCCTTTCAGACTGCTCATATACCCACTTTTTCTGTTCCGTGCCCTGCAACCCCAAGCGCTCACCCAATGCTATAAATTCTGCCGTACTCATAGCGGTGATTGCCTACTCATAGAAATAAAGAAAATGGCTTCGTCCTGTTTCGTCCTGTCGTAGCGGACGCCAATTTGTTACGCAGGTTTAGTGTTCTGAGATTGTTTTAACTGAGGCAAGGCCTCCGACCAGGAAAGGAAGGAGCCATTTTAAAAGCTCACACAACAAAAATAATTTTATCACTCACGAAAGAGAGAAGAAACAAATACAAGTTACTGAAGCAAATAGAGTAAAGCTCAGCGTAGGTTAGTGCTATAGCGACCGGTGCATTAGGATTGATCAATGTTCCGTAGAACGTTCCAAAGACGAAAACAATCACCGGTTGTGCGACCCTTGAGTGGACGTGAGCGGCGGTCTCGTTGTTGTTCGGCGCTTGCGTTGGCGGCGAGGGCCCTCCTTGAGCGGACGAGGAGTCATGTCGTCGCAGAGGTCGGAGCAGGCAACACCCTCAGGCACAGGATGCCGACGACCTCCCGGTCCACGTACGCAGGTTGGTGGTAAACACTCGGGCTCATCCCGTAGCAGGCAACCGGCAGCCGGAATCCGCTCCCCCAACCTGGACGGCGACGTCTGCTCCACACGAACCGGAACCAGCTGGTCGGACAGAGGGAGCGCCTCGTACCCACAAATGCCCGTTTCCGAGGACGTCTGGACTCTGGAGACCCTTCGACGCTGTCGGGCCCTTCGTGTTCGGCTCCGTAAGCCGACGACACTGACTCTGGCACAAGCGTGTCCTCCTTCCGGGCTCTCCGAGTCCGACTGCTCGCATTCGAGCCCGTCGTCGTCTTCCTCAGTCTCCCGTGTCACCATCTGATTGGTTCTCGTTCGATTTCCACGTGCTGTGCCCCGCCAACGTCGTTCTTTTCTACGCGCCGCACGTGTCTGTTGTGTGGTACCTCTGTCGTGTCACACCACCGCGTTTGCAGCACTCGAGACACCACAACACCGAGTACACCGCACGGTCTTATTGGTCTTACGCTCACTCATCACAACTCCACTGCTGCTATGAATTCTTTGACCCAGGCAAGGAGAACCTTCCTGTTGAGTTGATGTCTTGTAAAGGAAACTATCGATCCACGAAGGAACCAGACCGACAGCCGTTCATTGTTCCAACTTCTTCTCCTTCTTCTTTTGCAGTGCTCACCTGCACGCATTCTTTACTTCCTCTTTTTCTACATAATCCCGCCCCCCAGTAGAGCTCCACAACTCGAGCTGATAGAATTTGTGTGCAGGTATTCTTAAAAACTTGCTTTCTCGGGCTTTCATTCGGCGTGCTCGAATTATGCCATCATGACCAGGGTAAACGTATATGATTCGCCCTAAGGACCATCTGTCAAAATGCCAACCTCCTTGATCACCAAATCGTCTTGACCAGACTGCTACTAAGATACGCCGGGCAAAGGTGAAGTGCCCTTAATTCTAATAGGTGCTTCTTCTTCCACCGGATCCACTGGTGATCTACCAGCTTCTAAACGTATCTCAGCTTCTTGCTGTCATGTCGAGTAGCCTGAGCACTTCGAGCTTCGTAGTCGTTGGTTCGCTGTGGAGAAGCCAGTGATGAACGTTTAGTGCCTGTATACGTGCAGGTCAGTGGTCTTGAATTAAAAACACCATCTTCCGCCAACAGTACAGTCTCAGTTTGTTGACTTTCGAGTTTGCACTTTCCCAGCACCTTGCGTAATGATGACTTGAGTGATCGCAAAAGTCTCTTCCGACCATCCCAACAAGGCGCACCAAATTGAGAGCTCTTCAATACGTTCTGAATGTCCTAGAAATCTCGACGCTGTCGCTGAGTCTCTCAATGGTATGGAAATCACTCGATCTCGATACATAGGAATATTCTTAGGCACCGCTTCAGCGTAACCTAACTCCAGTTATTGCCGGATGACTGTCATATCGCTGCAACGATCCTGCCTTTATCGATAACCTATATGTTAGTCTGTGTAGACGTGAGAGCACGGTTTCCCGGTTGCTTCCAAGTATCTTTTTCTCTTCTTCCTTCCATGGCAACGACACAGTGTATCTGTCGTTTTTCTTGCTAATAGTTCCTTGGAAGCGTGCAGTGAATTTGTGTAAGGGTGATTCGCCAGAATCTGTGAAGCCCGCTGCTTCAAGTTGCCGAAACGACTGGGGAATCTGCGAGATTGTGTGATTGTCGCTAATCATTTCGACTCGAAGAACACAGACCACGAGGTTAGTGTTCCAGTCAAGAGGCACCTTGACGACTGGGTCCTTGCAGTGACCATCCAAACGCCGTGTTTATTGCGACCAATTCTGGAATATCTGTGCTCTTTATTACATCTCTAGGAGTAATTTTCCAAAAGTGGTCAGCTCCAATCAACAAGCTGATGCCAGTATCTGTCTCGGCTTCAAGAAAATTATTTTCGTCAGGAATAACTGCCTTCGAGACGCAACTTCTGCATGAAGTGACCATCAGCGCTCGGCGGTGGAATGTCGTGACATATAATTGGGACGACGACTGCCTGAATCATGTGGATGTAGTAGAGTGCTGGCTGCGCAGGGGAACATGAACAACTTTTCGTTTTTCCGCAGAAGTTGGTGATGCGCTGCCATAGGTGTTGAATGCAACCCGTGTCACTCCCAGTATCCCCAGGTTCAGTTTCACAGCGAGATCTTCGGTGACGAAAGATTGCTGAATGCCTCCATCGAGTATCCCTCGGATGTATCTTGATCTGTCGTTTTTTATAACAAAGGTGCGAAAGGTCTGCAGGTACAATTAGCTGTCATTTCTCTCGCAACTGTTTGAAGAATCTTTGTTAGACAGCATAATCGTATGTGATGAGACCATTCCGTCTGCGCTACCGGAAGCCTCCACTGGTCGAGAAGTGTTCGCTGTCACGTTCTTCCTGTAGTGAGGGTCGCAGATACCTGACGCGTGCCTTCCGTTACAACTTGAACCGAAGAGTCTGACTTGCAAGACCGTCCCTGGTGACCACGCAATGTACATCTATAGCAGTGGTTATCTTTAGCTAGCTTCTCTTTCTTAGGAAGAAGAGAAACCATCCTTCGATCGACAAAAGAAACACTCGCTCCAGGTGTATGATGCACTGTGCAGTACAGAAGCGGTGCTGCTGCCTCGAGCTCTCTGATTACTGAGGGTGTGGTCATTGCCAGGTCGTTGTGATAATGGCTTACACTGCTCCCGGCTTTCCAATTCGATGCGTATGCAACATGAGCAGCTCTTGTAACTCCGATTCTGACGTTGAAGGTGCCAGTGCCGGATCTGAGGAATTCGTGTCGGACCCATGTTGTCCTAAAGCCTGGTTTCACTTTGCACGTGTATATGACAGAACGACCTCGTATGGCAAAGGCTCTCGTAGAATGTCAATGAACATCACAGAGAAAGTTACCGTTGGTATATTTAGCGCAGTCAGACATTGAATGTTCAGCTGCATAGCATCATAACGTTGCCTGAGGCCTCGGACGTCGCTTCCTGATTTTACATGAGGGATATTGCAAGCGCTGACAGGTGGTGTTGTACTAACGTTCTCCAATCTCCGAAGTGTTGTTTGAGTAGATCCACGGCGTTTGCGTAACAGGCTTTGGAAGTGGGGAACACAGAAATCGCCACTGCCGCTTCACACGCAAGGTAATGCCGAAGGTAAAAAACTTTGTCGTCGATAAGGCGTTGTTAATATGAACAGTCTGCTCGAACTGCTCCCAGAAAGCTGACCACTCGTGGATATCGCCTCTAAACGTTGGCAAGTCAAGGTTCAGCAGCTTTGGGCCAATTCTGGTCAGAGCGTCAGGGGTTGTCGGGGTTGCATTCTGGGGAGCAGCCGCCGCTGTACTATCCGCTCACCCCAAAAACGGTGATTTTGCAGCGAATCTTTGCAAGCATGCTGATGGCTTGGTCGTCGTATTCTGACACAGTTAGATAGATAGTCTGTTTTGAGCTCATTGTCGGCGAGGTGCTCTCCGAGTGCATCATTAAGCTTCGAGAGCTCGCTGTTGCTAGCCGATAGACGGTCATGAATACCTGTCAGCTTGGCCTCGTCCACAGCAGGATCTGTGAGTAGAGACCATGGTTCCTGTAGAAGCTTCATATTCTGTGCTCGTCGAGCTGAGCGCTTGGTCTTGAGGCAATCCATCCTATCAGATGTCGAGGTCTGGGTTCCACACCTATCACAAACGATCCGTTGTCAGTCCTTGGCGGCCGCAGCGCGACGCAGTCGAGTAGAGTGTCTCCTCGAGTCATGCGATGAAGAAACGTGTCCGCACGGGGGTCTTCGGCACCAATATGTAAAAAAAAAACTAGCGATCCGCGAAGGAACCAAACCGACTGCCGTTCATTGTTCCAACTTCTTCTCCTTCTTTTGCAGTGCTCACCTGCACGCGTTTGTTAATCTATCTTTTTCTACATGTGTAAAATAACACGAGCAAAATATTGTCTGTGTGGTCGTCCCAACTTAAAGATCAGTAGAGGGCAAACTTGGGCGTGTTGGTATGACATAACGAATGTAAAAACAATGCTGTTTGTGTCTGTTATCTTCATCAGTCCTTGTCTGTTGTGCTGCTTTTACATCTTAAATATAAGCACATAATACTCTATTCAGGAAGCTCTGTTGTTCCTCTTGAGAAGCTTTTTGCGCCAACTATGACAGGGACACAGAGGGAGGGAACAACACCAGCGCCACATATCAACTGAAGGCTTTATTAGGCCAGAAGAAAACTTATATACCCGGACTACGTCACTCGGGGCACATGCGCACGGACAACGGTGCAAACCAAGGCACTATCTCTCCGTATCTATTCTCTATCTAACAAAGAAGTTTCGCTCCTAAAGGAAAGGGGTTAACAATAGATGCGGAGAGATAGTGCCTTGGTTTGCACCGTTGACCGTGCGCATGTGCCGCGAGTGACGTAGTCCGGGTATATATGTTTACTTCTGGCCTAATACAGCCTTCAGTTGATAGTTAGCGCTGGTGTTGTTCCCTCCCTCTGTGTCCCTGTCTTAGTTTGCAAAAAGCTCCTCAAGATTAATATGTACCAACTAGCTCGACTTTCGGTCTTACTTCACTGTTGTTCCGTCTGTCTTTGAATCCAATAAACGTATTCGCCTTTTGGTCTTATGACCGCTCCAGTTTTATTGCAGCCTCATCACCTTCTAGTGATGTTGCTTTGCTTGCTGCTCAAAATTGATTACAATCAGCAGCATGGGCGATGCTAAGTGCCAAATGATGCAGTCTATTATATCATCAGGGTAGCTTCAGCACACATTTCATGGCTCAGAATCTAATGCAAGAGGAGAGCTGCCTTCTCTTCCCCTTTGTGGGAACCCCTAATGATATTCTGCATCAAGCCATAATTATTGTGTTCACTGAAGGCGGTCACATTTTTTTTATTGCTACTTGCTCAGCAATGTTGTGCAGCTTGAGAAGTAGCAGGAAATGTGAGCATGCAGTCTTGCTAATAATGAAACAACTCACTCATTGCCGACTCACTGAGTGCTGGCGACCCATGTGGAAACACTTCTAGTGCACTGATTAGTGTTGTCTGGTGCGCTTGAAATGCCATACAGTGACTCTCCTTCTTTGGCTTTTTGTTCACTTGGATGAGAAAGCAAAGGTGTGTTCCTAGCTGCTGCTGCCTTGCGAGGCTTCTGTTGAAATTGGCGCCAAGCAAGAAGCATAATCTTCGAAGACTGTCGGCGTGGCACCAGAACAGTTGTCACATATGGTAGCCTTCAACATAATCGCTTTGAAGAAAATACCAGCTGCACACTCCTTTTGATTTTGACTTGTTAATTTTAAGGTCTTCCGTGCAGCTTTTGTCATTTTTAGAATAGCAGTTTGTCAATCAGTGTTTTATGAGATGAAGAACGAACCGCCACTTATCGCTGGGCTCCTTACATGCACTCCGTTGCTACTTGGCCCCCTCAACAGCCTGTATCATGTGACTGAGCTGCGATGCCGACCCATGCCTTGCCAGCCACCATGACCACTATACACGTCCTTTCGGAAGGCTTTCAGGACCGTTTTTTTTCGCTGTAAAGACACGTAGTGGACACCGGACAACAAACTTACACGCATCACCTGTGTTTGTCACTTCAGATTGTTGTTATTGTTATTGGGAAGTTTTGATGGTCGACACTGGTTGTTCTAGATTGCTGTCGTCACTCCTGATTGGACTGCATAAGTTTGGCGTCACGCTGTTTGCGTTGTGCAACACCCAGGTTATATTTTTGAACGGATGATTACTGAAATCCTTCATGGCTACAAGTGGAAATGCTTTGTTGTGCTACATTCAAGACATTGTAGTCCTTTTCTTGAGATTTTCAAACGCACCATGTTCTGCTTCGTGCAGTTATCACGTGCCTCACCTCTGCTGGCCAGCATAAACACGTCACATTTTGCTGCACGCAAACTGACAATATGAGGACGTCATCTGCTAGGAGGGTGTCCTTCGTGGTGTTGCCGAATATAGCTAGCCCAATCTGCTCAAGGGCATCTGCTCAAGAGATGATTAATATCGCCAATCTGCATGCACTACACGAAATGGTACTACAGCCCACACGTGGAAAAAATATCCTTGATTTCATTTTTACAAACCAACCTAGTTTCGTAACTGCTACTTACGTCGTGCCCGTGATTAGCGATCACGATGCCGTGCTATGTAAAATGAATGTACGTTACGTTAAAACAACGGTCTGCGACCAAAGGCGCGTATACAATTATTCTAAAGCTAATGTTGAAAAAATAAACGAATCTCTGGATAATTACTTTGTTGTGTTTGAGACCCCTGCTGAACAAATGAACGTCAATGAATTGTGGATTCTTTTGAAAAACAAAATGATCGACTTACAAGATACGTTCGTTCCATGGTGGCACTTAACGGCTAGGAAAGCGAAAAGTAAGCCGTGGTTCACGAAAGAACTGCGCAGACTCACGCGAAAACGGTTGAGATGTTACCGTACTTTTTGTAATACCCCGACCGATATTAATAAGGCACGGCTGAAAAATGTAACACTTGAAGTTAAAACACGCACCGTTAAAGCAAAAAATGATTACACTAAATCTTTACAATCCCTTCTCAAAGATAAACCAAAAGAGTTCTGGAAACACGTGAAAAGAAACTGTAAAGACAATGTGTCGATACCAACGCTTATTTCTGGCGATGACGTCTTACATGACGACATTGATAAAGCTGAATGCCTCAATCGTTATTTCAGTTCTGTTTTCACGCCGCTGATAGCACCCGGAGATGGTGATCACCACTTAAAACAAATACGAACCGATAATATGGAGGATATTAACATCAGCACGCACGGCATTCAAGTGTTCTTGCAAAAATTAGATAGCTCAAAAGGATGCGGTCCACATGGCCTCACAAACGCGTTTCTTAAGCTTTGTGCGCCAACACTAGCACAGTTTTTAAAGGTACTATTTGATAAATCACTTCTAGATTCAAGCCTTCCTTTAGACTGGAAAAAAGCAATGCTTGTCCCAATACATAAGTCTGGTCCAAGGAGTGACGTCTCTAATTACCGACCAATATCGCTGACTAGTGTGGCATGTAAAATTTTTGAACACATAATATATACCTCCATTGTTGAACACATGAATAAGTATTCACTATTTAGGCCACAGCAACACGGGTTTCGAAGAGGTTTTTCTTGTACTACCCAACTGACCGAATTTGCGCACGACATAGAATACGCGTTAGACAAAAGAAAAACAATTAACTGTATTTTATTAGACTTTAAGAAGGCCTTTGATACTGTCCCTCGCCGTTTACTTATTGAGGAAATGACTATGTATGGCATTAATTCACAGGTCATCGCATGGGTCGCTGATTATTTGACATTACGCCAGCAGATTGTAATCGTTAATGGTGCCAGTTCGTGCGCATCGCAGGTAACATCGGGCGTACCCCAAGGGTCGGTATCGGGACCGCTTTTATTTCTGATATACGTCAATGACATAACTGAAGGCATAGAGTCCCATATACGGTTGTTCGCGGACGACTGTGTTTTGTATAGGGAAATTACGGATTCGCGAGACAAAGTGTTCATTCACAGGGACCTGGCCAAAATCAATGATTGGTGTACACGATGGCACATGCAGTTGAACTTGAATAAGACAGTTTACATGGAGTTTACTCGTAAGAAATTAGTCTCATACCTCGTACACAATTAACAATGTCATTATAAGTAAGGTTAATGAATACAAATACTTAGGAGTGTACTTCATGTCTAACTTAAATTGGCAGCGACATGTTGACTATGTAACAGGCAAGGCCGGGAAAGCGCTTGAGTTCCTTCGCCGGAACGCGAAGAACTTTAATTTGTCAACTAAAGAATTGCTTTATAAAACATATGTGCGTTCCGTTCTCGACTATGCGTGTGTCGTTTGGAACCCCTACAGTGTATGCGACACAGCAAAACTTGAAAGGGTGCAGAACTTGGCCACTCTATTTGTTTGTGGACGTTATGACAGAAACTTCAGTCCTACGCGCGCGAAAGAATTATTGCAATGGGATACACTAGATTGTCGAAGACGAAGACTTCGCTTGAAGTTTTTCACAACATTTTTCATTCAAAAGTTGGCATTGATAGGCATCTTTACATCAATGCACCTAACTACTATTCCTATAGGGTTGACCACGAGAACAAGGTTTTGGAATTTCCCTGCAAAACACAGTCCTTAAGCAAGTCTTTTTTTTCCTAGAACAATACGGGACTGGAATCAATTAGACAGGTCTGTCGCAAATATATCGTCTAATGACATATTTTTTGCCCTGCTAAAATAATTCTTCTTGTATTAGAGTTGCTGTTCCCTCATGCTACTGCTGGTGATGCCTGCTATATGCTTGTACTTGTAATTTCCTGTATTGTGCATTATTGTTCATGTAATTATGCTTTTATATCTACAGTACACTTCATTGTTAAATTACTTATATGTGTGTTTGTGTACTTTTAATCTTGTTTCTTTATTTCTTGTTTGCACAATGATTCACTATGGTGCACTATAGTGTACGCTGTTGATCTTCCTGTATATGTACTTATGTATGTTCCCTTGATGCTCCTATAGATTGCTACCAACTGTATGCTTTGAATTTTTATTTCCTTCCCCCCCCCCCACTGTAATGCCATGCGGCGGTATGGGTATGGCATAAATAAATAAATAAATTCCATAAAGACGCTCTGAAGTTTCATTGGCCTGTGTGACATTGTCGCGAAATAACCTTGCAGGCGTGTTGTCGCAAGGATTCTTGGGTTTGTGAACATTGCACCTTTCCGACTGTCCACTAGCTTATGCCTCCTCAACCGCTCTCCCTCATTAAGCTTCTTGTTTTTATATTTGAGACAATCACCTCTGTATCTTGTGTGCATGTAAATATGTGCTGCTTTCTATAACTATCCCAGAAAGCACTCACACTGGCATTCTCAGAACCTACAACTCCCTTCGTGGACCATACTACTGCTGAGGAATTTAAACATTTGTGTGTAAGTATACTGATGCTTAGACTGCCTGTCAACGGTGGAAGGCTCTCCTCAATGATCGGGCTGTACACTTCAGCATCTCCCTTGCTTTTGTTGCCCATTTTAGCACTTCGGTATGAATTTATACGACCCACTACCTTGAACACTTCTGGGAACAGATGGATAATTGGCAGAGACCGTCTCATGCTTTACACCGAGACTGCAGCTTTGCCTACAGCAGTAGCAGCTAGTGAAGTTACGTTCACTCAGCCATGTGGCAAGCCTAAGCACTATCTATATTGCATGAATCAAACATTTCAATCCTTAATTTCATTGCATTTCAACAAAGAATGTTTCATATCACCATAGGTCTTGTAAGTTGGACACAATGGCGTATTGGCATGTCTGATCTTGTGCAGCCATGCTGGTGCACACGCTGACCCCACTCTGATGTGTTGTCGCAGGAAAGCCTTTGCCCCGGTTAGCCCTTTTATCATACATGGCTGGTGATGTGTCAGCCATAAAAAATAGAAACACTTCACGACAGTCTCTTAGAATATAGGGATTTTTGGAAGCATTCTTTGTTGCCTTAAGTTCTAAGGCATTCCAAGCAAGCCTCTCAGCCACCTTCTTTTCCAAATATATAAACGACTGCGAATTTCTTGTCTGGGTGTACATAGACATATCCTGGAATTGGGCAAGGGCATTAAACGGCCACAAAGGTTCAGAGGTGTGCCCCAACACTCTTCACTACTTAACAATGGAGCAAAAGTACTTGGTCTTTCACAGAATGCTGCCACGGACTCCTCCAAAATTTTTTTAGTGTGTTGCCATACAGCAGCATTGAGTTTTTTTTAACTGCCTCCCGAGTGATGATCCCTGTTTTTTCTCGCCTTAACTTTTTCTCTGCCCTTTTTGTGGCAGCGCACAAGCTACCAAGTTTTAGGTCCGGGGATGGGAAATGTGCAGGGAGCCTTGCTCACTAACATATCCTGAAATATGTCTCCACAGTTTGTCTCCAAAATATTATCTCCCACTGTCTTGGACATTACCTCTTTCTCCTGCGCGCACCTTGTCACAGTAATCCACTTTAGGAAGGTCACGGAAAATTTTTGTGCTTAGTCTTGGGTGGCCTGGGTGTATTTTGCTTGGTTAGTATTGCCTGTTTGATGCAGAGAACACATTTTCGATTGCACAGTAACGTCGCTTGCAATGTTCGACACATTGACTACTTTGCCTCTCATCTAATTAACAAATTGATCATGTTTCGGATCTGTTGACATAGCATTAGTTTTTTAGGCTGTGTAAGGAAAGACATTCATCTATGAAGCATTCTCTCCTGAAATTGGCATCTGCTATAACTTGTGGGATGCTGGATGATTTGTGGGATGACTTTGGGCACATAACCAAAACGTCAGCACGCCAAGCTTGGCGGAAGTGGCTTTGTGTATGCAGCAGTGTCATGTTGAGTAAATACATAATTTATGGTCGTAGATCACTCGGTGTTTGGGGCGAATGCAAGTAACACCGACTACGTAGGTATAATTCCACTGAATTGTCGAAGACCCCTTTCTTCGAACAATCCCTCAGACATGAATAACACCTTTAATTTTCCTGTGAGAACCACTTTCCTCCTTTTCTTTAATTTTCCTCTGTGTACCACTTTGCAACACCTCTGATCACGCAGGTATATTGCAAATAAGCATGAGGAAGACAAACACTAAGTGTAATACCGCACATTTTGTTGCACCTTAACAAACCGTCGACTTGTTCTTGACTGGCCACATAAGAAGCAGAAAACCTTGTGTGTTGTGAGAACTCTGAACTGCCGCTGCGTCAATGGTTGATTTCACAGCAGAATGTAAAGCAATATTTTTCACCAGTCTTATGTCTTTTCCACTCTCTACAGATGATATAACCACTGGAATGCCCACAGTTCTGTTCTTGCAGTGCTTACTGTCTTCAAGTTGTTGTAAGTGGTGTCTGACTAGTTGTCTGTTTTTATTTTGTTGTTTTTTCTTTTGAGTTCTGCTACTATGGATGCATCGTCACCAGTCGACGGCTCACTCGTGTCATGAAAGTTACAGTCATCTACTCGTTGATCTCTGTTACTCGGTGATGGTGTCATCCGTTTCAGGCATGCTGCTTATGATGAATTGGACCTTTACAAGGGGCTGAATACTGAAATGATTGTGCGCAGTGTCGGCTTCCACGATGTATAGTCTGCCGTGTTCAATAATTGAATCAACTGATTATATCGAACACAGGTGGAGACTACGGGTGCAATTGCAAAGCAGATTTCCATAACGTAATCAGGCACTGTTCCAAGCAGGATGTGCGTTCAGTTCGCGCGGATGTGAAAAGTCTTGATTCGCCGGAACAAGCGTTCGCGTCGTGTGTGTACTGTGTGCGCTGCATTTGGCGCTGCAAATAGTGCGCATAATTTGCGAACACTAGTCGAGCCCAAGGTTCAGCAGCGATGATACGATCATGATGGGCAAGTTTTATTGCCCCATCATTGTTGCCATTCGTAATGCGCGTCGTCGCGCGAGTGCTGTTGTGCCTGATATGGTATGCGCTGTGGTGAAACTTCTGCGCGCCTGTCACATTTGAGCAATTCTGTCCAGTGTTGTGAAGTGTGTTCAAGAAATGGAAACCCTGAAATACTTAGGAGCATGTTGCTAAGTTTCCGATTTGTGTAGTTGCATGCATGTGCCTTGAAGTGGAGCTTGCGTGGTTGCTGGTTCACTTTTTTATTTATCTGGCTAGGGAAACATATTTCTCAAATCGGGATGTTCTTCTTGCACGTTTGGTTTGGTTGAAATGGACAACATTCGATTAAGAGTATCGACCCTAACGATTTCCTTTTTGATGAACTATGCATACACTTGCAGATTTCTCTTCAATGCAGAACAGCTTTCATTTCTGTAGCAATGTCGCCAAGTGGTCTTGTTGGTACAGTTCCATTCATGTTCACATAATTTGATGTCCCCTGTTGTGTGAAAGTTGTTGTGAACCTCAAGAACTTTTAGACAGATTTCTATGTTACGTGAATAGCTTATTAAAGGAGGCATGCAAGTTGCTCCAATAGCAAAACTGCTTTGTGCACAAGCGCACATTTAAGGTTTTTGCACAGTTGCCAGTGGCATGGCACAAACAACTGCATGATTCAGTCTGACCCTTTACTAATTGTTGTTTACTGATCGAATGCCATATGTATTCTGTAGTAAATGTGTGCCTCACCACAAAAAAAGGTCCATTGTTTGAAGCAAGTGGACAGTCTGATAGCAGAATTGCATAAAACATTTTCTTCAAATTGTTCCTCATTGGCATGCGATATCATTTCCAATGCTATCACAGTGTCCTAAAACACACTTCAAGTGTGCTACCATAAAATCCCGAGCAAGCGCCCCCCCTTCGGTGAAGAATAATCCGACAATATTTGGAGGGGAGCTCTTGCTCGGTCACGGATTAAAATTCAATACGGCGGCGGAAGAGCCGCGAAGCATAAAGAATGCACAGCATGCTTCGGATGTAATGCGTTATTGAATGCGCATGCATTCGCTGTATTTATCCGCCTCTGTCGGGCAAATAAAAGCAGTGAATGAAACATTCAAAATGGCGGGAGGAGAGAAGGGGGCACATATTTCAACTCGCTTTCCAGGCTGTCCTCTCCTCCTTTCTATTCATTAAACATTAGCTTCTGCTTCTCCATTCTTCTTCATGTGTGGCTGTGAACATACTTGTAGACTTGACATATTTCTGCCTCACAGGCTTGACCCATCAGAGTGCACATCACTGTCTGTAGCCTCTTAATACACTAAGGAAGGCCGTCAGCTGGCCTGCTTGTTCATGACAGAAGGCCAAGGGCTCCAAAAGATCCTTCCTGATGACAACAAATCTCCCTACACACACCAGCCAGACTTTTTAGTCTGGCTGATGCACCACTGGCCTGTTTTCTAACTCCTCGCCAGATACTGCATTCCCTACCGCATCGTACATGCGTACCCTGTCAACTAGATCTTGAAGCCGGTCCCACTGTCTGCTGACTGAAGATATGAATGCGAGACAGTGCATGTCCAGAGTCTGAAACCTTATTAGAACCCGACTGTCCTTTTGTCGCCTTGGATTGTCAGGATGCGTCCTTCTTCTACTGGGGCATTTGTAGCAAAGAATAATGGCATGTCCGAAGGGCATGCTATCATCGTTGTCTCACTGATTAAGAGGAGCTCACGCTCTTGGTGCCTGATGCTCAATTTAGACGGGTACATACCAGAATTGAAAATAAACCGCGTTACGTGACATTTGTTTCGGACGTTTGCAGAGTGAAATTCGTTGGGAGAGATTAGGAATGTTACAAAAAATTGACCACAGAAATTCGATTGGAATGCATTACAACGAAAAAGTTTCCTATTTTCTGTTGGCAACAACAGCCTGGAAAATTTGATGCATGTACACCACATGTGGCATGGCAGAATTACATCAGTCCAATTGAAATTAATACAAAGAAAAAGAACAGTGCATCATGGATGCATCTGCTTGTGTGAAACAAAGTCCACAGAGTTAACTCTTTACGGGGCATAATGTTATCAATAATGCACGCCACTTATTGAAGGTGGCATTGTCGTTTCTATCAGCTTTTTATAATATGTACAAAATTTGAGCTCTCTATTGTGAACGGTTTTCGAGAAAAAAGTCAGACATGCGTCCCACTGACCACTCAAAGACAGTCGTTTGAGAAAAAAAAGTACTTTTATTCTTCTTTTATGAACTTGCTGCTGCCTTACAAACCACAAAGGACAGAGCCTACAAATACCTACTCTATGAAAAAAAAAACTCAACTAAATATCTATTATGCATCCACTTGCTAACGGCACTCAAGCAGCAGATGTGGGTACTGGGCGTGCCTGCCACAGTAATTTTCGTGCATCGAGGAAGCTCAACTGCTTCTTGCGCGGGAAGAGACTTCCCTGCGTGAAGCAGAATGACAATTGGATACTGCAATCAGCTGCACACATTATTATACTGGCTAAGCTTTCGAAAATATATTGCTAAAAGGCTGTGAACTTTGTATTGCACAAAATTTTGAGGAAACTGTATGGGTAGGAACGAGTAAAACCACTATAATAGCACATATAGGAACTCATGAGTATGAAATAAACTTTTCAAGCTTACTGCTCGTGCTGAATCGGGTGGAGAGCGCACCAAATTCTAATGAAAAAAAAAGGATACAGCGCATGCAAGTGGAATGGTTCGTTTGGAACACGTGTATGTGCTGGCACCTTGCGAATACCATGAAGACAACAAACAAAACCGCTTTCTAGGACATCCACACGGTTGCACTAAAAATGTGAAAGCAATCTATTGAGTGGTTTTGATCTAAAAAATTGGAACATGGCGAAGAAAAAAGTAGGACATATGAGTAAGACTTGTTGCTGGGCGAGTTGGTTGAAATCTATGGGGTACATTTTAGCGCAAACTATGAAACAAAGCACGGGAAAAGAGTACGAGAAAGCAGAAAGGTCGAGCGCTAAACTTCAACTGTTTATTCGAAAGGTGAAGTCTCCTGTGCAATTTTCGTCGTCGTTATTTTAGACACAAATTCAAAATACGTGTTCCCTATTCACGGCGTCTTACAGAGCGATGCACTTACAACGAACGAGACGGCTCGCAGGCCAAGTTTTCACCATACTCGTACTCGCAGTGCACCGTCGGCCGCACGTTGGTTCCGTCTGCCTCGTCGGTCGGTATCGGGGCTCGCCGTCGCGCTAGATCTTTCAGAGCGGTGACCACATGGAGCGAAATACACAGTTCCGACTGTACTTTAATTCATCAGACATTGTTTTCTGTGAAACAAAATCTATGCGACGCTTGTTTCACCTGCTCCGGCGGCGCACTTACACCGGCCACTGGCCGGCTCGGTGCCGACGACGTAGCGAAGCCTTTTTCTTATCGCTTCGAAGTTGTAGCCGGTCACTCTCCAGGAAGCAGCCACGGACGGTCACACCAGCTTGATTTTGTTGCCGCTGGGAGCGTTCTTCGTAGCTCTTCGCGATTCGGCACGGAAGCGAGGTATCCGCGGCGTCCAGGCTCGGAGGCTTGCGCTCGTACGCGCACGGCCTCTCGATGATAGAAGCACGCAAGATTCGGCCCGCTGTGCGCAGCCGGACGCCAGCGCGAGTTGAACTGCCATCCCCGCAAAGAGACATATACAGTGCAAGCATCTTACACTCGCCTGTCTCAAGGGCCACGAGACAACATACGCCAACGATATGCGAAAATCTGCAATACGGCTTTCCAGCAGGTTTTTTTTTTTTTTCGAGCAAGCCCTTTCGTTCACAGACTGCTTTTCTCGCTCGTTGTGCTTCTGCAGCTGCAGTTCCAGTGAAAGTGCGTAGGCTGAGGGTCAACCATGAAACGCGAAAATGCCATACCAGCTTTCAAAAAAAAAGAAAGAAACATTTGTGGCGTTCGCATACCTATACTGGAACTGGAAGTGGCATTCATCGGTGGACAAAAGCCGCCGAAGCAGGGGAAGCGGAGAAGCTTGAGGTCACATGGTACGGTGGTTAAAAATCACGTGACAGAAAACTCTCCACGAAATAAAATTTTATGACATCCTTTTACTACGTTCCTCAGACGTGGTGGTAAAACTATGTCATGTACCACCTTTTACTCGAACATGTGTTAGTAATTTTAGGAGCGAGGAAGTTTTCAGAGCTAATGAGCCGCAAGAACCCCAATGTTGGCTAATTTTTGCTTACACTGTGCCACCGTCATCTAGCTTGTTCACCAAGCCATCCACCAAAACATGTTTTGCATCACCACCATCAGCCAGCATTTTCCACTTAACACCGAAAGACTCTCGCCACCACCACCACCACCATCCGCCGCCATTTTTTCCACTCTCGCCATCCTCAGCCATTATGACCACCATAGCTTTCAGCTTATCTGCTATTTCCACCACATCCACTATTCCTTCCGCCTTGTCCGCTATTGTTTCCACCATATCCACCAACAATTCCAGCACCCATCAACCGAGGATTTTAACGCGATAGCGTTAGAGAGCTCGTTCTGCAGAAATTTTGGTGTCGGCAGCAGTGTCGTTGGTTGTGAGCGAAAAGTCATCGTCTTACATAAAATAAATAAAAAAATTTAGCTTCGAGTGAGAATCGAACCAAGGCCGTCTGCATGGCAAGCAGGTGTTCTACCACAGAGCCACTCCATTCATATTAAAATCTCGTTCATGGCATTAATTACAAATGTGCGTAATTAGCATACATAGCGAACAATACTGAAGGCGGCCTCTACAAGCGTTACAGAGAAAGAAGTATAAATTAACTCCGAAAGGGTATTAAAGCAGTACATTTCATGAAGAGTGGATGAAACTCTAATTGTTCATAAAAGTCTTAGAGCTGAAGAGCCATTTGAATGAAATGATACCATGGGTCCCGCATGCCTGGCTAACATGCGAGTTTTCCGTAAACTGTCCATACCCAAGAGAGCATGTCAACAGGCATAGAATGGCTTTTGGGTGGCACGAGATAACGTATGCTATAAGAATTTAAATCGAGTTGTTTTTTTTAAATGCCCTTTGTAGAACGCCCCAAAAGAGTACGGCGTCTTTGCAGCTGATGAAGCAATGTTCTATATTTTCCGGAACTTCACAGAGGCGACAATTAACTGAAGATACAAAGATGCCTTTGCTGCTTAACCAGGTCTTCACAGGCAGCGTCTGTGTATGCACTTTGTAGAAGAATGTCTTGGATATTGGTGAAATAGGCATTTTCTTCACACGCACAAGCACGTCATGTCCAGGCAATCCAACATATAGTGAGCGGTACAAAGGTGCAGTAAATAAAATATCTATTATGGCATTATAAATATCTTTTCTTGAACTAGAGAATGAATATTCATTAGCGAGTTTGACTGTCAAAAGGCGCACTGATTCACATATTTTACGCATGAATTCTTGCAAATACGGAGGCGAGGCACAATTAGTAGACACCACTAAACTTGGTAAAGCATCGACGAGATTCACTTGTAAAAATGTTTGAAGCAGCGGATGAGCACAGTCACGAAAATAGAAAAAAAGTTGCGGTGGTTTAGCTCGGCTATGCCAGGATATACGCAGCGTTAGCAATGGTTCAGCTGATTACTCAGAGCTTTCCATATTGTCTAGGATTATTAGCCTTCTTCTGTTCATTCATCGCACGCTGAACCGCTAATTGCCAGGCAACTACTTCGGGATCCGATGAGATAAGCTTCTCGGCTCTTCTACGCCGTTGAGCAGCATTTGCGCTCTCCTTCTCCATGGCGTTACCCACCTGCAAACGCCAGTCCGAGGCACTATCAAGCGGCTCCAGCACAGTGTCAGACGGCGACTGCACAGTGAAGGCGAATAGCTGCACGTGCGCTGGCGCCAATACGTCTACCAAGGCTACGACGTCACTCTGGAAAGCGCAGACCGGCGGCGGCGAGACACGCGCAGCGATGGCGGAGTCTTCGCGCGCGCCGGCGCCAGCGGCGCCAGTTTGTCTGCCGCGGCTACGACGCCACTCCTCCTGAACCCGCAGACAAGCAGCAGCGGTGTCGGACAGCGCGTGAGATGCCAGCTCCGGTGACCCAGCTGTGTGACATCACTGATCCTCGCGCATGCACCGCACGGCTCATGACGCTCCACGCGAAATCGGCTCCGGCTAGGCTAGTGTAGCTAACGCTACAAAACGAGACACCAATTGCCTAATAAAGAGGTGCACCAACCCAAGACCACCTGCACAGACTGGTCTAAAAACATTGTCACGCCTCATCGGCTCATAACTTGATGACCAAATAAAGGTAGCAAAAAAAGGCGACCGTCGTCTATGGGGCAACACCAAAGACCGCTTGACCAGCTATAATGAAATTGCCAAGGCCTTCTGCCTGGCCCGCCGAACCTTTCCTCCGCCCAGCGACAAGCTGAACAGGACGCAGGCGGCGGCCCTCAGACAACTGCAGACGTACACGTACCCCAACCCCGCACAGTGTAACAGGCTCTACCCGAGTACATACCCGACAAATATATGCAAGGCCTGCCACACTGAGGTCGCCACATTAAATCACATGCTCTGGGACTGTGACAAAAATCCGGAAGGTGCTAACTCCGGAACCCTTCCGCCGCAGTGGGCCGCTGCCTTGCGCAGCCCCAGCCTCGGCGACCAACTTTGGGCTGTCCAGCAGGCCCGCGAGGCGGCGGTGAGGCAAGGCCTCGACGTCCCCATGTGGGAGACCTAAAGCCCAGTCGGCGAAAGCTCTGCCGGACCATCAATAAAGTTGTTACCAACCAACCAAATTCGGTGAAACTTCTGAATGTAAACCCTGGAACAATGTAGTATTTGCAGTACATAGATTATTTTTATTGCCAGGAATACATTGCATGCCAAAAATTGAGAGGTTATAGGGAATAAACGTCTGGGTGTAACGATTTAGGCTGGGTACACGTTCTTTCCAATAATGTGCGCTTGACTTATATGCATCCAGTGTAACGCCAAGTTATTTCGGTGGCCCACAGGACCATGCAATACCCTCAAAATTCGTTGGTTTGTAAGCCCACGAGCCAAACCACAGTCCTGAACTTTTAGCAAAGTTCAATCGTGCACCAGAAATGGTTCCGAATTACCGAATAGTGGACACCACTGTTTTTATACTAGAAATGTCAGTACAAAAGAAAGCCAGGTCATCCGCATACGCTAATACTTTCACCTCATTTCCATAAATAATGAAACCATGAACAGTGCAAGATCAGAATCACGCTTAAGCGCAGTGGTTTCAAATAGAGGGCAAAAAGCAGTGGTGACAACGGACAACCTTGTTTCACAGAAGAGTGAATCGACGCAGGTTTTGACAGATGGCCATTAACAATCAAACGAGTTGAACAATCACTGTAGCATAGTTTTATACCTTTGAGTATAGTGGAACCAACGTTAGCATAGTCTAGAAGAGAAAATAGAAAAAAATGACAAACCCGATCAAACGCGTTGGCTAAATCTACTTGTATCATTGCTAGTAGTTCATACGAGTGAGAACAATGTTCCAGTACTGTGCAGGCGATGTGTGTGTTGTTTTGTATTGAACGAACCTTCAGGCCGCAAGTCTGGTGGGCGCCACTAAGAATTGCCATTGCAAATTGTAGTTTCTTTGATAGTATCCTCGTAAAAATTTTATAGTCAACGTTACACAGTGCAATCAGCCTGTAGCCTTCAACATGACGAAGCTTTTCTCTATCTGAGCATTTTGGAATTAAGACGGTGTGGCTCCTTGTAAAAGATTGAGGAAGGGTCCCCAGATTCAAAATCTCCGTAAAAATGTCCAGCAATACCGGGCACAAAAGGACTTAAAGGTTTTATAAAACTCGCCCGACATTCCATCGGGTCCTGGCGTTTTCAACATCGGTAATTGGTCAACGGCAAGTTCTACTTCTTTTAAAGTGACTGGCCCACTGATAGACTCAGACTCTTCGTCATATAAAGGAGTCACAAATTACAGAACTGCATTACGAGATCTTCATTCTGTTTTTCATTGGAATCACTGCACAATGCTTTGTAGTAAGCTTCAAATTCTGATATGATTTCACTTGTATTAGTTACGAATGTCCCTTGCGAATATAAATCTGGCTATAAATTTGCTTTTTGCGTGGCGGTATTATCGAGTAAGTCTTGACGTGTGGGTTCCTCTGAATGCGAGGTACGAGCATTGCGTGATCGAACACGGGCACCTCTGTAGCGTAAGGTGTCATACCTCTGTAGTGCGTATTTGGCATTAGTGATTTCGTCTATGTATCAACCAGGAGCCTCACATTCAAATATACATAAGTTTTGAAGATTCTTTAGTAACACCTTTTGTTGTACTCTTCTGTATAAGCTCCGCACTGATCCGATTTCGATAGCTACTGTCCGAACTTCTTGTTTGAAAAATTCCCAACTGGCAAACAAAGGCATGTCAGCCGACAAACAACTCCTCAGGGCTACGCGCACACGAGCAGTAAATTCTTGGTCACTCACATTTGATGAGTTGAGTTTACAGAATGCCCACTGCGGTCTCAAATCAGATCGAGCGTTACTACCAATCTGCCCCACAACAATGCAATGATATGAGAATGAAATAGGTTCGGTTTTACATGACAGGTCGCGCGCAATAAGAGACGCTGAAACATAAATACGATCAATTCGAGTGTGAGTACTACCCTGTGCATGTGTATATGAGGATAAGCTATTCAGTGCTCCTATGTCAACAAGTCCCGCGTTTTCAACTATCAGAGATGGCACTTCAGCACTCCTATCACTGCGGCTAAACCCAGTACGATCACATGGACTGCAAACACAGTTGAAATCACCCATGAGCAAAATGTTACGGTCAGAATCTAGCAAAGTGGCCAAGCTTTCAAAGAAATTAGTGCGCCGCGCTGCATCATTGAAGGCATATACATTGATTAGGCGCCACGGCAAACCATACAACATTAGGTCGCATTGTATAAGCCGCCGCTCTTCGTCAACATTATAAGCAACAGAAGAATAAGGTAAACTCTTCCTAATAAACACAATGCAGCCCGCCGAAAGGCCTACAGCGTTCGAAACAATTGAATCAAATACGGAGAGATATGGCCGCAAGGCCCTCTCCGTATCCACTTCACTCTCGATCCTTGTTTCTTGAACAGCGACAAAGTCAAGGTGATGGCTAAACAGCAGCCGGCGGAGCTGCACCTGCTTCTGCTTGGATCGAAGACCACATACATTGACCGTAGCAAAAGTGACTTTCTGAGGTAGCCCATGGTGTCTACACTTTTATCAGAGCTGCATACGCCGGTATGGTGGGGAAGGGGCGCGCGAATGCTCCCCGCTACCACCACCAGGCCTCCTTCATCTTGAACATCTCCACTTTCTTGCATGCTTTGATGGTCTACGACATCGGGATTGTCTTGGGCCAACCGCCGAGTCACTTTCCTCACTCGAATCAGGGTTTGGCGATGTAGTGCGCTCACTTAATAGAAACATCGATTGACTCTCACACATCGGCACTAGTTATCTTCTCAGGTGGCGTTTCTACATCATCATTGCTGCTGCAGCTTTCTTTTTGTGTCAACACTGACCCATGTGCAGGTACCTCTTCCTTCTTTCCGCTGTCTGTCACATCTACATTGACGCTTGTTGAGATTTCTCCGCTCCAGCACAGTCACTAGCTGCGTCCTTGTCAACAGCACAGGGCTCAGCGACCGCAGCACGTGGAAGGTCACCCATTGTATCGAGGACTTCCGTAGCGTCCAGGATGTGTTCTTGAAACGCATCTTCAGATGGTCCCATGCGATGTCGCAATTTATTGGCATACGTCGCAACACATTCTTCAGCCGTATGTCCAAACCGCCGACAATCATCGCAGAGTGGTGTCCTGCAGTGTCGACGAATATGTCCTACTTTGTTGCAACGCAGGCATAAAGGTGGCCTGCCAGGAATCAGCACTAGGCTTTGTAGACCGCAAACTGAGAGTACATGTGGGATGTCGGAGACACGGACTCCGTCACCGAGTGCCAGTACAACGTCTCGGTTAAGGGTCCTCATCTGTTCCATTTCTGACACCGTCCAAGTTTCCGCTGAAATCGACTTTATCTTTCCGAGTGGCTGAAAGGCTTCGTGCATATGAATATCTTTCAGGCGTTCAGGGAGCCATATTAGCTTCATTTTACCTTCCGTGGGTTCAGGGTCTATCACAACACATCTTCGCCCTCGAACCAAGAATGCACCACAAGTCACTATCTTCACTTAGATAGCGCAGTCCTGCAAGTAACCATCCAGGCATGTGACATTTGAAACTGTCCAATCGAGGTTATGTCAGCAAGCTCTATGATATTCCGGAGGGCATCTCGAAAGTCCTGCGCTCGGTATGGACGACCAGCAAGGTCTGCATGCAGAAAAACGGAGTCAGCGACGAGCTTACCAGTGGGAAGACGGGGCAGGACGATACGGTAGTCATTACTGCTGGTAGAAAACTGGGCAGTACCTCGGCTTGAAGCCGATTAATCTTTTGTAGTGGAGAACATCAAAAACGGAACCGCTCCGAACGGCGTCTTTGTCTTTATCTCCACAGAGCCACTCCATTGCTTGGAACAGCACTGAAAGTAACTTTAATGCTTCACAAACATACGCGTCCTGTGTACAGGTGTCACAGTACGAGATGCAATATCGCAGTAAAACTGGGTGCAAGCGTATATTGCCATCGTGCGTCACACCATATGTGAACTGCATAACGAGTTGGTGGTTTAAAGCCGGCCGCCCATTATAAAAGGCACACACATTACTGCGCGTATTCCCTTACGAACACGTAGTGGGTGCATCGCAGCTTCGAAAAAGTATCACGCGCGTAATTGTTGCTGGTTTAAAGCATGCCACCCATTACAAAGGGCATACACATTAGTGCGCGCATTCTCTTACACACACGTAGTGGGCACACTGTTGTCATAAAAAAGATTTTCAAGGGGGCGGAAACCTTTACCTTTACTATAGGTATGTCGAGTGTGTGTGTGTGTGTGTGCGCGCGTGTGTGTGAGACCGGGTGACTGCACATAATGACAAGCGAAACAGAGCACGATGAGGATGGCGCCGGATATTCGCGAAGCTTAAGCGTCCCCCAATTTTTCAATACGACATGCAAGTCAATTGCAATTCACATGCTCTCTGAGACCTGTCATAATTGAGAGGGCTGCTCTTCACTTGTACAATGCAAGTGGGAGGCAATGCAAGTGATTACGGAATGAATACTACATGGCCAAGAGGGCTTGAATGGGGAGCGATTTTGCGAAAAATAAAGGGGAGCCTGTCCACAATCAGCAACACATGTATCACCAACACCCCCCCCCCCCCAATCTCGCACGTACAAGCCGCCAGCGTCGGCTGTGGAGTTAAGCTCAGCATCTCCTTGACCAAAGATACTGCAAACTTTTTACTCCAAGCTGCGCCATCTACACGTGCAACGTGGCTACCTACTGTAGTACTAAGGAAGCAGCACATGAAAGAAACAAAGAAGACAAATCTGATCCAGTAAAGTAGCACATTTTCCTTTGTTTCTGAACAACCACCAGTATGAACAAGTTGGTTTCATGTTTTAATCAGCAGAGAAACAAGCTGCGCCACTAGCACAGGGATATGACATCTGTTACAACTCAACAGGCTCAGGGAAGGTAGCAGTTACTGCACAGAGCTTGCTGTGGCGGCAGGAGCTGGTACAAACGGGTACATTTTTTGAAGTTGATAAACTTCAAGCCTACAGGACTCGTTTTAGCAGTGATTCTTTCTTGCTTTTGCATAGATGACTGCTATTCCACAGTTACAAATGAAACTGACCATGTGCTGTAACATATATGACAGTTCAGTGCTGACCACACCTTTAATACGTGCAATAATACAGTTCTAGAGCAACGAAACGCAGATGTGCACTAGTGGCGCACGATTTATGTCCTAGCGTCCTTACAGCATCCAATCAAGGTGGTGCACAAACGACCACGCCATTCTAGTCCAATCAGTCTGCTTGCTCTCACTGCACGCCGTTTGCAAAGAACCATAAATAAATGTTACACGTCGATCAGTCGTGCAACTTCTTCACTGTTATCCTCCGCCTATTATTACCGAATGGTTTTCTTTTCCTTCAAGTTGTTCACTCCTACGGTCGGGTGCTGATGCTGCCACGTGACGCAGGCAGTCCTGTACGTGCGGCTGACTTTCAGTCAGTCAGTCAATGAACCTTATTTAGTCAATGAACTTTATTTGCGGCTGATTTTGCAAGGCAGTGTAAAACGCAATGTGCTAGCCGATTGGTCACAATATGTTCGTAAAGGGCGCGCAACGCGAGAAGTTACCTCTCCATGAGTCATGCAGGCGCATGTGCGGAACTCCCTCTGTTGGCCGTGGCAGCTTTGGCGAGCCGGGCATGCTTGTGCTCCATTGCTTTTTGGGAGCCTGCAGAAATTTACCGCATTGACTATCTCAGCAACAGCAACTGCTTAAAACTACACTTCTCCACACACTTACCAAAATCCAAAAGCTTCGCATCTGCTGGCTTCTGGCTGGGCTCCCAATCTACAACCAGGCTTCTGCGTAACGTCTTGATACTTCCTTCCTCTGAAAGGAGCTTAAAAGTTACGCTCGTGCTCTGAATTGCGCGCACTGGGCACACGTCCCAGGACTCCTCGGTCAGCAATTTGACCAGAACGTGCGACATGGCGAAATAGAAGTGCAAACTTTAAAAGGGTATGGTTCTGAGTTCGTTGATAAGGCTTCATGGGTTCGAAACAGCGCGAAAAATACGAGTACACAGAAAGAAACAGACAGGACCGTGTTCCCACAAATAAAAAGCATTCTTGGTAGTTCAGCGCCTGGTCTGTTTCTTTCTGTGTCCCCGTATTCTTCGCACTGTTTCGAACCCATGAAGGTGTCAATGCACGCCACGTGCGAACTCAATACACGCCGCGAGCGTGTATTGAGTTCGCACGTGGCGTGCGCGCCTCTTTGCGAGCGCGCCTCTTTGCAAGTGGCGCGCTCGCAAAACCGTGAACAAAAAAGAAAAAATTGTTTTGAGCATATGATGATGATGATAATCTACTAGCAGTGACGTCGCTTTTGCGACTAGTACTCTGCATAAGCATGGCCTTAGAGATCAGTTTCAAAGTATAAAGGGTTTATTTTTGGTTTTCAAAGTGGTGCTTGCAGTTAAAAAAAAGTATGGCCTGCGAGATTCGTTTTTGCTGTTTGGTCGCGAAAATGAAGTGTGGACTTGGACACCACTTGTACAAGCCAAGAACCACTGATTTGTACACAGCAGATATTTAGATTTCTATTTGCACTGTTTTCAATGCGTTTCTGCGCTGCGAGTGAACTGGTTGGTGTCGAGACGCTGATTTTTTTTTTATCAATGTGGTTTCCCTGCCAGTACCAAGACGGACTGCGCTCATTGGCTTGTTTATAACATTCAGACCTGTCTGTCGGAACTTTTATTGCAATAGCAATTATATGGACAGTCTCGACGGGTTTTTGCCGCCACCGTCGCCGTTGCCATCGCCGTCATGTACCGTATAAAGTCCAAATTGATAAGATCCCCCTGCACATTGTATGTTCTACCGCGGGTAAAAGCGCGCAAGCGGCGGTGACGAACGCGGCCGAAGCAGAGATCAAAGAAGCCGGCCCATTTCCGTCGCTCGGAAGGCGCATGCGATAACATTAACCCGCTCGGGAGGCCAGCCGTCGAAGCAGCCAACAAATGCCCCGCCCGTCTTGAACTAGCATGAAAAGACGCGAGGGGGGGGGGGGGTCGCCGAGCAGCAACACTGAACTTTGATTCTAAGGGCGCGGTCGAGATCGCTGGCGCGCGCGCTATCACAGGAGCCATCAGCTCGCGCCTCGTATACCCCTTCTACTTGCTGCGCTCTCAACGCGAAGTGACTATGCGGAAAGAGCATCTCTCCCTGGAGCGGCCGTATTCTCTTACACCAGCGTCTTCTAGTTACGCGAGATCGGATACAAAAGAGTTAGCTGCCAGCCTCACTTCGCATAACACTACAATTTGTTGCTATCGCATTCATTGCTTCGCCCTTGCGGGGAAACTGACTTTTTCGTGTCGTTGTCAGTCGTTGTCGTCGTGGTCCGTCATCACAGAACGGGGGACGATCCCGGAGATAATGCTACACCAGACCCGCCCGGAGCACAAGCGCGCATCGGGCTTCTGTAGCCGACCGGTTGACACATATGGACATCTTTCCCAACAAAAGAACACAATCATTTCTTTATCCACGGGTGGAATGCGCAGTTCAAGCCAGTTCTATGTGCTTTTGACAGCGGCTGGCAGGATCAATTGCCTTGATAATTATGCATACTTACGTATCAATCTTTAGCGTTAACACGGCGAAATACAAAGAAGTGCAAGACGCAAACAAGAGTAAATAGACGACTGCATATTTATAGCGACAAAAAAGAAAAAAACACGCCCGCAATGGGTTTGCACGCGCACATGGACTAATATGTTTCTCCTGTTAACTTTCGCTTTCATGTATTTCATACAGGAAATTAATGATTTTCATGCCTCAGTGATCTTACTGCGTCGAATATCGCCTGTGGTGATAATGCACGCATTCAAGAGGTTCACATAATCGACGGATGAATCCGTGCAGCAGTTAATTCCTACATAAAATCTAGCATTCAGTGCGACTTCTGTGCTGTACCATATGTTTTTACACTCAGAATACAATAATGAAAGGAAGTAATAGCATCTGTACCTGTCAAGCAACTCTAATCTTTCGTGTTTTTGGTCTTTTTTCTGAAGTTCTAAAAGCTGGTAAGATACAAAAGCACACCTCGCGCACTTTCAGTTGACCTCAGAAACCCAACTGAACGAGGATTGCGGGTCATTGGACATGCGACATTGTGAATAACTACATTGTTTGGTTGGTTGGTTGTTCAGACTTTAATAATAGTCCTGAGAGACGCGACTAGCGTGCAGTTGAACGCATTTTTGAGGTTGCCACAGTCAGTCAAGCGTTTTTGCGACCGGCCTTTGGAGGCACCAGAGACTCCGGAGGAAGAGGCAGGAGGAAGGCAAACTTAACAGAGGGTTTTATTTACATGGGCGAGCAGTTTGTTTCTACACGACGATTTCGTCCTACAGGACGAGGATTTCGTGTCTACATGATGACGATTGCGCGTCGAATGAGCCCGCGGGGCTCGTTTAAAGGGTCTCTTTCCCCAGATCCCTAGATGGGGGAATTTCTGCAAGTTGGGACGATCCAATCGCGTCCCACACAACACTAATGAGGGTGCCACCCACACTCGCCCAGGTCAGCGTCGTCGACTGGGGCGTGGCCACCGCACTCTGCTGCTGTTGCACCAAAGGGTGCAACCTGTGGTCCCCGCCATGTGAAGGCCGTAGGGCGATGGGTCCCACGCTCGGACACAAAAGGTCTGCAGCTCCGACGCACCTTGTCGATCAAATAGGGGCTGGTTGTCATCCGCGCGGTCGCCGCTGTCTCGTCAAGGTAGATTTGGCGACAGGAAACCATTACGGTCGTCTCGCCGTACCAGGATGGGCCAGACCGCACGGCGCCTCACGTCCCATCTCGGGAGGAGAATTCACGCGCTTGAGCCATGTCCAGGCAAGCAGCGCTTCGGCGCCCGGTTCGAAGAAAGGGGACGCCGCTTTCTTTTCGGCGCAGGGGCCGATCGTCACAGCTCGTCCACCGGCGGAAGACTCGACCTGAGGGTGACCAGCTGTACAGGTTGCCCGAAGCGTCGGTGAAAGTCGCGTACTCCGGGACACTGCCGGAGACGCCGATCCATGGACTCTCGCACTCGTTCCTCGGTGCTTCCTTCCTGGGAATACGCACACACACACACACAACGACAGGCACGGGAGAGCGCCCTGCCCGCACTGAGACACATCGAGTCCAAAACAAAATCATGTGAAAACACACTGCCTTAAATAGTACAACTAAAACACAAAGCAGCAATCGAAGCGTTTCTCCGAGCTCTCGCTGAAGCTCCCAATCCTGATATGAGTATAAGCTTCCTATTAAACTGCCATCAACAAACATGATCTCTTCTCCAGTGATGTGCCCTTCGTGTCCTACCTGTGTGCAAGCGTCAGTAATCCACTGTAAGTCAACCAGGCCTCATACTCATGAGCAAAAGCTTTACGCTACAACCTATCTTTTGATCCCAAAATTTTGTGCCGCCAAAGCTAGTCGTCAAGTTCCTTTGAGTTGACAAAAAGCAAACTGTCCTGCTGCACTAGCGCAAGGAGCTCCATTCACTATTCATGTCCGCAATTTCACGTACTAGTGCTACTGCGTGGATGTACCACTAACTCTTTTGCAGTCACACTTCTTATAAACAAACACGGATGTACTACTAACTCTCGTTTGCGGTTACAATTCTTACAACGCATACACACAAACTCGCGCACTAACTCCTCCTACTCACGTTCGCACAAGAGCGCATGCGGATAAAACAATAAATAAACAAGAAAAAAAACTTTCGCATGAACCCTGAAAAAACTCGAAGAATATCCCTGCTTCCTCACGCGCACTCAAAATCAACTGCTAAGGTCACTCTTAAAACACTCCTAACGCCGCTCTCAATAAACTACTCGTAGGACACACCCTAACGCACGCTCCGATGCGTGTCGTTATGCAACCGCATAACGCTTATCCCTCAAAAAAATCCCATACAACGCTGAAGAAATAAACATACAGCATAAGAAATAAACAGAACTTAAAACTAGTAACTTCAACAATGTCTAGTAGCCGAGAAACCAAAGGAAAAACATTCAAAAACCAAAATAAACAAAGAAAACAAAATTCAATATGAAACAAACAAGTCCGCTAGCGACAATATCCCAAAAGCTTACGGCTGTCACTCATTTTTCAGACGTACGCGTGGCGGTCGCTCCCTGTGGGCCTTTCTTGTCGGAGGGGGACTACAACAATCGCGGAAACCCTTCGCTTCGCCTCCGGACCCCACCAAGCTCTTCGCTGGAGACCTGCATTCTTCCCCTCTTTCCGCTACTTCTTGGGAACCACCGACCCTGCATTCCCGCGCCCCATCAAACGCGCCGTGGACATTGCGACGGGAGGCTGACTGACTCCTTCCCTTTGACCGCCTTCGCGCACAATGCGTTTTTCTTTTTCTTTTCGTCCGGCGGCTCGGACGCATGCGAAACTTTGTGGCCGATGACAAACGCCTTTCTCTTCCTACTACGCTCAAACATTCAAAGCCTTTCTTCGAACTCGTCGTCCCTTTTCCCGCGCTCCTGGTTCTACGGCGTCTCTTTCGTCTTCGCCGCTTCTTGGGGCTCATTTTCGAGACTCCCGCTCTCACCTCTTGCTCATCAGCAATTTCGTTGCTCTCTTTAGCTGTCTCATCCGCGCAGTCTAAATGATTTATACTCAAATCATCTTTTCCTTCCCTCTCCAGACTGACGGACAGCTTCACGCGCTTAGGAACAACGCAGCTGTTTTCCTCCGAGCAACCTAGCTCGCATGCCTGGGAGCTGTCCACAACTGCATTGTACTCTCTACTCACTTCGTTCGCGCCACTTCCTAAACTTACGCTGGTGTTCCTGCCTAGCGGGTCCAAATATCCTGGGACACCGCATGCAAGATCCTACCGTTGCGATACTCTCACTTGGTGTTTGTGCCAGCTTTTTCACAACTGTCTTAGCCGTTTCTCTAGAATTCCACTGGCACAACACCTTGTCGCATTTATTCTGGCCATCAGCGGCCTCTCCTCTTAGCGCCGCATCTTTCGCAGCTGCCAACCTCTGTTCATTCTTGAACCTGCTGCTATCTTCATACGCGCTAGCCTTCCCTACGGCTCTGAACTGCACCGCACTCGACTGTTCCTCGCACCTTTCGTGCGCCACATCTACCGATTGACCACTCCGCTGCTTCCGATCTAACCCGCGTTCTAGTCTTCCAATTTCCTCGCCCATTGCTTGCATCTCCTTCCTGTGTTGTTCAACCATATTTGCCTCCTCTATTTTCTGTTCGTGATCATTTAAGATTAGATTCCAAAAATAATCAATATCCTCCTCGTTGTTTTTGCTTCCGACTATTATTTCGCGGATTTTAGATGTAGGCGTATCGTCGTCTACCTCTATGTCAAGCTCCCAACACAACTGCAACAGGCCATCCTTCGTCAATCTCATCAGACGTTCCAGTCTTTCACACTCATGTTCCAGTCTTTGACACTCCTCATCCCATTTTGCCTGCTCCACTTGCTTTTCTTGATTTCTTAATATTAGATTTCCGAAGTAATCTACATCCTCCTGGTTGCTTTTGCTTGCTACTATAATTTCGCGGAGTTCTGACGCAGGCGTATCGTCATCTACCTGTATGTCGAGCTCCCAACACAACTCCAACAGGCTATCCCTCGTCAACCTCATCAGGTCCATGGCGACTACCTTACTTTGGCTCAGCTGTGACAAAACACAAACAAATCCATCAGCGTCTCAATTCTGGGTCTAGAGAAATTGAAGCCTGGCAAACCCCACAGCAGATACCAAAAGCTTAACCACACAGCGAGCACCACGCGACCAACAACCCTCTACCGTTTTCCTCTTTCTCCTTCACACCACTACTGCCTCAAAAATCCCAAAACACTCCCGCAACGAACCCTCGTCTTCTTCCATCAAATAATCTGAGGTACGCTGCTTATCCTAGCATGCTCAGATCATCGCCGAGTGCTGCTCTGTGCTGAGATAACAACCACAGTTCCTAGGCAGTTGCTGGTTTTATCTATCTTTTAACGGGTCTAGGCTAAAAGACTCGATACATCTCAAGCACAAAGTCAGGCACTCACCCCATACCGTGCGGTCATGGTACGCTGCGTCGATCCCGCCGAATTCCAGGTTCCAGGGCTTTCGGCTGACCTCCGGTCCATGTCGCTCTCCGTCGATCCGTCATATCCCACCGTCTGCCATCCAGTTGTTGCGACCGGCCTTTGGAGGCACCAGAGACTCCGGAGGAAGAGGCAGGAGGAAGGCAAACTTAACAGAGGGTTTTATTTACATGGGCGAGCAGTTTGTTTCTACATGACGATTTCGTCCTACAGGACGAGGATTTCGTGTCTACATGACGACGATTGCGCGTCGAATGAGCCCGCGGGGCTCGTTTTAAAGGGTCTCTTTCCCTAGATCCCTAGATGGGGGAATTTCTGCAAGTTGGGACGATCCAATCGCGTCCCACACAACACTAATGAGGGTGCCACCCACACTCGCCCAGGTCAGCGTCATCGACTGGGGCGTGGCCACCGCACTCTGCTGCTGTTGCACCAAAGGGTGCAACCTGTGGTCCCCGCCATGTGAAGGCCATAGGGCGATGGGTCCCACGCTCGGACACAAAAGGTCTGCAGCTCCGACGCACCTTGTCGATCAAATAGGGGCTGGTTGTCATCCGCGCGGTCGCCGCTGTCTCGTCAAGGTAGATTTGGCGACAGGAAACCATTACGGTCGTCTCGCCGTACCAGGATGGGCCAGACCGCACGGCGCCTCACGTCCCATCTCGGGAGGACAATTCACGCGCTTGAGCCATTGTCCAGGCAAGCAGCGCTTCGGCGCCCGGTTCGAAGAACAGGGGACGCCGCTTTCTTTTCGGCGCAGGGGCCGATCGTAACAGCGTCATGTCATGCGTGCACATTTTTTTTCTTTTCTTTGTCCTCGTTCATTTTTGCGGGGCAAGTGTGACTATATGCCATTACACATGTACGCAAACATGATGAAATGGAACTGTTCGACCGTGTGTGTGGGCGACCAACTCTGCCTTTCAGCGGGCGCGCGAAGCGGCATTGAGACACACTTGGCTTCAGCGCGAGTTTCTTTCTCTGGAGTTTGGACATCCGTGTCGTGTCTGTGACTGTGTGTGGTTTAACTCGAGCCTCTTTGCGCTGAGAATCAACGTAGAAGCAACCTAGCATCACCTACCTAAAGCCTAGCAACGACCTAGAAGCAACCTAGAAACAACCCTCATCACCTAGCTATAGGGCCTAGAAACAAAACCTAGAAGCTACCAGATTAGTCTTCAGAATCGTCCAGTTTCGCTGTTTCAAGGCTTGCGTGGCTTAGTGCTTAGTGCAAGCTTAACAAGTTCATTTGTTTATATTTTGCGTATCTACGCACTAATGTCACACTAAAAAGCGCAAGGTGCAGCTTTAGTGCTACAGCGCGCTATGCAGCCTGCAAGACGACAGTTAATTGCTTGATGCTTTTTGTACCGGTGTTACACGGTTCACTATCCAGCCCGATCATAATAGAATTTTTTAAAGGTCATTGGTTAAATGGGGCAAAACAGCAGCGAACAGCCAACATGAACGGAAATAACTTTATTCAGAGGCCCTACAGGTTCTGAGACCCCCGCTCTGGTCCTCACGCCGCGGGACGTCGAGATCTTGTCTTTTCCGTTTCCTGGTGTTGGGCTAACTGTTGCCTTTTTCCTTTTTAACGGACCAGTGCTGAGTAGTGGATTTACTCACTTTCGGAGGCACATAGCCGTTTATGATAGTTTCTCGCAGCCGCCGTTGCCTTTCCCGTTCCCTAGTGCTGGGATAACTGCGGCAGTAGTTACCCAATTTCTGTGGCACTTATTTCTCAATTTTCATTTCCACGCAGCGTGTGTCTGGTTTTGCCCAGTGCCCTCTGTGTAGCTAGCTCGTGCGTTAGTAGTAGCTGGTCGCGCTTGTTGTTGTCACGCTGTTTTAAGGTCTCTTTTTTCTGGCTACATTGGCTCTTCTGACGGTCGTGCAAGCACGGGACCAAAGAAAAGAAGATACAACCAGGATCTCTGGGATGGCTACGCTGAGATACCTGTTCGCACAAAGCATCGTTTGAGGACACCGGCCACTGCCGACAATGACTCGTCACCGTCGACAGCGTCAGATTCTGCAGAATCTGAACGACAGATGTCGTCGGAGCAGCCCTTGCAAAACGGCCCCGCAGTAGAAAGCTCAGGTTCTACAGCTGCAGCATGTTTCGGAATGCCACGTGCTGAACGAGTTCCTTTTGACATCCGCAGTTCAGAAGCCGAAGTATGTGCGGAACGCAACAACGTGGACAGCAGCAGTGAAAGCGACTCCGAGGAATCCACCAGGGATGAACCGGAGAGGAGCGCGTCACCAGATTTCAGCAATGAGATGGTAAGATTTTTGTCTGTTTCTCAAACGACTGTATGATAAGAGTGTGCTCCAGCTCGTACATTTCAGTGCGGTTTTCCGGGACTCCGGATTAATCTTGGCCGTGTGCTTAGTACGGTAACGCACACCGAAAACAAAATACGAGGGCGTCGAAATGCATACGCCGCAGCCAGGACCGAAGCAATGCCACAGCTCAGCACAAACGCCTGCGCACACACCACGCAATCGGCACACGCACGCGACAGGATAAGCAGTATAGGTAAACAAGAATGTTTGTGTCAACCAAAAACAGCTTTGGATTAAAAAAAAGAAAAAAGAAAAAAATGGCTGCCGTCAAGGCTGACGAACAAACCAAGTGAAGAATGTCTACATGGTTTGACAAATTCATCCTCAAAGTCTGCTACCATTAATTTTTTTTATTTAGTTACACTGTGAACCCCATACAGGAGAGCACATGCAGGCATCTTGGAAAATAACACAAAGCACAACATACACATGCACAAAGCACAACATACACATTACTAAAATTTGTGCTACTGCAATACAGTACATAAGCCTCACCATCAGAGTGCAAAGGCAGATTTCTCCAGTCCACCAGTAAACTTGCAAACAATATTATGTCACTACATCACCTGGTTACCACATCGACATTTCAACTGATCTAGGATAAGTGAGAGGGGAATGTAAGTACTTAACAAAATGTCAGACCGAGCAAAATACGGTTGTAGGTGCGCGTCGTGATTGGTTCTGCGTGAATGGCAAGCAGGTGGCATTTCATTTCCTGTATATATGCCTTGATGAAAAAGATGGTTCAGGAACTTTACAGAAGTGGCATGCCAACACGAATGTATTGTAGGCTTGTCATTTTGTACTCAAAGAATGGTCATACTTACAAGGTCAAGTCAAACGAAAGTGAGCCAGACCACCTATCGCAATAAAGCTTTGGTCCATTATCTGCAAAGCATGCGCAGAGCACACAGACATCTCTTATTTACAACAGCGACACAGAGGTCTGAGGATAAATGTTCTTTAATGATCTAATAGACTTGGTGGGACATGGCTGCATTATAGAATGAACACTTTAAAAGTTGCATTCAAATTCACCAACCCCGAAGAAAGCAAGGGACATCATTTCCACCAGAATGGTGCTGTTGACTTTTTTTGTGTCGAGCACGAGGGGCCAATACTATTCAAGTCTGCTAAATCTGCGCAGTCTATCAGTCATTTCCGATATTGTAAAACGCCGGAGTGGCTGTGAGTCACCGTGAAGAACAAACGACATGAAAAATTGACGAATTGCCTCAGTTTGCTCTAAGGAAATGCCCGTCCCCACGTCGCTGATGCGGTTAAGACAAAACTTACAAAGTTCCATTCGGAAACGCTGCAAGTCTTACAGCCCAGACCTGCTTCCTTGCGACTTCCCCATTTTCAGGCAACCGACAAACAGTGGTGCTATGCAGGATGGCCCGACCTTCTCGGGCACACGAGTTTGCTCCGAGCTCGCATTACGGCGGTCATGACAGGAAGCCAGTGCGGAGCACGCGATAGCAGCGTTGATAAAAACGGCTACAAGAACGAGCATGGCGTCACATACGCATGTGCGGCATTTGCGGCGGTTTTCAAAGGAACGCCGCGTGCGAACGCGTCAGCGCCGCCACTTAGTCAACATTTTGACAGAGTAGCGACGTCAGCGTGATTGTCGCGCTATTTTTTTGCCAACTGATCATCGCGCCTCCAATGGGCGTGTTCCTGGGCGTTTGTCCTCTTTCGGAGAATTCTTTCGTTCCACCTGCAGCATGGAAATTTCCACTCTCGAAGGCAACAAGGGCGCACACGCAGCACTCTGGTGCAGCTCGTTTCGCTTCTCTGGAATATTACAGATAAATAAATGGACAGGTTACTGCTATACTTACATTACACGTCTGAAGATTTTTCTGCACTAACGAATCAGTAGAAACAACGTTTCCACAACGAAGTAAATAATGGCATTTTTCGCCGCAAATCCCACCAGGGGCGCTTGCTTCGCGGCTGAGAGTGGTACATCGTGAGCGCAGTGAAGTTGAATGCGAGACATCGTAGCCACGTGATGATATAACCTTTAGTTCTTCGCGCGTGTGTATATAGTCTGTGTGATTAAGCTGATAGATTAATCGTGCCGCTCGCTGGCGTTGCGCCGTGAGCACTGCTCCTTCGCAAGAGCAAACGCGGTGGGCGGACCCGATCTTCGCCGCGGGCGTCTGTCAAATTGATTGACGTGCGAACTCGGGCACAAGCTCGTTGATTCGGAAAAGGCCCCAATTCAACTCGGGACTGTCATAGCGCCGGTGTGCCTGCAAGTGTTTCATGCAGTGGACGCTATTCAGCAGCTTCTTTGCATATAAAATAATTTGGTCAGCTTGCACTACTTGTGCAAGGCTGGGGCCATCGGAGGAGCTTGTGGTCACCTAGATTCTTCGAGCTTATTACGTGGCTCGTCTACTCAGTATGCTTGGCCTGCTTCAGAGTAATGATTGTGTCAGTTCGGTCTCAATATTCGTGCTATTGATTAGCTAGGCCTTAATTAACATGGCAGTGAATAGTTATGTCTTAATTCATAAGGTTTTAAATAACACGGCATTACTTAATCAGATTTCATTATCAAGGTCCTCACTAGCATGAATGTACTTAACATAATGCTAATTAGAGTGACTTGGCGAGGAAGCTCCTAATTAGTTTGGTTTGCATTAGCGTGCTCCTAATTACAGTCGTGTTAATTAGCAAGGCCCTAATTAGCTCGGTCTTGACTAACATGATACTGAATAGTCCTTGATTGTTAATGTTCTAATTACCACGACATTAATAACCCAGCTTTAATTTGCAAGGCCCTGAATAGTACAGCGGTAATTAGCATAATCCTAATTAGCACTATAATAATTAACACGATCTCGAAGAGTAAGGTCTTTATTATCTTGGCTTTAATTACACGCTCCCAATTAGGCTTCGAGGTAATTAGCATGGTCTTAATTAGATTGTTCTTAGCTTTACACGGTTCATTAGCATGGTCTTAGTAAGACGTGGCTTAATTAGCTTGGCCTTAGTATGATTTGGCTTAATGAGCTTCGTCATAGCATGTCCTGACTTAGCTAGGTATACCGCCCAGCCAATTAGCTAATCAGCCGGCCGCACCTGCTCGGGGAGCGAGCAGACGAGTAATGAGAGGACGAAGAGGGCGCGCGCCGGCCGAGAAACACGCTAGAATGCGGAGGCCGACAATAGTGATTATACACGTGGCCTCGGCGATTAGCTCCAGCCGCGGTGTTGTAAGGCGCTCGGTCGGAACTAATCTCGGTGGCCACGGTGCTGATTATTCTAAAGGATACATAGTGCAGACATTAAACGCTTGAAAATGAATTCAAACGGCCCGCGAACACACAAAAAATATAGTTAGTAGAACTTTCTGTCATTTTTCTTGCATGGGTGCCCTTCTGTACTCAGTGGAACGACAAACAAACGAAAGAAGGTGCCTCTAGTTTGAAGACACCACCCAACCTTCTCGACCGCCCTTGACGTGAGGCCGCGTTCCATCGTAAGCAATGGAACGCAGCGCGCGCTGAGGGATGGATTTCACCTTCGCGTACTGTTAGCTCGTTTAAAAGGGGGCGTCGCCAGAGCTCGGAAAGATCCCGGGTTTCGCCGAACTCGGGCCATCCTGCATAGCACCCCAGCACAAGGGGGAACCTAATTCGTGTCGGATAATGGTGTAAAAGTAAGTTTCAGGCTTTTTGAAACAGCAGCCCAAGCAGCTTTACGAGACGGGAATCACGCCGGCTCATTAGTCACTGGGACAAATGCCAGCGCTCATAGACATGACTTAAATAAAGTACTCCATTTGTCATATATATTTGCACTGGCTCACATTCATTTGACTTGCCCTAATACATAGGTGGAATATTTTGAATGAATAATCAAAATCGCGTTTTGACCGTTTTATATCTATATATGAGATACTGCTGGTGGGAGGACTGAACAGTACTTCCTTACTCTAATATAGGCTTGATAATTTGTGCAAGAGCAGTAGCTACCTTCAGATGCAGAAACCACAATTCCTTTTGCACCCACAATATCAGTATGCTTCTTCCCCTTTAGTAAATGACTGAATGTTAACCTGAAAAATTCTACACCATTGATACTCTTTTGACAAGAAATGAGCAACTGTTTTCCTCTGATGGTAGTCTTTGCGAGAGTGACCACACCAAGAACTTTAAGACTACTTTCAACACTCTGTCCTTTCAGTGCCATTAATGCTGCTCTTGTGTTTTACGCATATATGAAGTAACATATAAATGTTCATTCTAAAAAGACAGGGCATGCAAATACGGACACAAGAAAGAAGTCAGGACACCACAAACGCCGACTAACAACTGAGTAGATGCACAACGGCGGAAAAGAAAGAAGGCACGAAAACTTATCTGCGCATTCCCATGCAATAGGCGAACCTATCAATCCGGCACACGTGGGGGCCTACGCGAAAGATAACTGTTAAGGCATTTGATTTTATCTTTATGCAAGTTAATCGACGGTTGGCTCACGCATGCGCAACCACTATTCTCGATATGCCATGCCTGAATCATCAGACGCGTTTCTTCATTCCTATGTCGGTACAAAACTGCGCATTCACTGAATTTTGTCATGCACTTATAATCTCGGCAATGTAACGATAGATTAGAAGGTGAGCCGCCGGTTAGTGATATTTTATGTTCTAATAATCTCTGGTTAATGCAGCGGCCCGTCTGTCCTACGTAGAAGCGGCCGCAGCTCAAAGGAACCTTATACACCACACTTGTACGGCAATCGGTGAATTTGTTTCTGTGTTTTACGAAACAAATATCGGTTCCCTTCTTGTCTTTTACTCGCTCATTCTTCCTCTGCACAGCAGCACATATCTTACCTAGCTTATTGGCAGCCGCGAAAACAACATTAACGCCGTATATACTTCCTAGATTTTTAGCCTGTGAGATACGCAATGAATGTACCGCATACCTGCAAGACGTTTCTTCCTACCACTTTCTGCAACCATGCTCGGACTTAAAATAATGGATTTCTTTAAACACTCAGCGACAGTGGCCACTGCATCACAGGGATAACCTACATTTAAAGATGCCTAAGCTGTGCGTTAAAGCTATCACTCATTTTGTCCTCACACGACTTGGTGAGGGCAAACATAAGGCAAGACATGGCGATACCGTTTTTTACAACCTTCGAGTTCTTCGACGAAAAATTCTAGGAGCATACTGCCAAAGATCTAGGAGCATACTGCCAGCACACGTGGTTCTTTTGGAACGTTAAGGAACTGTCTAGAAATTCTATTCCATTATTCTGAGGCAACTCTTTAGTAAAGTTCAGCCCTCCTCCATTTATTTCAAATTTTTCGCTCACTGAGGTTACCACGTTTCCAAAGCCCTCACTACTACAAAAAGAAATCACAGCATATCCACGGAGTGAATGATGATGAGTGGGCGAAGCTGCGGAGGTTCATCGGTAAACCGTGAATCTTCCGTGAATTCTGCCCAGTACATCATCACCGACGTGAGATCGGGCGCGTTTATACTAAAGGTTCGATGAGTTATGACGACTTGCAGCTCACTTTAATTTTACATGTACGCTGTGAATTTTCATTGTTTAGAAAACCATTGCTTTAGAAAACATCTGGCGTATTTCGTTAAGCAGCTGGCGTCTTTTCGTTTTGCTTTAGAAACATCTGGCGTTCTTTCGTTTTGCTTTTACAAAACATCTGGCGTCTTTCGTTGGTTTATTTCATCAATCAACGGCGATTTGAACAAAATTTTTATTGTTTAATCACGCAGAGGAGAAATCTCACCAGGCACTACCTTGGAGGTAAACAATGGCTGCTAATGGGAATGAGAGACAGAAGAAGTCGGCTTTTAGCTAACACTTACACTTCTACTTCTACTAACGTTTCCTACTGGAACATGCCAATGGCTGCTAATGGGGAATGAGAGACAGAAGAATTCGGCTTTTAGTTAACGCGCACGCTGCGAATTTTTTATTGTTCAACAACGCACAGGAAAAATCTCCCACCGGCACCACCTTGGAGGTCAAAGCGTAAGACTTGTTACGCACTACGACTACTACGACTACGACTACGAGGGACGAACGGGTGCCGCCTTAAGGAGCTTCGCCCCTAAAAATCAAGTAATCGTTCACATAACGAAAAAAAAATCCGGCAGATCCCACGCACTGTGGGAATCGATGTAATGCGAAGCAGCCAGCAAAGAGCTGCATACATCTTTGTTTATTTTTGAGCCGAATGAAATCATTCATGCCATGGCATCTCGTTCAGCATATATCGCATGTTTGCCATGCACGCGTGCATGTACAATGCGGTATATACCATGCCACTGAAACGTATATTCTGGTATATACACTGCATGACCGGTCAATTATGTTCATCACGCACTCCTGTCATGCCATATAAATTTTTGGTATATATCCAGTTATCTAAACGGCCGGAAGCGCACCATAACAGTGGCATGTAAATCATACCGTACATGGCATGCATAACGTAATTCGCATGTTAGGACCTGTCATTTATGTTCGTCATACAGTCACATCGAACAATACCAATTTTGGTGTATATCGAAGGAGCGAAATGGCCGGGAGTCAACCATGAGCGTGGCATGTAAATCATGCCACACATGACATGCATGTCATGGTTATGATGTTACCACCTGTAACTTATGTTCCCCATACATTCGCGTCCCGCAATGCCAATTTTGGTGTATATCAAGCTAGTGAAACGGCCCCGATCGGACAATGAGCGTGGCACGTAAATCATGCCGTAAATAATATACATATCGTAATTTTCAAGTACCACCTGTCATATATGTTTGTCATACAGTCACGTTGCGCAATACCAATTTGGTGTATATCAAGCGAGCGAAACGGCCGCGAGCGCATCATGAGCGTGGCATGTAAATCATGTCGCACATGACTTGCCTGTCACAATTTTCATGTTACCACCTCTCATTTACGTTCGTCATACAGGCGCGTCGCGCAATACCAATTTTGGCGTACATAAAGCTAGTGAAACGTCCGCGAATGCACCATGAGCGTGGCATGTAAATCATGACATGCATGTCATGGTTTTCATGTTACCACCTGTTATTCATGTTCTTGATACAGTCACATCGCGCAATACCAGTTTTGGTGCATATCAATCTAGCGAAACGGCCGCGAGCTGCACCATGAGTGTGCCATGTATATCATGTCGTACATTACACGCATGGCATGATTTTCATGTTACCACCTCTAATTTACGTTCGTCATACAGTCGCGTCGTGCAATACCAATTTGGTGTATATCAAGCCAGCGAAACGGCCGCAAATGCACCATGAGCGTGGCATGTAAATCATGACATACATGACATGCATGTCATGGTTTTCAGGTTACCACCTGTTATTCATGTTCGTCATACAGTCACATCGCGCAATACCAATTTTGGTGTATATCAACCTAGCGAAACGGCCGCGAGTGCGTCGTGAGCGTGGCATGGAAATTATGTGCTGCATGACACGCGTGTCATGATTTTCATGTTACCACCTCTAATTTACGTTCGTCATACAGTCGCGTCGCGCAATACCAATTTTGGTGTATATCAAGCCAGCGAAACGGCCGCGAATGCACCATGAGCGTGGCTTGTAAATCATGAGATACATGACAAGCATGTCATGGTTTTCATGTTACCACCTGTTATTCATGTTCTTCTACAGTCACATCGCGCAATACCAATTTTGGTGTATATCAACATAAGCGAAACGGCCGCGAGTGCGTCATGAGCGTGGCATGTAAATTATGTCGTGCATGACACGCGTGTCATGATTTTCATGTTACCACCTCTAATTTACGTTCGTCATACAGTCGCGTCGCGCAATACCAATTTTGGTGTATATCAAGCCAGCGAAACGGCCGCGAATGCACCATGAGCGTGGCATGTAAATCATGACATGCATGTCATGGTTTTCATGTTACCACCTGTTATTCATGTTCTTCATACAGTCACATCGCGCAATACCAATTTCGGTGTATATCAACTTAGCGAAGCGGGCGCGAGTGCGTCATGAGCGTAGCATGTAAATCATGACGTGCATGACACGCGTGTCATGATTTTCATGTTACCACTTGTCAGTTATGTTCGTCATGTCGAAATGTCTCGTCATACCAGTTTTCGTATATATCCATTCATTTAAACGGCCACGAGCGCCCCGAGACCATGTCATGTAAATCATGCCGCACATGACATGCGTGTCATGATTTGCACGTTAGGCCCTGTCATTATGTTCGCCACGAACTCTTGTCACGTCATACCAGTTTTGGTGTATATGAAACTAACGGAATGGCCGCAAGGGCATCAAGGGCGTGGAATGTAAATCATGCTGTTCATGACATGCATGTCATGATTTTCATGGTTTGACCTGTCATTTATGTTCGTAATACGGTCATGTTGTTCCATACCAATTTTGGTATACATCCGATTAACGAAACGGCCAGGAGGGCACAAAGTCGTAGGCGGCTAGATAGATAGATAGATACGGTCAAACTCACACAAGTTCGCTAAGAAATGCTTCGCATTTAAAAACTTAATGACAGAATTACCTAATGCACCTTCCAAAAGCTTGTCAATCTTGCTAAGGTATAAATCACTAAGAACCGGAGCAACCTTAGAAGCAATACATATTCCTGATTTCTGCACATAAACGCCTTCCTTCCAACCTACCAGCGTCGACTCTAAATACATGGAACGAATTTCTAGAAAAGGCCCGGTAGAAACACCACATTTATCGGTGAAAATTGTCTCGTGCCCTTGTTTGTTAATAAATTCGTTAACACATTTTAACAAGTCCTCATGCGGCAAGGCGTAATAAAGGTATTCAATCATCATCATCAGCCTGTCTACGCCCACTGCAGGGCAAAGGCCTCTCCCATGTTCCGCCAATCAACCCGGTCCTGTGCTTTCTGCTGCCACGTTATACCTACAAACTTCTTAATCTCATCTACCCGCCTAATTTTCTGTCTCCCCCTCACGCGTTTGCCATCTCTTGGAATCCAGTCAGTTACCCTTAATGACCACCTGTTATCCTGCCGACGTGCTATGTGCCCGGCCCATATCCATTTTAGGGGCGAAGCTCCTTAAAGCGGCACCCGTTCGTCCCCGTCGTAGTGCGTAACCAGTCTTAACGCTAGCACCAGATCTTGACCTCCAAGGTGGTGCCGGTGGGAGATTTCTCCTGTGCGTTGTTGAACAATAAAAATTCTCAGTGTGCGCGTTAACTAAAAGCCGAATTCTTCTGTCTCTCATTCCCCATTCGCAGCCATTGGCATGTTCCAGTAGGAAACGCTAGTAGAAGTAGAAGTGTAAGTGTTAGCTAAAAGCCGACTTCTTCTGTCTCTCATTCCCATTATCAGCCATTGTTTACCTCCAAGGTAGTGCCTGGTGAGATTTCTGCTGTGCGTGATTAAACAATAAAAATTTTGTTCTAAACGCCGTTGATTGATGAAATAAACCAACGAAAGACGCCAGATATTTTCTAAAAGCAAAACGAAAAGACGCCAGATGTTTCTAAAGCAAAACGAAAAGACGCCAGCTGCTTAACGAAAGACGCCAGATGTTTCTCCTCTCCTACGGTCGCCCCCCCCCCCCCCTATCTTGCCATCTTGCCTCGCGGCGCAGCGGCGGCGCCGACGCAGGCAGCGTCGCGAGGCAGCGTCTTGAATGAAAAAACCGACCATTCGCGCTGCACAACCGTTCACTGACCACCCCGTGTATATAGGCACTGGATTTGGACCTCCAAGGTAGTGTGTGTGTGCGATTTCTCCTGTGCGTGATTAAACAATGAAAATACACAGCGTACATGTAAAATTAAAGTGAGCTGCAAGTCGTCATAACTCTCATCGAACCTTTAGTATAAACGCGCCCGATCTCACGTCGGTGATGATGTACTGGGCAGAATTCACTGAAGATTCACGGTTTACCGATGAACCTCCGCAGCTTCGCCCACTCATCATCATTCACTCCGTGGATATGCTGTGATTTTCTTCTTCTTGATTTCAATTATGATGTCCTTAACCCCCGTTTGTTCCCTGACCCACTCTGTTCTCTTCTTGTCTCTTAAGGTTACACCTATCATCTTCCTTTCCGCCGCTCGCTGCGTCGTCCTGAATTTAAGTTGAACCCTCTTTGTAAGTCTCCAGGTTTCTGCTCCGTAGGTAAGTACCGGTAAGATGCAGCTGTTATATACCTTCCTCTTGAGGGATAGTGGTAGACTACCATTCATGATTTGATAATGCTTGCCGTATGAGCCCCATCCCATCCTTATTCTTCTAGTTATTTCACTCTCATGGTTCGGCTCCGCGGTTACTACCTGTCCTAAGTAGACGTACTCCTTTACAACTTCCAGTGTCTGACCACCTATCGCAAAGCGCTGTTCTCTGCCAAGATTGTTCCACATTACTTTAGTTTTATGCATATTACATATTCAATATTCAAGGTATTCAATATCCCTATAAAAGCTTTACAACAGCTGGGGTTCTCCTCTGAGAGGAACTGAACTAGCGCCTGAGAATTACGCATACGAAAAGGGTCTGGAGAACTCAATGAAGTTAAGCAGTTCTGCAAATAACTAGATACAGCGACTTGCCAGTTGCCTTTCTGTGAAACAATTGCTCGAAAAGGAATCTCGTTCTTATGTGTTTTCGCTGAAAAAAAATAGTTCTAAAGTAAGAGATTTAGTAGGGCTGTGCTAATAGTGAATTTCGGAACCGAATCGAATACGAATGGAATAGTGATGACAGCGAATCGAATACGAATCGAATAGTGATGACAGCGAATCGAATACGAATAATAATCGAATACTCTTCGAATAGTTTTCGAATAGTAAGACAACCATTCTCAAAACGGTACTAGAACTGCACAACATTTTTTTTAAAAGAAATATTCACAAACTTTCACCAAAGAGCATTACGCTTACGTTTCACAGACTCAAAATACCACAGTTATGAAAACAGAGGTAAGCTCGTACGCAGCAGCGACCCAGCCTTCGAAATATTTTGTAACTGCAGGTTGAAATATAGCAGTGACGGCAGATACTTTGTCGCCTGCTTTTAAGTAAAACTGAGACATAATATCTAAACAATTTTGAACCGAACACCATGCATACAGTTAAGGCGGTAATGAAACGTAAACCTGCCATCGCAACATGGTACTCGGCACTGAAGGCACGTAGACATCGGTGTTGAAAGCTGTATCTGCAAGAACAATTTACGCAAACACTACCCTTGCATCTATTGCTATTCATGAAGCTGAATGCAGGTGCACCTTCAGTTATTACAAGATGAAGTCAGGAACTGATTAATACGATGCAGCTGCAGCATAGTAAAAACTGAGTGAGTGTGGAGCTTTCATTAAAAAAAAAACGCCTTCATCCGGTAATCAATATAGCGTCGGTAGTTTCGTGAAAGCTTGGGCTGCATGCATACTCGTAATTTAGTGATTAAAAGAAGAAAAATGGCCTTTAACTGTTCGAAAATTTCATTGTTTTGGGATTCTCCCGTCGGCGCTAATTATTCGAAAACTATTCGAAAAATATTCCGTATTTCGAGTATGTACTATTCTATTCGAGTACCGAATCAAATAGTATGCTATTCGATTCGTTATTCGAAATTTTCGAATATTCGCACACCCCTAAGATTTAGCCTTCTTGACATACAAGCAATTCTCTCAAGATTATGTCTTAACAAAAGGTCGACAGCACGTTGCCTAACTACTGATGGTTTAAGTTTTACCATCCTAAAATTCTTTGTTATGGCTGTTATTGCTTTTTCCGAGTACAAACTGTCCGGAATAATTACAAAATATCCTTCCTTATCTGAAATTACTGGCCTGAATTTCTTCTCCACGCAATAATTAACCAAAGACCGGATAGGATCAGGACACTTGAGATGCATATTAGATCCCTTGATACTAGCAATGCAGTCTGAAATGCAGTGGGAGCGCTCTTCTTCAGGAACTAGTCTAGTGATTGTACGCGCCAAACATATAACGTCTATTGGTTTCAGGTTCGGCTTAAAACAGTATTTAGGACCTAAGGCTAGGGTTTTGCAGTGACTATCTTCTAAGGCAGCTCCTCCAAGGACGAGCAAGTTATTTTGCGGTGAAACAGTAGAAAACATTTTTCTCTTACATGGTAGAAGTTCTCGAGGTTTTACCCTCCATATGAATTCCGCATGCTGGTTAGCTACCCTCATCCAGTCGGCGTATAGCTGTTTCTGGTGGCGATCGTTACGCGGGGTACAGCAACGGACCTTGAGGCACTCCTGGTAAAATGTGCCTTGACGCCAAGATTCCGCGGTCAAAATGGCACATATCCTCCTGGCATGTCCGTGTGTTGCATATTTTCCAATGAGGTTTTGTACACGGGCTCACCAATACGACCATTGAAAAACAGTCATTCTTAAAGGTATCGAAAGGAACATTTGGTCGCACATCAGAGGCTGCCAGTATCAGCTGGAATCTCGGAAGGATGACTTTTGGCCTCTCGATGTACCATATTTTTCTCGTGCGCACTGAAGATCATCACAGAGATCACTTTGGTTTGTGATTTAGCCAGAGAAACCATTGCGGACACGGCCTGGCCTAATTCTCGTGTGTGTGCACTACCAATATTAATGAAATCGTGCACAGGGAGCACTCTGCAAAAATTATCCCCTTAAACTCATGGAATCGCTAGAGCGAGGAAAGTGAACTATATATATATATATATATATATATATATATATATATATATATATATATATATATATATATATATATATATTGTGCATGCACACTGACAGACACGCCGGGTGTTTAATAATAATGAGGGCATCCTTTTAAATTATGCAGTATGCAGGAAGTGAAAGGGGTGAGACAGAACATCCTATGGTTTTGGGCACTATTTGTCATCATGGCTCAGCAGCTGCAGCATTCTGTAACCGAGTGCTAGTTACCAGCTTTTATTCTAACAGTAATTGTAATAAATGTGGCCAGAAAGTGAGAACTTGCTACTTTAGTGCACTTATAAAAGTCACTGCATATAAACACCAACAACACTTCAATAGTTTTATTTCAAACACCAATATAAAAACCAGTGTAAAACATTACAAGGGTCCTTTTGAAGTAATCACCGACGTTAAAGCCCAGATATTAATATTACGTAAAGAATTAGCACGTAAAGAAAGGCACGACGGTCGCCTACATCGAAGACATTGTGGCAGCCACCAATGCTTTCGCCATCGCCGATTCTTCTGAGCCCACACCGACGAACCAAGCTCCTGAACCAGCTTTCGATGTCAATCCTAGCCTTCCGAAGCATAAACAAGAACAGCTCAAAACCCTGCTCATGAAATACAAGGACTGCTTTTCGTCATCGTCAAGAATCCGCCAGACCCCAGTCGCAAAACATCGCATCATAACAGAGGAAAATGCCAGGCCACTCTGGCAGAGCCCGTACAGAGTTTCGATGCGAGAACGCGAATCCATAAAGAAACAAGTCGACGAAATGCTGCGCGACGACATCATCCAGCCGTCGAAGAGTCCATGGGCGTCACCCGTGGTGTTAGTGAAAAAGAAGGACGGAACCCTACGCTTCTGCGTCGATTATCGCCGCCTAAACAATATCACGAAAAAGGACGTCTATCCTCTCTCCCGCGGACAGACGACACCCTGGATCGACTCTACAACGCGAGGTACTTTTCATCGATGGACCTCAAGACCGGCTACTGGCAAATCGAAGTCGACGAGAGAGACCGAGAGAAGACTGCCTTTATAACACCAGACGACCTCTTCGAAGTCAAGGTCATGCCCTTTGGTCTTTGCTCGGCACCTGCGACGTTCCAGGTGCCGAGCATGGACACCGTGCTGGCTCGATTGAAGTGGCAGACTTGCCTTGTGTACTTGGACGACGTCATTGTGTTTGCCTCAAGCTTCGACGAACACCTCCGGCACCTTGACGCTGTACTCCAAGCAATCAAGACCTCTGGCCTCACCTTGAAGCCTGAAAGGTGCCGCGTTGCATACGAGGATCTACTGTTTTTGGGCCACGTGATCAGCAAGGGTGGTGTTCGCCCAGACCCGCGGAAAACAGCTGCCATCGCTGCCTTCCCGCCACCCACCGACACGAAAGCCGTGCGCCGTTTTCTCGGCTTGTGCACCTACTACAGGCGTTTCGTCAAGGAATTTTCGCGAATCGCCGAACCGCTAACTCACCTCACGAAGACAGACGCGCCATTCAAGTGGGAAAACAGTGCAAATCGAAGCATTTGAAGAATTGAAACGATGCCTTCAGATGCCTCCGATACTAGCGCATTTCGACGAATACGCCGATACGAAAATCCACACCGACGCAAGCAGCGTAGGACTCGGCGCCGTCCTTGTGCAGAAGTGAATTTTAGGATTGCCATTTTTGGGGCTTGTTGGTATACTGAATTAGAAACCATCTTCAGCGCTAGCAGACAAGGACGAAGGAGAGACGACACCGCATTGTGTCGCATTTAGCGCATTGTGGTGTCGTCTCTCCTTCGTCCTTGTCTGCTAGCGCTGAAGATGGTTTCTAATTGTGCAGAAGACTGACGGGCAGGAAAGGGTCATCAGTTATGCTAGCCGGTTGCTATCAAAGGCGGAAATCAACTATTCCACAACATAAAACGAGTGCCTAGCGATCATCTGGGCTACATCCAAGTTTCGCCCCTACCTCTACGGCAGGCCCTTCAAAGTTGTGAGCGACCACCACGCATTGTGTTGGCTAGCTAACTTGAAGGACCCTTCAGGTCGCCTCGCACGGTGGAGCCTACGACTTCAAGAATTCTACATCACCGTCGTTTACAAGTCCGGAAGAAAACACAAGTCCTCATCACCGACAGAGGTACGGCGTTTACCGCTGACCTAACTCAGGCAATACTGTGATACAGCCAAACAAGCCACCGCCGGACCACAGCGTACCACCCACAGACAAATGGCCTCACCGAGCGGCTAAATAAGACCATCGCCGACATGCTGGCCCTGTATGTCAACGTCGAACACAAGACGTGGGATGCCATCTTTCCGTATGTGACCTTCGCGTACAACACGGCCGTTCAAGAAACGACGCAGATGACGCCGTACAAGTTGGTCTACGGAAGGATCCCGGCGACGACGCTCGACGCCATGCTACCCAACGTCACCGACGAAGAAAATCTCGACGCCGCCGCCTACTTACAACGTGCCGAAGAAGCTCGACAGCTCGCCCGCCTGCGCATCAAGACCCAGCAGCACACCGACAGCCGTCGCTACAATCTTCGACGACGCTTCGTGGAATACCAGCCCGGCGACTGTGTTTGGGTCTGGACGCCGATACGCCGACGTGGGCTTAGCCAAAAACTCCTTCGGCGATACTTCGGGCCATACAAGGTTCTTAGACGCCTCGGCGCTCTTGACTACGAGGTCATCCCGGACGGCATTACTAACTCCCAGCGACGCCGCGCACGACCTGAAGTCGTCCATGTCGTGCGCCTTAAGGCCGTTTTTTGCGCGTTAGCGAACCTGGGGACTATTTTTTTTCCTTTGTTATTGTAATTTATTTGTGTATGCACTTGTTTTTTTTATCTTCTTTGTTCCTTCACAAGCATCGGGACGATGCTTTTTCAGAGGGGGGCAATGCCACGCCCACTTCTTGTCTTGTTTTGATGTATTCGGGTTTGACCGGCAGGGACGGTTATCAACGCTCGACGCTGTCCGCGACGCAGTGTTCGAGAAGCTTCGCGATTGTAGTAGATCGTTTTGTTAAGAAATCGCCCCGAACGCGAATGTTCCAGCTTTGTCGAGAGTCGAGAGATAACGCCGCCACCAGCGATATTGCTGGAAAGTTCGACAGCGCCTGTACAAAAGCCGACGCGCTTGACCGCTTGTCAGTTGATCGACGGTCGACGCTCTGTTCGCTGCTATCAGTGTATTGCTTTTCCGTTTCCCGGCCACAAGTTCGGCCAAATAAACAGTTTCATCTCGGACGTATTGACTGCTGTCTTCGTCGACGTCACGACCACGTGACAATATTTACCCGACCTGTGCTAGTGACGCCGCTGATACAGGTATGCAGTTTCAGATGCCAAACAATGTCCCTTAAGATATCAGAGATTAGAAAGGACTAAAAAAATTGTAACAAGGGTAGTGCAACACTGGCAACACGCCCAGATCCAGCTGATGCAGCGCAGCAGCGCATGCTAGTATTTTCTCACATGTTCCAATAATTTCTTGCTGCACATGCGAGGTGCTTTGGGGTGTGGTCTGCTTCCTCATCTAGAGCATAATACGCACAATATACAACAAAACCGAATCAGCAAGCCACTTGTGCAATGTGCAGCAAGCCACTTGTGAAATCCCACAGGGCAAGAAATAGAACAGAGTATTGAAGCTGTGCATAAAACTATTCACTTACCCCAAACTCACCAGGAACAGTAAAAGCGAGCTGCATCACTCCTGTTGCAAGCACAAACAGCTTGGGAGTTGCACTCTACACATGTTATTGCCCAAGGTGGCATGCACATTAACCATCTCACCAAACACCATTAAAGAAACCCTCAGTTGGTCCACTTCTCCCATGGTGGAAAAATCAGTGCATCGGTTGAACTAACTAAATGTCCCCAAAACTTATTCTAGGTTCGACCCGAGGAAGGAAGAAAACAGGTGTAAAGTACAGGCAGCGAGAGAGTTCTGCACGTGCCACCATTGCAAAAGCCCAAAACAGATTTCTTTTAAAATACGGCCGTGCGGTGCATTTCGTGACCGTTCCCTCTGGCCTAAGCTATTGCGACTAGCGAATTCCAAATTTGTGCTCCTGGTGTTGGGCAGACTGTGCCCCTTCGCTTCGTCTAATTAGCCTTGCAAAACACCTTTGACTTTTGTTTGCCTTTAAACCCGCACCACGGAAAACTCCAAACTCAGAGAGAGACTTTCATCACAGCAGCATGGGAATCTTTGGCACATGCTGCTACTACAAACAAAACTAGAGCTAAATGCTCGTTTATTGGCTGGAACAAACACACAGGGGCCGCTAGAACTCCAGCAGAAGGAATCTCTGTAGTCGCGCCGGTATTGGCAGCAGAGGCACAACAGTTGGCAAGTGTCGCGCACCGAGGCAGCGTCGTACGGCGCGTCGCCCGAGCTGCATCAGCGAGCGTGGCGAGCAACACACCGCGAGAAGCCGTGTCCGCAGCTTGTTGTCTCGTGCCAGCACGGCTGGCAGCTCCCCGTCACGGTCTCGCAACTCGACATGCCCCATTCCGCGCAGCAGCAGTTCAAAGGCCTTCTCGTCGTCCGAAGACTCGAGCCCCGCGGCGAGGAGAACGGCGATGCGGGCGAGCGGCAGCATGCCGCCGTAGTTGCGCACATCGGGCGATGCGTTGTGCTCGAGCAGGACACGCACTGATGGGTAGTTGCCCTGGGCCCAAAGCCAAAAATCATGTCGTCACGTATTGGAAACCAGGCAAAATGCGCCTTCAAAATTTTTCTATTGCGCTTCGAACATGCAGGCTCCTCTAAGTTATGCATTAGTGTGCTCATGTTAAGACGTCCTGTTTTCTTTTAATGCCAAGTGAGCCCTCGTATGTCTAAGAAATTTAAGGAGTTTCTTTCTCAGTCCATAGCACTGACAAAGTTTTCTCGGACGAAAACTGCGGGAATGTTAAAGGGACAGACAACCGATTTTTCTCGAACCAGTTTTTTACGCCGTAAGAGAAAGCTCACACTACGTAGTGTTTGTAGCTTCAGCGGTTGATTCCAAAAACCCGTGGTTATTTTATAAGCATTCTTTTGCGATTTGAAAGCCCCTAAAGCTGTACGTAGACGTCCTCCAGCAACGCCGTGAAGCGATAGCGATGCTCGTCAAAATCTCTAAGGTGTGTTTCTGTAACCGCATAATCTCTTGTATGTTTAGCTGCTCCTCAATCCATTTTGCCTTTTTTTCTGCCGCTCTGCAATTTATGCAACTAATTGCAGCCCGCGCCTTCTCCCTTTTTATTTTACCCTTTTTTGGTTCTTCGCAATACTACCAGTTTGAACTCTAACGTCGTATTAATTCTGTTAGCAATTACTTTTGTAAATAGCTTGTAGACAACGGACAGTAAGCTGATGGGCCTGTTTTTTCAGGTCCTTGGCGTCCCCTTTCTTATGGATCATGATAATGTTGGCATTCTTCCAAGATTCTGGTATCCTCGCCGTCGAGAGACACTTCGTATACAGGGTGGCCAGTTTTTCTAACATAATCTCTCCACCGTCTTTCAACAGGTCTGATGTTACCTGATCCTCACCAGCGGCTTTGCCTCTTTGCATTCCCTTTAGGGCTTTCGTTACTTCTCCTGTCAATACTGGTGGGATGTCAGATTCCTCTGGGCTATTACGGCTTCTTACGTTATCATCCTGACTGTCTCGGCTGCTGTACAGATCTCTGTAGAACTCTTCCGCTACCTCAACTATTCTATCCATATTGGTTGTGACCTTGCCTTCCTTGTCCCTTCATACATCTGATTTTTGCCTATGCACAGTTTTGTCTTCATAGCTTCGAAACTTCTTCCGTTATTTAGAGCATGCTCAATTCTCTCCATATTATACTTTCTTATGTCGGCTACTTTACGTCTATTGATTACCTTCGAATGCTCCGCTCCGCCAGCTCTATTTTGTCTGTTGCATTTGAGGCTTTCATGGCTTGACGTTTCTTAATGAGGTTTTTCGTCTCTTGGGATAGCTTACCAGTGTCCTGTCTAACGACTGTGCCCCCGACTTCCACTGCACATTCCTTATTGATACTAGTCAGATTATGCACACTCCTTAATGTACTAGTCAGACTGCGTCAAAACGCTAAGGTCGGTTTCCGCGGTTAAAGCCGCGTACCTATTCTGAAGTGAAACTCTCAATTCCTGTACTTTCCTTCTCAGAGCTAGTTCATTAATCGGCTTCTTGCGTATCAGTTTCTGCCGTTCCTGGGGGAGTGATTCTTGATAATAATAAAAAAACAGGAAGTGAATAAAATTGAGAGCCCCGCAATTGTCTATCTCAGGGGATGACACCTCATCAGTAGCTCTCAGGGGGATGGGATAAGGAGGGATTAAAAGAGTAAAAGGAAAGAGTAGGAGTGGGGGATCCTGTCAGCGAAGTTCATGGATGGGGCACGATGAGCAGGTGCACGAGGACATCACGGAAAGGCGAGCCTTAATCGGTGAGAGGTGTTCGGCTTGGCTGACGTGGGAACCGTCACGGCACGACGATCGGCCAGAGGCACGGACATCACAGAGAGTCTAAACTCAATCCGAGAGAGGTGCTGGGCGTAGCGGACGACGCAACCGTTCGCAGCGGCACGACGATCGGCGAGAGGCCGAGAAAACTTGGCATCGCGGACGACGCGACCACCACGCATGAAATCCACCGAGACAATCTGCCGTTCCTTCCCCAAGTCTAGTTAAATTCGAGATCTTACCATTCTATGGTCACTGCATCGGATCTTGTTAACTACTTCCACATCCTGTACAATGCCCGGGTGGACACACATTATGAAGTCTATTTCATTTTTACTTTCTCCATTAGGACTCCTCCACGTCCACTTAAGAATAGCCCGTTTTCTGTAGAAGGTATTCAAGATCCGTAAATTATTACGTTCTGCGAACTCTACTAGTAACTCCCCTCTGGCGTTTCTAGAGCCGATGCCATATTCCCCAACTGCATTATCTCCAGGCTGCTTCTTGCATACCTTTGCATTAAAGTCGCCCATCAGTACAGTATACTGTGTCTTTACCTTACTCACTGCTGATTCTTCGTATTCGTAGAAGCGTTCAACCAGTTGATCATCATGGCTGGATGTAGGCGCGTAGGCCTGTACCACCTTCATCTCGTACGTCTTATTAAACTTAATTACAATACATATCACCCTCTCATTAATGCTATAGTATTCCTCTATATTGACAGCCATATTTTTATGAATAAGGAACCCCACCCCTAGTTCTCTTCTGTCAGCTAAGCCACGATAGCATAGGACGTGTCCGTTTTTCAGCACTGCATAAGCCTCCTATGGCCTCCTATCCTCACTGAGCCCTATTACATCCCATTTAACACCCTCTAATTCGTCGAATAGTACAGCTAGAATCACCTCACTAGATAAAGTTCTAGCGTTATACGTAGCCAAGTTCAGATTCCGATGGCGGCCTGTCCGGACACAGAGATTCTTAGCACCCTCTGCTGCGTCGCAGGTCTGACCGCCGCTTTGGTCAGTTGCTTCGCAGCCGCTGGAGACTGAGGGCCGAGGGTTAATTCGTGTATTCATGTGGGAGGTAGTGGCCAAGTACTACACCAGGGTGGCCAATCCTGCTCTGGTGAGGGAGCGCATTGCTGGCTGTGGTCGCCAGTGAGGCTGCACCCCAGACCTTTTTACACAATTCCATCATCACGCGGATTTTTTTATAATCCGGTTGGGAATTGTCCGGCACCGGGATTCGAACCACGAACCTCTTGCATAAGAGGATGATGCTCTACCACTACGCCATCGCTGCATATGCCCAGATATGGGCCGGGCACGTAGCACGTCGGCAGTATAACCGGTGGTCATTAAGGGTAACTGACTGGATTCCAAGAGATGGCAAACGCGTGAGGGGGAGACATAATTAGGTGGGTAGATGAGATTAAGAAGTTTGTAGGTATAACGTGGCAGCACAAAGCAGGGGACCGGGTTGATTGGTGGAACAAGGGAGATGCCTTTGCCCTGCAGTGGGCGTAGACAGGCTGATGATGATGATGAATACTACCTCTTAAAGTGTCCCCCTGGTTGTTTTCTTTGTTACTAGCTACCATGGACACCGAAGGCCCGCGTGCCCATAGGCGTGCGCAGGGTTCCCCATCAGGGGGGGCAAAGGTTCATGGCAGCGCCCCCCCACCCAACTAAGTCAATGTACGAGGCAAATTTTACACCCCCCTCTCTTAAGTTACTAGGGGGGGTCAATGTATGGGGCAGATGTTACGCACCTCCTCTTAGGTAACTTGGGAGGGCAGCCGCCCCCCCTTGCCCCCCCCCCCCAAATGCTACTGCGCGTCCTGCCAGTCGCCAGCCCACCTCATGACCAAGCATCCTATCGAAGTGAATTCTGTGCACCTCCTTGCTTATTTCCACTACCTCGAATCCTTTCTCTCGACTCATTCGCCATATCCCTCGTCGACAACCGCTCTTTGTAGGTTGCGCACTGGTACCTCCGGTACCGTGCATCTGCGCCTGGGGGGGGGGGGTCAGGGGACACGACGCGCATCGCCAAGGTCGTCCTGAGGATTCTTTGTTGTCATTTAAAACAGACTGGTGGGCTCGTTGGTGCAGCGTATCAACGACTTAGCGCACGAAAACACGAAGACGCAAGAAGGGCACGAGGACACAGCGCTGTGTGCTCAAGCCCTTGCGTCCTCGTGTTTTCGTGCGCTAAGTCGTCGTCATTTAGCCCTCCCGCAATTACCACGAGCGTGATCTTCAGCTGAGAGTTTTTCACTTGCTTGTCTCATGACTGACCCAAGCGCATGTCCTGGGAACGTCTCTATCGAAACTATTTTTGCCCGTAGACTGTCACGCCACCAAGCGGATTTCAGGAGAACCGCCAGGAGGAGGGTTAGCAGACGACAGACTGCAGCCGTTGTCTGTGCTAGTCCGATGTTAACGCGTTGGCAGGAAAGGAACACTACGACTTTGCATGTTTCCTGCGTCAGTGAACAAACCGGGCACTCCGTGACACGACAAATAGGAGTCGTTCTTGCGAGACGCGAAGTTGTCGGGAAAATAAGTGGCAAGTCGCGCTTCGAATGAAAGCCCACACATTTCAGCTTCGCGAGGTTTTCTGTAGCCACATAGGTTACTTAAATGTTACCGTCTGACCTTTTCAGTTGAAACTCACGCTGTTTCACTTGTATTTAGCACCTGTTGGCGTTTTCGCAGGGCATGAATCCCATAACAGTGTACGCGGGAAGTCGCGCGAGCTCGCGATGTACTCTTTTATAACTGAGCAATCTTGAGTAGGCGATACTTCAGAATAGGGAGCTTTATCCTTTGTCAGAAAAGCGATGTTATGAATCGTGCGAGCGACTATTCGGTCATGGAGTGGGCCCGGCGAAACCGCAGTCGGCAGAGCTCTGAACATGCGTTCTTTATTGTGATTTCAGACACTGCTGTAACCATCGTATCGGCGGCACCAACTTCGGACACGGAACGACCAACTACAGAGGCTATCACGACAGCATCGGACAGTGCAGATTACAGCTACTGCCGTATAACACTGGATGCAGTCAGCGCCACCACGGGAGCCTGGGGAGTGACGTCACCAGTGAAGCTTCCTATATACCCAACGCTGATGACCGAAAACTTCAGTGGGCCCGGCGAAACCGCAGTCGGCAGAGCTCTGAACATGCGACTTTATTGTGCTTTCAGGTTAGTTATTACTGTTCATACAAGAGTGATGATCGATGCATTTTGATTGTGCCGTGCCCGCATAGACTTTTGCAAATTTTATCGCAGTGTTTTCATGTCTGTAAACTTTTGCTATGCGGGGACGTTGAAGAAAACCCTGGTCCTGATGTCGCTAAGATGCTTCAAACGCTTATAGATGGATAGAAGGCTATACGAAGCGATTTGGCTGACGTCATAAAAAGGCTAGATCAAACTGATAAAAACATAGAGTCCCTGACGGACAGAATGTCGCAAGTGGAAAAAGAAATTAAGGAAGTAACAAAGAAGACTAATGCTATGGCTAGCTCCAATGTAATCCTAGGGGAAATTCAAGAAACTATAAAAGCGCACCAAAAGAAGTTAGTAGTCTGGCCCGGCACGTGTGCCCCGCCATGTTCGTGGACGCAAAGTGCAGTGTGTGCGAACGTGAACTAGCTACTCTCCGCCACATCATGTGGGGAGGGTGTAACAGTGCTATGCACAGTGGGAACGGGCAGTGCCAGGACGCCACGTATCCCGAAGAGGTGAGAGCGTGGATACGCTCCGAAGACCTGAAGACGCAACGAAGGGCCATCCAGCGGCTTGAGGGGGCTTTGGCGAAGCAACGGAGAAAAGGAGCCGACGACCCATCCAACGGGTGCGGAGGCACCCGAGTAACTGTCGCCTATTTGGAGCACAATATCCTCGAGGTCTAGGCTCTGAGATTATCGGACTCTAATAGCCGTAATCTTAAGATAGGGAACATCGGCGCCCTGCGAGACCGGGGACTTCCCACACGCCGGATGTGTAAATAAATGTTATTTCTCTCTCTCTCCAGATGCAAGATGCATGCTCGAGATTGGACCTGATAAATGATTTGTACGCCAGCGTCTTGACCTGAGGCGGAGTATGGCGTAAGTGTCGTCTGAGAAACCCCAAGTGATTTATTAGCAGACGAGATGATGTTAAAAGTGTGATGACGCCAAGACAGGTCATGAGCCAAGGTGATGCCGAGGTATTTGAGTGATTGAAATGATTGTATGGGAACATTAACGATGGAATAGGTAAACTCAAAAGGGTTACGGCGGCGAGAAAAAGAAACAAGCTTACATTTATTAGGATTTAAGTTCATTAACCAACGGTTACACCATGTTTGTATGTAGTTAAGATCATGCTGAATTAGTGTTTGGTCATGAATGTTGGTTACTGATCGGTAGATTACGCAGTCATCGGCAAACATACGAAAGTTACATGATACATGCAATGGTAGATCGTTAATGTAAATTAAAAAGAGTAGAGGCCCTAAGACAGACCCTTGCGGGACACCTGAAGTTACAGGTAGTCGGTTAGAAGAGTGATTATTAACAAACACAAATTGGGAGCGATTAGTCAGGAAAGATGTTATCCATGCAAGTACGTTAGGATCTAGATTTAACAGAGGTAATTTAAGAATTATGCGTTTGTGTGGGACAGTGTCAAATGCTTTAGCGAAATCCAGGAAAAGAGCATCAGTCTGAATGTTGCAGTCAAGGTTAGAATGTAAGTCGTGAATGAAAATGGCCAGCTGCATTTCACAAGAATAACCTCTTCGGAACCCGTGTTGAGAAGGATGAAAAAAGTGCATTAAGTCCAACAAGTTGATGATGTGGGAGTAGATGACATGTTCCATGATTTTGCAGGGGATATTTGTTAAAGATATCGGACGGTAATTTATTGGAGAGTCTCTGTTACCTGATTTGTAGACTGCAACGACCTTGCCTACTATCCAGTATGCTGGCAGAATGCTTGATGATAATGACTGCGAAAATAACAATGTAAGGTATGCGGCACAAACATGTTTAACATTTATGAGAAGTTTTGAATTAATGTCATCCACAGCTGCAGAAGAAGAAAGCTTAATGTTTTCTATAATCGAAATGATGCCGTCCGTAGAAAATGTAATCGGGGACACAGACTCGGTGCTGCGCGCAGGTGAAGAAAAATCGGAAACTGAACTTTCATTTGTAAAAACAGAGAAAAAGGCCTCGTTAAAAAGGTTCGCGCATTCATTGTTGTTGACTATATCGCCATGCGCATTTGAGAGACTAATGGTGCGCATCTCCTGAGGGTTTATCACCTCCCAGAATTTGCAAGGGCTGGTTGCAAGCATTTTGGGCAGCTCATCATGAAAGAACACGTGCTTGGCGTTTCGAATTGTTCTTAGATAATCATCTTCCGCGGCGTAATATTTTTCCCATAAGGACGGAAGTTTAGACTGTTTGGCTGATCGGAAGAGGCGTTTTTTCTTGTTTCTTAGTTTCTAAAGTGTACGTGAGAAGCACGGCTTGTTTCGGTTTGCGGTGAACGTTATTTTTGGGATAAACTTCTCGACAAGAGTGGCTAACTTATCTCTAAATATAATCCAATTCTCATCCACAGAGCCTGCATGGCTTATTCTCTCGAACTCGGGAAGATACCAATTCATTATTGATGACACTATAATTGCCCTTGTCGTAAAGACGGATTGTTTTGGTGACAAGATCGCATTTTAAAGGTCGAAACGAAAAAGCCGCATGGATTACCTTGTGGTCACTGACGGCACGCAGATATGTAATTGATGATAAGCTCTCTTGATGACTAGTTAGTATTAGATCTAAGATGCTGGAATTGCTCTCTGTAACGCGCGTTGGTTGGGATACAAGTTGGGTTAGATTGCAATTCAGGCAGAAATCTATGAAGTTTCTTGCGGGCTCACTGCACACAGCTGACGAAACGCTACTACTCCAATCTATTTGAGGAAAATTAAAATCGCCGAAAAGGAGTATTTCTGCCTGTGGATACTGTTTGCCAAGGTCACTTAGGGTATTGTTGAGCTTATATGCGAAATCTGGGTCACTGTTCGGGGGCCTATACCAAACGCCTACAAGGCAAACTACCCAAAGCACGGCAAACGACCCAAAGAATTTCAAGTTCAGGAGAGTCGGTCCTGGCCACCGAACACGATAACTGTTGGTGCACAGCGATCAGAACCCCGCCTCCACGTGCGCTTCTACGGTCCTTACGATAAAGTTGAAATGCGGGTAGGTAGGTGATCTCGCACTTCTGCATCGGTTATATCATTTGTCAGCCAAGTGTCGGTTACCATCAATACGTTACTGCTTGATGATAAAACAAGCTCAGGAAAAGTGATGCGTTTAGGGAAACACTGCGCGCGTTAGCAAAGACTACCGAAAGTGACAGGCCAGATTGAGGTGTGGGGGTGTGCCCGGCAGATTTGCGCCGAGGAAATTGCTACGATGCTTCCCTTACAGTTTGCGATTGCTCATCGTAGACGTAGCGCTTGTGACCCATCGGCAGTGTTTTGTAAGTGATGGAAAAAGGCAGCGACTTGGTTTTAGCAAAGGCAATCAATTGCCGACGGACGTTTTGTACACGACGTGAAAAATCTTCACCAACACTAAAAGTGGTTCCTTTAAATTTCCGTCCATTAGAAAGAATCTCTCCTTTTGTTTTATGGAATTCGAATTTAACTATTTGGGGCGATGGTGGTTAGTATCCTTGCGGCGACCCAGACGATGCGCGCGCTCAATTTCTTTCGGATCGATGGAAATACCTAGATAATCATGGCAGTGCTTGATGACAAGTTGTTCAACTTGGGCAAATGCTTCCGATCCAGATGATTCAGGAAGGCCATAAAATATGAGGTTATTGCGCCGAGAATGATTCTCGGCGTCATCCACGCGCGAAGGACTTTGGTAGTTGACGTCGTTGTTGAGAACGAGCCACTTCATTTGCTGGTGGATACTGGGTCGTCGGTGTCTATTTTGCCAGACTACGTTTATCGAGACAAGTTCGCCAACAAGTTTCCATTGACTGCGGCTACAGCGACGCTGCGGGATTTTTCACACAAGAAAATTCCAGTCTTGCGATGGTTCACAGCCAGAGTTGTACGCGGGATCAACTCGGATTGCCTCCGCTTTTACGTTGTTCTCCAAGGCATGGCCTTCATGGGACTAGACGCGGTGCACCAGCTACAGTTGCACATCATCGGTTCTACACTGGAGTGCCTACAAGTCACGGCCAGCCCCCAGTCGCTTCCTCCTGAATTGTGTGAGTTTTCCTTTCACTGAGAAGCTGGGACTAGCGAAAAACTTTGTACATTCTGTGAAGCTGCGCGCAGACGTAAAACCAGTAGCAGCGAAAATTCGACGCTAGCCCCTGACGCTGCGAGATAAAGTAGCGGCTGAACTGACAAGATTATTGGATGTAGGCATTATAGAAAGGGTTAGTGCTGCGGAATGGGTGTCTCCTATAGTGGTTGTGCAGAAGGATGGAACTATTCGCCTAGGCGTCGATTTGCGCGAGCCAAACAAAGCAGTAGTCATTGATGGATTCCCTTTAACGCACACGGAGGGACTGTTGCATGCACTGAGCGGAGCAGCATGGTTCTGGAAACTGGATCTTGCTGCAGCCTACCATCAAGTGGAATTAGCCGAAGAGAGTCGCGAAATAACGACGTTTATGACGCACGAAGGCTTATTTAGGTTCCGCAGAGTTTTTTTCGGCCTCGCATCGGCACCAGCCGCGTTTCAGCGAATGATGCAAGAAATATTGAAGGGCTGCAAGGCGTGTTGTTTTATATCGACGACATTATAGCCTTTGGAAAGACTAAAAACGAGCACAACCGTGACCTTCGCGAGGTATTGCATCGGATCGCTGAAGCGGGGCTGCAGCTAAATCAGAAATGCTTATTCGCTGTCAAGGAATTCTCCTTTTTGGGTCATCATGTGAGTGCAAGAGGTCTTGCCCTACATAAGACAAAGGTGGATGCTGTGATCAAAGCAAAAACGCCCTCCGACGTAGTCTCGCTGCGCTCTTTCCTTGGGCTCACAGGCTCTCATTTTCTCCCCACTTCTGCGGATATGGTGGAGCCGCTGCGACGGCATTTTCGTAAAAGACAGAAGTTCATGTGGGACCAGAGCAATGCGGAGAGTTTTTGCAGGGTCAAGATGCTGTCGTCATATGGGGTGGTGACCATGTTCAACGAGTCTTTGCCTGAACAAGTGACCACTGACGCCTCGGCATATGGACTGGGAGCTGTGCTATAGCTGGTAGCCGACGGAGAAGTACGTACAGTGGCATTCGCTTCGAGGACCCTAACACCACCAGAACGCAAGTACTCTACCGGGGAACGAGAGGCGCTGGAATGTTTATGGGCGTGCGAACATTGGCATGTTTATCTGGGGGGCCGCAAGTTTGTCTTGCGAACTGACCATCAGGCTTTGGTGACACTGCTCTCCACAAATGGCGGTTGGAAGACGGCCACTGCGTATTGAACGCTGGTCTGCAAGACTTCTGCGAAACAACTTCACTGTGCAGTACACAAAACACCAATGTCGTTGCGGATGCGCTTTCTAGGCTACCGTTGACCCCTGCAGAGGACAACCCTGTGGAGTAAGTAGTTGCCGCGGTTTGCAGCATGATCACAAAGTGTGAGTTGCAAGCAGCAACAGCTGAGTATTCAGTGTTAAATGAGGTGGCGAGGTATGCTATGTCCAGATGGCCGTAAACGGGCCGTTTAGCTAAAAAAGTAAGGGTTGTTTTCGTATAAAAGAAGAACTGTCGGTTATAGACGGACTACTGTTCCCCCAGCAGCACTCACTTCCAGGCTGGTCATGATGGCACATGAACCGCATCCAGGCATTTTGAGAACCAAACAACGGTTGAGGGAAGAGTACTGGTGGCCCGGAACGCACAGTGATGTTGAATCTCTGGTTAGAAATTGTGCTGTCTGCAAAGCATCAGATAAATCTGCAAAAGCTGTGAGAGCCCCGTTGGAGCCAGTGCAGTGGCCCGAGAAGCCGTGGGAAAAGCTTGGAATTGGCATCGTTGGGCAAATGGAGGGAGCCCCTCGAAAGTGCAGGTTTGCAATCACTGTTATTGATTACCACAGCAAGTGGCCGGAGGTGGTATTTGTGTCCACAATAACTGCTCAGGCAGTAGTCAAAGTACTCTTGGAAATTTTTTCGAGACAAGGGTACCCGAAAAGCATTGTGACTGACAATGTCGACATGTTTTGAGCAGTTTTTGCGACACCGGTGAATTCAGCGCTGTGTTACAACATTGTACTACCCGCAATGCAATGGCCAAATTGAGCGGTTCAACCGCGTTCTCAATGAGGATATGCAGGTTGCGGCACTGGAGCGAAGACCACTGAAGGAGGCAATCTGGGACTACCTGGGTGTCTATGGGGCCACCCCCATGCAACTACAGGAGCGTCACCGGCTTACCTGCTGCATGGAAGAAAACCCAGAACAAGGTTGGATGTTGTTGGCCTCCCAGAAAGGGAATTTTTTGAGGAGCCGCGTGTCGCCATGGAAAAGTTGAAACAGCGCGTTAAGGAGCAGCAACAACGAACAAAAAAGTACGTCGATGAAAAACGAGGTGCCAGAGCGTCTATCATTCAGCCAGGAGATTTCATAAAAGTAAAACAAGGCGGACTAAAGACGAAACACAAGTTTTCTTTGCGGATCCAGGTGGAGAGACGAGTGAGCACGAATTCGCTTTTGCTGGCAAACGGGACGAAATGGAACGCATCAAAGTTAACAGTAGTTGGTAAAGTAGGGACAGGCACAAGCAGTAGCTGACGCGGTTGAAGCGCGACGTAGTGCAGCCTCAGGGTTTTCCTACGACATGGATCTTACCAGAGGGGAGATGGCTAAGCCAAAAACCCCTATAGTCATGAATGAATCGGAAGTGGGGCCATCAGAAGACACCCAGGGAAGCGCTAACCATTCTGACGGTGCACAACCCAGAGTAAAGGAGTCCATGTTAGAGGTTCCTGATCAGCAGGCCATCTCCGGTCGCAGTTGGCCACAACCACAGCACCATCACGCACCAGGCTGGAACGAACAAGAATACCAACACGATATCAAGACCACGAGCTTGCCTGACTGCAAGAATGTCATTTTTGTCATGTGCTGTGAAGTGAGTGCGTGAAAGTAGACTGACTTTTGTTGTTTTGTTATATTATGAGGGGGGAATATGTTGTGCACCGGGGCGCTGTCAATGATATTATCTGTATATAAGCGATTGCCATCAAAATAAATGGTAGTGGTTCCCCGTCCATTGATCAGCTTGACTTATCACTCAGCGCATCGCGATACTGGCGATATCACACTTTCCCACCGAACAGCACGCCACTGAGAACACTTGGATTGCCAGAAGGTCAGACCTGAATGTTGGGCTGTACCCTTGAGCCAAAAGAAATATAAAAATAAACATAGATAAAATCAAGCTCATGTATTTCTTAAAAGATGGCGCATCATGTAAGGGGGGATGCGTCCACCCAAACACCCTCGTGGGAGAATGCCGACAGCGGACCGCTGCAGCCACGTTGCGTTGTCGGACAGGGGCCAACAATGGAGCGCAAAGGGTTAATATAAGTGACGTCTCGCCTGGGCCCCTTGGGTAACTGTGTTTGCTACGAAGCCACTAAGTGCACAATCTGCTGGCGTTGCTCTGGAAAATGTAACATTACGGCAGTGGCGATCACCTGTGGCTCAGACCTAAAATATCCATCATCTACGCACAACAATTCCCAGGCACCATCTGGTACAGCACCTGATTATGAACCATTCTTCGAGAGTCGACGTGGTGCCGCTGATGGTCTCGCGAGCGTCTGTAGACTACGAGAGCGCCCGATGTTGCAGCCGACTTGATCCGTTGCGCAGGACACTCCGCGCACGCTGTCTACGCGAGACTCGTGACCACGTTCTTTGCTGGCTCAACATACACTGCGCAGAAGCGAAAATATTTCTCCGGATTACACATCTCCATCGGAGGTGCACTCCCGCAACATGTGCCTCTTGCTGCAGGTGTGAGAACTAGAGGCCGCATTTTTAGGGAATAAAAAATTAAAATTTAGGCGCCAGAAATAGGCAGGCAAAACAAGGTTTTAGGCACCAAAAATACGCAGGCAAACACGTTTTAGGCCTTCAATGTTATAAATGTGGGCGCAATAATTTTTACATAAATGCAAATAATTTGAAAACAGACGCGCGCGACCTGTATCTACGACAGAAAAGCAAAAATAAAGTTATTGCATGATGCCACGAAGGCGCCAAGAGTTGAACGTAGCCGTGCAATAGGGGATGGATGGATGGATGGATGGATGGATGGATGGATGGATGGATGGATGGATGGATGGATGGATGGATGGATGGATGGATGGATGAACACCTCTGGATTTTGGGCACCGTAGCTGGAAAGGAATCGTTGCTAGGGGGGGCGGGGAATAGCTGCAGAGAAAGAATCAGGAGATAGTGAATTGCATGAGTGCGGATATTAAGGAATTTGGTAATGGGGCCGAAATCATCCTTATAGGGGACATGAATGCCCACATACATCACCATGACGATTTTCAGACACCAATGGGAAGTTATTACTAGATCTCTGCGAGCAACATAGTCTGGAGATAGTTAACAGGGGGCCTAAATGTGACGGCCAGATCACGTGGGAAGTCGGAAATAAACAATCAAGTATTGATTATTGTCTCACGACTGAAAGAATTTGCCACAAACTGAGAGAAATGAGAATAGACGAGGAGTGAATAAAAGCTTGGGTAGTGATCATAAACATATAACATTACAAATTGGATATGAAACTGCAAATAAGAGCATGGAATCAAAGTCTGGCACCTCGTATTTAAATGACAAACAAATAATAAATATAGCCACAAGAGTCAAGGAAGAAGTAGGCAAAATACCAGGCAAGGACTCGGAGTACACTGAGCTGTTAGATCTAATGACGAGAGATACGGAGAGAGAAGAAAACTATTTGTTGGAAAGGAAAGAGGAAGCCAAAAAGTTGGTGGAACAAGGAAATCTGGGAGGCGACCGAGAAGCGACGCGAAGCACCACGGGAGCATAGAATGCAAATATAATGAGAAGCGGCCGCAGGACGAAGTCAACAAAATCTGGGAAATATATTTAGAGAAAAAATCCATTGTACAGAAATTGGTCGAGGCATAATTTAAAGATGAAAGTGAACGCTGGGTGACAGAGATTCACGAAAAAAAGGAGGCCGCGACTAGGATATTTCGGAGCGACATAACGGCGTTAGCTAGGAAGTCGGTCACAATGCAACAATATATTGTAGATGAAGGAGGAAATCAATTGGAAGTGTACGAAGCGCTAGGTTACATCCGAAAGGTAACAACCGATTCGTTTAAAAACAGCATTCAGGGGATTTCCCCGGTGAGTAAAAGTGTGGCGGAGAGAGCAACCGAGGAAGAGCTAGTACTTGAGAATTTCAACTGGAAAAAGGCCGAAGGAAAACTTCCAAAGTGCACTGCCACGGGTTTAGATGGGGTTGCCGTTAGCCTCATTAACGAACTAGGACATAAAACTGAAGAAGCACTGTTGAAAGCCGTAGAAAAATGCTTAAAGGACAGGCAAATAATGCCGGATAGTTGGCGAAAAAGTAGAATAAACTTAATCTAAAAGGCAAGGGAGAAAAGGATAACAGTCGCTCGTATAGACCACTAACCATTACATCGGTACTATACAGGTAGGCGATGCAAGCAGTAAAAATTAAAATAGAAACATGGACAGAACACAACGATATTTTGGGAGAACTTCAGAATAGATTTCGAGTCGACAGGCGGTTAGACGATAACCTGTTTGTTCTCACTCAGTGAGTCAGTCTGAGGCATGCAGAGTCGGCGTGTTATTTGTGGGTCAGTGTACGAATACTGCAAAGCGCGGAGCGATTCCCCTCGCGGCCGTTCCGGGCACTTACCGCAAACGAGGAACACGTTGAATCGTAGAGGAGCCAAAGCCGCCTCTTGGTTTTGCAACAAAAGGGAGGAGATGAAAGCTGAACGGGAAGAGTGTCGCGCCGATGGGGCGACGCGATAAACGGCCCTTTGGTTTCGGTCACTGTTTGGCAGCCGCACGCGCCTTTTGAGCGATTCCCCCCGCTGCCGTTCCGGGCACTTACCGCAAACGAGGAACACGTTGAATCGTAGAGGAGCCAAAGCCGCCTCTTGGTTTTGCAACAAAAGGGAGGAGATGAAAGCTGAACGGGAAGAGTGTCGCGCCGATGGGGCGACGCGATAAACGGCCCTTTGGTTTCGGTCACTGTTTGGCAGCCGCACGCGCCTTTTGAGCGATTCCCCCCGCTGCCGTTCCGGGCACTTACCGCAAACGAGGAACACGTTGAATCGTAGAGGAGCCAAAGCCGCCTCTTGGTTTTGCAACAAAAGGGAGGAGATGAAAGCTGAACGGGAAGAGTGTCGCGCCGATGGGGCGACGCGATAAACGGCCCTTTGGTTTCGGTCACTGTTTGGCAGCCGCACGCGCCTTTTGAGCGATTCCCCCCGCTGCCGTTCCGGGCACTTACCGCAAACGAGGAACACGTTGAATCGTAGAGGAGCCAAAGCCGCCTCTTGGTTTTGCAACAAAAGGGAGGAGATGAAAGCTGAACGGGAAGAGTGTCGCGCCGATGGGGCGACGCGATAAACGGCCCTTTGGTTTCGGTCACTGTTTGGCAGCCGCACGCGCCTTTTGAGCGATTCCCCCCGCTGCCGTTCCGGGCACTTACCGCAAACGAGGAACACGTTGAATCGTAGAGGAGCCAAAGCCGCCTCTTGGTTTTGCAACAAAAGGGAGGAGATGAAAGCTGAACGGGAAGAGTGTCGCGCCGATGGGGCGACGCGATAAACGGCCCTTTGGTTTCGGTCACTGTTTGGCAGCCGCACGCGCCTTTTGAGCGATTACCCCCGCTGCCGTTCCGGGCACTTACCGCAAACGAGGAACACGTTGAATCGTAGAGGAGCCAAAGCCGCCTCTTGGTTTTGCAACAAAAGGGAGGAGATGAAAGCTGAACGGGAAGAGTGTCGCGCCGATGGGGCGACGCGATAAACGGCCCTTTGGTTTCGGTCACTGTTTGGCAGCCGCACGCGCCTTTTGAGCGATTCCCCCCGCTGCCGTTCCGGGCACTTACCGCAAACGAGGAACACGTTGAATCGTAGAGGAGCCAAAGCCGCCTCTTGGTTTTGCAACAAAAGGGAGGAGATGAAAGCTGAACGGGAAGAGTGTCGCGCCGATGGGGCGACGCGATAAACGGCCCTTTGGTTTCGGTCACTGTTTGGCAGCCGCACGCGCCTTTTGAGCGATTACCCGCGCGGCCGTTCCGGGCACTTACCGCAAACGAGGAACACGTTGAATCGTAGAGGAGCCAAAGCCGCCTCTTGGTTTTGCAACAAAAGGGAGGAGATGAAAGCTGAACGGGAAGAGTGTCGCGCCGATGGGGCGACGCGATAAACGGCCCTTTGGTTTCGGTCACTGTTTGGCAGCCGCACGCGCCTTTTGAGCGATTTCCCCCCGCTGCCGTTCCGGGCACTTACCGCAAACGAGGAACACGTTGAATCGTAGAGGAGCCAAAGCCGCCTCTTGGTTTTGCAACAAAAGGGAGGAGATGAAAGCTGAACGGGAAGAGTGTCGCGCCGATGGGGCGACGCGATAAACGGCCCTTTGGTTTCGGTCACTGTTTGGCAGCCGCACGCGCCTTTTGAGCGATTCCCCCGCTGCCGTTCCGGGCACTTACCGCAAACGAGGAACACGTTGAATCGTAGAGGAGCCAAAGCCGCCTCTTGGTTTTGCAACAAAAGGGAGGAGATGAAAGCTGAACGGGAAGAGTGTCGCGCCGATGGGGCGACGCGATAAACGGCCCTTTGGTTTCGGTCACTGTTTGGCAGCCGCACGCGCCTTTTGAGCGATTCCCCCCGCTGCCGTTCCGGGCACTTACCGCAAACGAGGAACACGTTGAATCGTAGAGGAGCCAAAGCCGCCTCTTGGTTTTGCAACAAAAGGGAGGAGATGAAAGCTGAACGGGAAGAGTGTCGCGCCGATGGGGCGACGCGATAAACGGCCCTTTGGTTTCGGTCACTGTTTGGCAGCCGCACGCGCCTTTTGAGCGATTCCCCCCGCTGCCGTTCCGGGCACTTACCGCAAACGAGGAACACGTTGAATCGTAGAGGAGCCAAAGCCGCCTCTTGGTTTTGCAACAAAAGGGAGGAGATGAAAGCTGAACGGGAAGAGTGTCGCGCCGATGGGGCGACGCGATAAACGGCCCTTTGGTTTCGGTCACTGTTTGGCAGCCGCACGCGCCTTTTGAGCGATTCCCCCCGCTGCCGTTCCGGGCACTTACCGCAAACGAGGAACACGTTGAATCGTAGAGGAGCCAAAGCCGCCTCTTGGTTTTGCAACAAAAGGGAGGAGATGAAAGCTGAACGGGAAGAGTGTCGCGCCGATGGGGCGACGCGATAAACGGCCCTTTGGTTTCGGTCACTGTTTGGCAGCCGCACGCGCCTTTTGAGCGATTCCCCGCGCGGCCGTTCCGGGCACTTACCGCAAACGAGGAACACGTTGAATCGTAGAGGAGCCAAAGCCGCCTCTTGGTTTTGCAACAAAAGGGAGGAGATGAAAGCTGAACGGGAAGAGTGTCGCGCCGATGGGGCGACGCGATAAACGGCCCTTTGGTTTCGGTCACTGTTTGGCAGCCGCACGCGCCTTTTGAGCGATTACCCCCGCTGCCGTTCCGGGCACTTACCGCAAACGAGGAACACGTTGAATCGTAGAGGAGCCAAAGCCGCCTCTTGGTTTTGCAACAAAAGGGAGGAGATGAAAGCTGAACGGGAAGAGTGTCGCGCCGATGGGGCGACGCGATAAACGGCCCTTTGGTTTCGGTCACTGTTTGGCAGCCGCACGCGCCTTTTGAGCGATTCCCCCCGCTGCCGTTCCGGGCACTTACCGCAAACGAGGAACACGTTGAATCGTAGAGGAGCCAAAGCCGCCTCTTGGTTTTGCAACAAAAGGGAGGAGATGAAAGCTGAACGGGAAGAGTGTCGCGCCGATGGGGCGACGCGATAAACGGCCCTTTGGTTTCGGTCACTGTTTGGCAGCCGCACGCGCCTTTTGAGCGATTCCCCCGCTGCCGTTCCGGGCACTTACCGCAAACGAGGAACACGTTGAATCGTAGAGGAGCCAAAGCCGCCTCTTGGTTTTGCAACAAAAGGGAGGAGATGAAAGCTGAACGGGAAGAGTGTCGCGCCGATGGGGCGACGCGATAAACGGCCCTTTGGTTTCGGTCACTGTTTGGCAGCCGCACGCGCCTTTTGAGCGATTCCCCCCGCTGCCGTTCCGGGCACTTACCGCAAACGAGGAACACGTTGAATCGTAGAGGAGCCAAAGCCGCCTCTTGGTTTTGCAACAAAAGGGAGGAGATGAAAGCTGAACGGGAAGAGTGTCGCGCCGATGGGGCGACGCGATAAACGGCCCTTTGGTTTCGGTCACTGTTTGGCAGCCGCACGCGCCTTTTGAGCGATTACCCCCGCTGCCGTTCCGGGCACTTACCGCAAACGAGGAACACGTTGAATCGTAGAGGAGCCAAAGCCGCCTCTTGGTTTTGCAACAAAAGGGAGGAGATGAAAGCTGAACGGGAAGAGTGTCGCGCCGATGGGGCGACGCGATAAACGGCCCTTTGGTTTCGGTCACTGTTTGGCAGCCGCACGCGCCTTTTGAGCGATTCCCCCGCTGCCGTTCCGGGCACTTACCGCAAACGAGGAACACGTTGAATCGTAGAGGAGCCAAAGCCGCCTCTTGGTTTTGCAACAAAAGGGAGGAGATGAAAGCTGAACGGGAAGAGTGTCGCGCCGATGGGGCGACGCGATAAACGGCCCTTTGGTTTCGGTCACTGTTTGGCAGCCGCACGCGCCTTTTGAGCGATTCCCCCGCTGCCGTTCCGGGCACTTACCGCAAACGAGGAACACGTTGAATCGTAGAGGAGCCAAAGCCGCCTCTTGGTTTTGCAACAAAAGGGAGGAGATGAAAGCTGAACGGGAAGAGTGTCGCGCCGATGGGGCGACGCGATAAACGGCCCTTTGGTTTCGGTCACTGTTTGGCAGCCGCACGCGCCTTTTGAGCGATTCCCCCCGCTGCCGTTCCGGGCACTTACCGCAAACGAGGAACACGTTGAATCGTAGAGGAGCCAAAGCCGCCTCTTGGTTTTGCAACAAAAGGGAGGAGATGAAAGCTGAACGGGAAGAGTGTCGCGCCGATGGGGCGACGCGATAAACGGCCCTTTGGTTTCGGTCACTGTTTGGCAGCCGCACGCGCCTTTTGAGCGATTCCCCCGCTGCCGTTCCGGGCACTTACCGCAAACGAGGAACACGTTGAATCGTAGAGGAGCCAAAGCCGCCTCTTGGTTTTGCAACAAAAGGGAGGAGATGAAAGCTGAACGGGAAGAGTGTCGCGCCGATGGGGCGACGCGATAAACGGCCCTTTGGTTTCGGTCACTGTTTGGCAGCCGCACGCGCCTTTTGAGCGATTCCCCCGCTGCCGTTCCGGGCACTTACCGCAAACGAGGAACACGTTGAATCGTAGAGGAGCCAAAGCCGCCTCTTGGTTTTGCAACAAAAGGGAGGAGATGAAAGCTGAACGGGAAGAGTGTCGCGCCGATGGGGCGACGCGATAAACGGCCCTTTGGTTTCGGTCACTGTTTGGCAGCCGCACGCGCCTTTTGAGCGATTCCCCCGCTGCCGTTCCGGGCACTTACCGCAAACGAGGAACACGTTGAATCGTAGAGGAGCCAAAGCCGCCTCTTGGTTTTGCAACAAAAGGGAGGAGATGAAAGCTGAACGGGAAGAGTGTCGCGCCGATGGGGCGACGCGATAAACGGCCCTTTGGTTTCGGTCACTGTTTGGCAGCCGCACGCGCCTTTTGAGCGATTCCCCCCGCTGCCGTTCCGGGCACTTACCGCAAACGAGGAACACGTTGAATCGTAGAGGAGCCAAAGCCGCCTCTTGGTTTTGCAACAAAAGGGAGGAGATGAAAGCTGAACGGGAAGAGTGTCGCGCCGATGGGGCGACGCGATAAACGGCCCTTTGGTTTCGGTCACTGTTTGGCAGCCGCACGCGCCTTTTGAGCGATTACCCCCGCTGCCGTTCCGGGCACTTACCGCAAACGAGGAACACGTTGAATCGTAGAGGAGCCAAAGCCGCCTCTTGGTTTTGCAACAAAAGGGAGGAGATGAAAGCTGAACGGGAAGAGTGTCGCGCCGATGGGGCGACGCGATAAACGGCCCTTTGGTTTCGGTCACTGTTTGGCAGCCGCACGCGCCTTTTGAGCGATTCCCCGCGCGGCCGTTCCGGGCACTTACCGCAAACGAGGAACACGTTGAATCGTAGAGGAGCCAAAGCCGCCTCTTGGTTTTGCAACAAAAGGGAGGAGATGAAAGCTGAACGGGAAGAGTGTCGCGCCGATGGGGCGACGCGATAAACGGCCCTTTGGTTTCGGTCACTGTTTGGCAGCCGCACGCGCCTTTTGAGCGATTACCCCCGCTGCCGTTCCGGGCACTTACCGCAAACGAGGAACACGTTGAATCGTAGAGGAGCCAAAGCCGCCTCTTGGTTTTGCAACAAAAGGGAGGAGATGAAAGCTGAACGGGAAGAGTGTCGCGCCGATGGGGCGACGCGATAAACGGCCCTTTGGTTTCGGTCACTGTTTGGCAGCCGCACGCGCCTTTTGAGCGATTCCCCCCGCTGCCGTTCCGGGCACTTACCGCAAACGAGGAACACGTTGAATCGTAGAGGAGCCAAAGCCGCCTCTTGGTTTTGCAACAAAAGGGAGGAGATGAAAGCTGAACGGGAAGAGTGTCGCGCCGATGGGGCGACGCGATAAACGGCCCTTTGGTTTCGGTCACTGTTTGGCAGCCGCACGCGCCTTTTGAGCGATTCCCCCGCTGCCGTTCCGGGCACTTACCGCAAACGAGGAACACGTTGAATCGTAGAGGAGCCAAAGCCGCCTCTTGGTTTTGCAACAAAAGGGAGGAGATGAAAGCTGAACGGGAAGAGTGTCGCGCCGATGGGGCGACGCGATAAACGGCCCTTTGGTTTCGGTCACTGTTTGGCAGCCGCACGCGCCTTTTGAGCGATTCCCCCCGCTGCCGTTCCGGGCACTTACCGCAAACGAGGAACACGTTGAATCGTAGAGGAGCCAAAGCCGCCTCTTGGTTTTGCAACAAAAGGGAGGAGATGAAAGCTGAACGGGAAGAGTGTCGCGCCGATGGGGCGACGCGATAAACGGCCCTTTGGTTTCGGTCACTGTTTGGCAGCCGCACGCGCCTTTTGAGCGATTCCCCCCGCTGCCGTTCCGGGCACTTACCGCAAACGAGGAACACGTTGAATCGTAGAGGAGCCAAAGCCGCCTCTTGGTTTTGCAACAAAAGGGAGGAGATGAAAGCTGAACGGGAAGAGTGTCGCGCCGATGGGGCGACGCGATAAACGGCCCTTTGGTTTCGGTCACTGTTTGGCAGCCGCACGCGCCTTTTGAGCGATTCCCCCGCTGCCGTTCCGGGCACTTACCGCAAACGAGGAACACGTTGAATCGTAGAGGAGCCAAAGCCGCCTCTTGGTTTTGCAACAAAAGGGAGGAGATGAAAGCTGAACGGGAAGAGTGTCGCGCCGATGGGGCGACGCGATAAACGGCCCTTTGGTTTCGGTCACTGTTTGGCAGCCGCACGCGCCTTTTGAGCGATTCCCCCGCTGCCGTTCCGGGCACTTACCGCAAACGAGGAACACGTTGAATCGTAGAGGAGCCAAAGCCGCCTCTTGGTTTTGCAACAAAAGGGAGGAGATGAAAGCTGAACGGGAAGAGTGTCGCGCCGATGGGGCGACGCGATAAACGGCCCTTTGGTTTCGGTCACTGTTTGGCAGCCGCACGCGCCTTTTGAGCGATTCCCCCCGCTGCCGTTCCGGGCACTTACCGCAAACGAGGAACACGTTGAATCGTAGAGGAGCCAAAGCCGCCTCTTGGTTTTGCAACAAAAGGGAGGAGATGAAAGCTGAACGGGAAGAGTGTCGCGCCGATGGGGCGACGCGATAAACGGCCCTTTGGTTTCGGTCACTGTTTGGCAGCCGCACGCGCCTTTTGAGCGATTCCCCCCGCTGCCGTTCCGGGCACTTACCGCAAACGAGGAACACGTTGAATCGTAGAGGAGCCAAAGCCGCCTCTTGGTTTTGCAACAAAAGGGAGGAGATGAAAGCTGAACGGGAAGAGTGTCGCGCCGATGGGGCGACGCGATAAACGGCCCTTTGGTTTCGGTCACTGTTTGGCAGCCGCACGCGCCTTTTGAGCGATTCCCCCCGCTGCCGTTCCGGGCACTTACCGCAAACGAGGAACACGTTGAATCGTAGAGGAGCCAAAGCCGCCTCTTGGTTTTGCAACAAAAGGGAGGAGATGAAAGCTGAACGGGAAGAGTGTCGCGCCGATGGGGCGACGCGATAAACGGCCCTTTGGTTTCGGTCACTGTTTGGCAGCCGCACGCGCCTTTTGAGCGATTCCCCCGCTGCCGTTCCGGGCACTTACCGCAAACGAGGAACACGTTGAATCGTAGAGGAGCCAAAGCCGCCTCTTGGTTTTGCAACAAAAGGGAGGAGATGAAAGCTGAACGGGAAGAGTGTCGCGCCGATGGGGCGACGCGATAAACGGCCCTTTGGTTTCGGTCACTGTTTGGCAGCCGCACGCGCCTTTTGAGCGATTCCCCCCGCTGCCGTTCCGGGCACTTACCGCAAACGAGGAACACGTTGAATCGTAGAGGAGCCAAAGCCGCCTCTTGGTTTTGCAACAAAAGGGAGGAGATGAAAGCTGAACGGGAAGAGTGTCGCGCCGATGGGGCGACGCGATAAACGGCCCTTTGGTTTCGGTCACTGTTTGGCAGCCGCACGCGCCTTTTGAGCGATTCCCCGCGCGGCCGTTCCGGGCACTTACCGCAAACGAGGAACACGTTGAATCGTAGAGGAGCCAAAGCCGCCTCTTGGTTTTGCAACAAAAGGGAGGAGATGAAAGCTGAACGGGAAGAGTGTCGCGCCGATGGGGCGACGCGATAAACGGCCCTTTGGTTTCGGTCACTGTTTGGCAGCCGCACGCGCCTTTTGAGCGATTCCCCCGCTGCCGTTCCGGGCACTTACCGCAAACGAGGAACACGTTGAATCGTAGAGGAGCCAAAGCCGCCTCTTGGTTTTGCAACAAAAGGGAGGAGATGAAAGCTGAACGGGAAGAGTGTCGCGCCGATGGGGCGACGCGATAAACGGCCCTTTGGTTTCGGTCACTGTTTGGCAGCCGCACGCGCCTTTTGAGCGATTCCCCCGCTGCCGTTCCGGGCACTTACCGCAAACGAGGAACACGTTGAATCGTAGAGGAGCCAAAGCCGCCTCTTGGTTTTGCAACAAAAGGGAGGAGATGAAAGCTGAACGGGAAGAGTGTCGCGCCGATGGGGCGACGCGATAAACGGCCCTTTGGTTTCGGTCACTGTTTGGCAGCCGCACGCGCCTTTTGAGCGATTCCCCCCGCTGCCGTTCCGGGCACTTACCGCAAACGAGGAACACGTTGAATCGTAGAGGAGCCAAAGCCGCCTCTTGGTTTTGCAACAAAAGGGAGGAGATGAAAGCTGAACGGGAAGAGTGTCGCGCCGATGGGGCGACGCGATAAACGGCCCTTTGGTTTCGGTCACTGTTTGGCAGCCGCACGCGCCTTTTGAGCGATTCCCCCCGCTGCCGTTCCGGGCACTTACCGCAAACGAGGAACACGTTGAATCGTAGAGGAGCCAAAGCCGCCTCTTGGTTTTGCAACAAAAGGGAGGAGATGAAAGCTGAACGGGAAGAGTGTCGCGCCGATGGGGCGACGCGATAAACGGCCCTTTGGTTTCGGTCACTGTTTGGCAGCCGCACGCGCCTTTTGAGCGATTCCCCCGCTGCCGTTCCGGGCACTTACCGCAAACGAGGAACACGTTGAATCGTAGAGGAGCCAAAGCCGCCTCTTGGTTTTGCAACAAAAGGGAGGAGATGAAAGCTGAACGGGAAGAGTGTCGCGCCGATGGGGCGACGCGATAAACGGCCCTTTGGTTTCGGTCACTGTTTGGCAGCCGCACGCGCCTTTTGAGCGATTCCCCCCGCTGCCGTTCCGGGCACTTACCGCAAACGAGGAACACGTTGAATCGTAGAGGAGCCAAAGCCGCCTCTTGGTTTTGCAACAAAAGGGAGGAGATGAAAGCTGAACGGGAAGAGTGTCGCGCCGATGGGGCGACGCGATAAACGGCCCTTTGGTTTCGGTCACTGTTTGGCAGCCGCACGCGCCTTTTGAGCGATTCCCCCGCTGCCGTTCCGGGCACTTACCGCAAACGAGGAACACGTTGAATCGTAGAGGAGCCAAAGCCGCCTCTTGGTTTTGCAACAAAAGGGAGGAGATGAAAGCTGAACGGGAAGAGTGTCGCGCCGATGGGGCGACGCGATAAACGGCCCTTTGGTTTCGGTCACTGTTTGGCAGCCGCACGCGCCTTTTGAGCGATTACCCCCGCTGCCGTTCCGGGCACTTACCGCAAACGAGGAACACGTTGAATCGTAGAGGAGCCAAAGCCGCCTCTTGGTTTTGCAACAAAAGGGAGGAGATGAAAGCTGAACGGGAAGAGTGTCGCGCCGATGGGGCGACGCGATAAACGGCCCTTTGGTTTCGGTCACTGTTTGGCAGCCGCACGCGCCTTTTGAGCGATTCCCCCCGCTGCCGTTCCGGGCACTTACCGCAAACGAGGAACACGTTGAATCGTAGAGGAGCCAAAGCCGCCTCTTGGTTTTGCAACAAAAGGGAGGAGATGAAAGCTGAACGGGAAGAGTGTCGCGCCGATGGGGCGACGCGATAAACGGCCCTTTGGTTTCGGTCACTGTTTGGCAGCCGCACGCGCCTTTTGAGCGATTCCCCCGCTGCCGTTCCGGGCACTTACCGCAAACGAGGAACACGTTGAATCGTAGAGGAGCCAAAGCCGCCTCTTGGTTTTGCAACAAAAGGGAGGAGATGAAAGCTGAACGGGAAGAGTGTCGCGCCGATGGGGCGACGCGATAAACGGCCCTTTGGTTTCGGTCACTGTTTGGCAGCCGCACGCGCCTTTTGAGCGATTCCCCGCGCTGCCGTTCCGGGCACTTACCGCAAACGAGGAACACGTTGAATCGTAGAGGAGCCAAAGCCGCCTCTTGGTTTTGCAACAAAAGGGAGGAGATGAAAGCTGAACGGGAAGAGTGTCGCGCCGATGGGGCGACGCGATAAACGGCCCTTTGGTTTCGGTCACTGTTTGGCAGCCGCACGCGCCTTTTGAGCGATTCCCCCCGCTGCCGTTCCGGGCACTTACCGCAAACGAGGAACACGTTGAATCGTAGAGGAGCCAAAGCCGCCTCTTGGTTTTGCAACAAAAGGGAGGAGATGAAAGCTGAACGGGAAGAGTGTCGCGCCGATGGGGCGACGCGATAAACGGCCCTTTGGTTTCGGTCACTGTTTGGCAGCCGCACGCGCCTTTTGAGCGATTCCCCCGCTGCCGTTCCGGGCACTTACCGCAAACGAGGAACACGTTGAATCGTAGAGGAGCCAAAGCCGCCTCTTGGTTTTGCAACAAAAGGGAGGAGATGAAAGCTGAACGGGAAGAGTGTCGCGCCGATGGGGCGACGCGATAAACGGCCCTTTGGTTTCGGTCACTGTTTGGCAGCCGCACGCGCCTTTTGAGCGATTCCCCCCGCTGCCGTTCCGGGCACTTACCGCAAACGAGGAACACGTTGAATCGTAGAGGAGCCAAAGCCGCCTCTTGGTTTTGCAACAAAAGGGAGGAGATGAAAGCTGAACGGGAAGAGTGTCGCGCCGATGGGGCGACGCGATAAACGGCCCTTTGGTTTCGGTCACTGTTTGGCAGCCGCACGCGCCTTTTGAGCGATTCCCCCGCTGCCGTTCCGGGCACTTACCGCAAACGAGGAACACGTTGAATCGTAGAGGAGCCAAAGCCGCCTCTTGGTTTTGCAACAAAAGGGAGGAGATGAAAGCTGAACGGGAAGAGTGTCGCGCCGATGGGGCGACGCGATAAACGGCCCTTTGGTTTCGGTCACTGTTTGGCAGCCGCACGCGCCTTTTGAGCGATTCCCCCCGCTGCCGTTCCGGGCACTTACCGCAAACGAGGAACACGTTGAATCGTAGAGGAGCCAAAGCCGCCTCTTGGTTTTGCAACAAAAGGGAGGAGATGAAAGCTGAACGGGAAGAGTGTCGCGCCGATGGGGCGACGCGATAAACGGCCCTTTGGTTTCGGTCACTGTTTGGCAGCCGCACGCGCCTTTTGAGCGATTCCCCCCGCTGCCGTTCCGGGCACTTACCGCAAACGAGGAACACGTTGAATCGTAGAGGAGCCAAAGCCGCCTCTTGGTTTTGCAACAAAAGGGAGGAGATGAAAGCTGAACGGGAAGAGTGTCGCGCCGATGGGGCGACGCGATAAACGGCCCTTTGGTTTCGGTCACTGTTTGGCAGCCGCACGCGCCTTTTGAGCGATTCCCCCCGCTGCCGTTCCGGGCACTTACCGCAAACGAGGAACACGTTGAATCGTAGAGGAGCCAAAGCCGCCTCTTGGTTTTGCAACAAAAGGGAGGAGATGAAAGCTGAACGGGAAGAGTGTCGCGCCGATGGGGCGACGCGATAAACGGCCCTTTGGTTTCGGTCACTGTTTGGCAGCCGCACGCGCCTTTTGAGCGATTCCCCCCGCTGCCGTTCCGGGCACTTACCGCAAACGAGGAACACGTTGAATCGTAGAGGAGCCAAAGCCGCCTCTTGGTTTTGCAACAAAAGGGAGGAGATGAAAGCTGAACGGGAAGAGTGTCGCGCCGATGGGGCGACGCGATAAACGGCCCTTTGGTTTCGGTCACTGTTTGGCAGCCGCACGCGCCTTTTGAGCGATTCCCCCCGCTGCCGTTCCGGGCACTTACCGCAAACGAGGAACACGTTGAATCGTAGAGGAGCCAAAGCCGCCTCTTGGTTTTGCAACAAAAGGGAGGAGATGAAAGCTGAACGGGAAGAGTGTCGCGCCGATGGGGCGACGCGATAAACGGCCCTTTGGTTTCGGTCACTGTTTGGCAGCCGCACGCGCCTTTTGAGCGATTCCCCGCGCGGCCGTTCCGGGCACTTACCGCAAACGAGGAACACGTTGAATCGTAGAGGAGCCAAAGCCGCCTCTTGGTTTTGCAACAAAAGGGAGGAGATGAAAGCTGAACGGGAAGAGTGTCGCGCCGATGGGGCGACGCGATAAACGGCCCTTTGGTTTCGGTCACTGTTTGGCAGCCGCACGCGCCTTTTGAGCGATTCCCCCGCTGCCGTTCCGGGCACTTACCGCAAACGAGGAACACGTTGAATCGTAGAGGAGCCAAAGCCGCCTCTTGGTTTTGCAACAAAAGGGAGGAGATGAAAGCTGAACGGGAAGAGTGTCGCGCCGATGGGGCGACGCGATAAACGGCCCTTTGGTTTCGGTCACTGTTTGGCAGCCGCACGCGCCTTTTGAGCGATTCCCCCGCTGCCGTTCCGGGCACTTACCGCAAACGAGGAACACGTTGAATCGTAGAGGAGCCAAAGCCGCCTCTTGGTTTTGCAACAAAAGGGAGGAGATGAAAGCTGAACGGGAAGAGTGTCGCGCCGATGGGGCGACGCGATAAACGGCCCTTTGGTTTCGGTCACTGTTTGGCAGCCGCACGCGCCTTTTGAGCGATTCCCCCGCTGCCGTTCCGGGCACTTACCGCAAACGAGGAACACGTTGAATCGTAGAGGAGCCAAAGCCGCCTCTTGGTTTTGCAACAAAAGGGAGGAGATGAAAGCTGAACGGGAAGAGTGTCGCGCCGATGGGGCGACGCGATAAACGGCCCTTTGGTTTCGGTCACTGTTTGGCAGCCGCACGCGCCTTTTGAGCGATTCCCCCGCTGCCGTTCCGGGCACTTACCGCAAACGAGGAACACGTTGAATCGTAGAGGAGCCAAAGCCGCCTCTTGGTTTTGCAACAAAAGGGAGGAGATGAAAGCTGAACGGGAAGAGTGTCGCGCCGATGGGGCGACGCGATAAACGGCCCTTTGGTTTCGGTCACTGTTTGGCAGCCGCACGCGCCTTTTGAGCGATTCCCCCCGCTGCCGTTCCGGACACTTACCGCAAACGAGGAACACGTTGAATCGTAGAGGAGCCAAAGCCACCTCTTGGTATTGCAACAAAAGGGAGGAGATGAAAGCTGAACGGGAAGAGTGTCGCGCCGATGGGGCGACGTGATAAACGGCCCTTTGGTTTCGGTAACTGTTTGGCAGCCGCACGCGCCTTTTGAGCGATTCCCCCCGCCATAGGCGGAGACTACGGGGGGGCTCGGGGGCTCGAGCCCCCCCCGAACTTTCCCAGGGGGGGCGTAGCCCCCACCGGAGCACAGAGAGGTGGATCCTGATATGTAGTTCAGAAGTGTAATCGTGAGATGCAGAATCGTCTCAGCAAACGTCTCAGCAAAGCTGACAAACGTCGGGCTCTCTATAAACTTGGCTGGAGCCGTTTGAACCTCCTAAAACTACTTTCCCATTCAGCACTAACACATGTCCTTCTCTTTCCTTCCTTTCGTTTACCCCCCCCCCCTCTCTCTCTCTGTGCAAGAGGGAACTTACAATGAGGCTTGGCTTTCCTGCAGTATGTTTTAGAAGCCTTGAGGCTGATTTCCCACCTTCGCATGGAATGTGGAGAGTGAACACGCTTAGAGCGAGAAAAAGTCTGGGAACAAGAGGTTTTGTGGGAAAATATTCCTGCTGGAAACTTACAGGTGTTTGCAAAGTGTGCGCCGGGGACGTGCGAGGCGATTTGCGAAGTAGTTGGAATTGTTCCGATTCTGTTAAGATTGTGGAAGTTGAAATGGCTCCAGCCACAGTTTGAAGAAAGCCCGACGTTTCGGGACCGATTCGGTCCCTTCCTCAAAGGGTGACTGAGTTGGTCATGGAAGCATCGCCACGTCTTGTTCTCTCACCACGGCACCGGCTTTCCCTTTCTCTCACGTTTAAGCGAGCGGTTCACGTTTCCAGGTGTGTGCTGAATATGCCAAGACTCGAGCAAGAGCCTTCTTCCCGGATTCATTTCTGTTTCTAGAACAGAATCGCCGTCAAAGTCGATTTTATGGTCGTGCTTATCACGGTGCTCTGCAAGAGCGCTGCGCTGCGCTTCCATCTTCCTGACGTCGTTCTTGTGTGGGCGTATTCTCTCCTGGAAACACTTGCACCGTAAATGCGATAATACACCCTGCTCCCTCGCACGCTTTATGCATTAATTGTGGCGCACAGCACCAGAGCAGCATGCCGCCAAAAACATTGGTCACGCTTTCCAAGCTCTTGTTGTTTCTAGATTCCAGTGCAGATGAACTAGCTGTGAAATGAGCCTAATTAAAGCGGGAACCCTAAAGAAAAAAAAAACGCATTTCGGCTGCCGGCTTCCCGTCGTCAGAGCAAGGTTCCGTGAAGCAAGGTGGCATCAAGTTTTCCTACTTAGCACTTCACAACGACTGCAGTGCCCGTGCCTCCAGTGATGGGCCTCGTGCACAATAACACTAAAGAGATACAGGAAGTATAACTGTAATGACAAATTGTCGTATTACGATCACATTCATGCCATTCTTACTGTGAACTGAGCTTTAAACAAGCGAGAAAATAACGAAAAACTGAATGATATTTGCTAACGTCCCTTCAAGCTTTTCGTAGGGATAACAGACGCAGTCCGGTCGAGAGCTATTCATCGTGATGTCTCCCTCATTCGTTTTTATTTTGCTTCTGTCTGTGAGTGGGGTGGTAATAATTCAGGGACCAGGTGTAGTCTGACCCCGGTGATGTTGACGTCGTTTATACGAGCGCGCTTCGCAGCGATTCTGCGTCGAATTTCACGCGTGTTCTGATGCTATGCCGCAGAGAACTATGGGGCTTCTATGGTTTTGATCACATGGCACATTTCTCCTCACTGGCACCCTCTCACCTGCTCTTCGGATGTGTGCCGCATTCCACGGGCGGATTGAGTGGCCCTGCGTGGCCCTGCCGGGTCTCTCCTCACTTCACGCCGCCTTTGCTCCAGTTCTCCAAACGGAAATCGCCATTAATAAAAACTCAAAATGAAAAAACCAGCAGATCCCACAATGTGGGAATCGATGTAATGCGAAGCAGCCAGCAAAGAGCTGCATACGTCGTCTTGTTTGTCATTGAGACAATCGAAGTCATTCATGTCGTGACATCTAGTTCACTATATATCGCAAGTTTGTCATGAATGCATGCATGTACAATCTGGTATATGCCATGCTAGTGAAACGTATATTCTGGTATATATATACGATGCGTGATCTGCTATTTATGTTCGTCACGCACTCCTGCCACGCCATACAAATTGTGGTATATATCCAGTTGAGAAAACGGCCGTAAGCGCACAATGAGCGTGGCGTCTAAATCATGCCCTACATGTCATGCATGTCATGATTTGCATGTTGCCACCTGTTATTTATGTTCTTCACACAGTCACGTCACGCCATACCAATTTTAGTGCATATCAAGTCAGCGAAACGGCCGCGAGCGCACCATGAGCGTGGCACGCAAGTCATGCTGTACATGACATGCGTGTCATGATTTTCATATTAACTCCTGTAATTTATGTTCGTCACACAGTCATATCGCGCAATACCAATTTTGGTGTATGCCAAGCTAGCGAAACGGTCGCCAGAGCACCAAGACTGTGGCATGTAAATCATGTCGTTCATGACATGCATGTCATGATTTTCATGTTATGACCTGTCGTTTATGTTCGTCATACAGTCATGTTACGCTATACCAATTTTGGCGTACATCCTATTAACGAAACGGCCTGGAGGGCACAAAATAGATAGATAGATAGATAGATAGATAGATAGATAGATAGATAGATAGATAGATAGATAGATAGATAGATAGATAGATAGATAGATAGATAGATAGATAGATAGATAGATAGATAGATAGATACGCTCAAAGTCGCAGAAGTTCGCTAACAAATGCTTCGCCTTTAATACGCGTGTACATAAACAGTATTCGTCAAGTGGACGCCTCGCACGCCGTCGACAAAAAGCATGGCTTCGCTTTCCGTCGGTTGCTGCCAGACATATCGTACGCAGAAAGATTTGCCGCGAGAGCACGGGGGTCCTTTCAGACTCGCTGAAATGCTATCTTGCTTCCGTGGCGAGCGCTTCTCTGCGATGTTCAAAATCGCATCCATCGCTGCAATCACGAGCGAGCTTCGCAGCGATTCTGCGTCGGATTTCACGCGTGTTCTGCCGCTGTGCCGCAGAGAACTATGGGGCTTCTATGGTTTTGATCACATGGCACATTTCTCCCCACTGGCGCCCTCCCACCTGATCTTCAGATGCATGCCGCATTCCACGAGCGGATTGAGTGGCCCTGCATGGCCCTGCTCTCACTGGTCCGCTGCGACTCTCTTCACTTCGTGGCGCCTCTGCTCGAGTTCTCCAAAAGGAAATCGCCATTAATAAAAACGCACAATGAAATACGTGTGTACATAAACAGCGTTTGGCAACTGGACGCCTCGCATGCCTTCGATGAAAGCGAGGCTTCGCTTTCCGTCGTTTGGAGCCAGGCTTCGTACGCAGGAAGAGCTGCCACCGCCGCAAGAGCACGGGGGTCATTGCACACTCACTGAAATGCCATCCTGCTTTTACGGTGAGATATTCGCTGCGAGGTTCAAAGTCTACAAACACATCCATCGCGGCAATCGCGAAAGCCGCGGCCATTTGCACGCGTGGTGTGTGGTGGCGCTTTATAATTCGCTTAGAGCAATCAGATTCGTGACGACACCGCTTGAGGACCGAGTCTGGGGCGGGAGGCCTGCTTGTTTTTTTGAGGAATACCTGGGAGTTTGTGAGCGAGAGTGTGCATCAAGTAATTGTTTGTGTACGAACTTTTGGTTGTTGTGACATGGACAATCAGGAGCCCTGAGTGTGTTAGTTAGTATATAGGCCCTCCTACTATATTGGCACATGCTCTTGGAGGCGTGGTCTTTGTGTAATGAAATTAAAGTGTTTGGTGTTCTTGCCAACTTGGGGGTCGATCTATAGAAGCTAGAAACGAGGGTCAGTCGACCGAACGAGAGCGGTCGAGGAGACATTCGTATGTTAAATATTTAGCTAAGTGCATTGAGGTATTTCTTAGCTCCACAGGCATTGAGTATTGCGTCTCCGGATTGAACACGCTATCCTAGCGTCAGGCCAGAACCAATCGCTACGCAAGACTCCATTCCTGCAAACCCCGAGTCCAAACCGCTGCTCACTCGTCCAGAGCTTGTCACCACGACGAGGGACGTCTTCGCAACAGAACTCCTGCCCAACTGTGAGTATTTTTACGTACGTTATTGTTTTCCGCACGGAGTATTGCCACTACGCTAGCACCAGCTGATGAGTGCATAGAGGCGCTTTATTCTCGGAAAAATTATAAAGGGTGTCCCAGCTATCACGCAGCACGACTTCCAAAAGGAACGGCGTTACGTGAAGCAAACCTAGTACACATTGTTCCTAGTACACTGGAGCAGCCACTACTAATTTTTCGTTAATGATAATTAAGGAGTCATAATTATATTTGTAACTCCAGCAAAAGGGAGAGTTGGGCTAGTTGGTTTGCGTTCATATTGAAACAGCGCAAAAGACGAGTGCACAGAAAGACTAGACAACACAAGCGCTTTGTAACTCCATAATTATAAAAATGTCAATGAGGCATATGTGGGCATGTTTAAATGACATCTAACTCTGCTACTTTGACCAACGTCGCATTATTTCCTGTTGATAAAGAAAGCCCGCGAAATCTGAAAAATGCCACGTTCTGACATTCCCGAAAGCGCAGACTAAACCCCAGGCCTCTGAAGATGTTTACATCCATTTCCTCAACCCAAGCTTCGGCGAAGAGAAGCCCCTTCTTTTTCGGGGCATTTCGGAGCAGAGTTTGGGGAAGAATCTGTTGACGGTCCCCGCGGGCCCACCGCGTAAACGCCCGGATCGGGTGACGGCTTCTCTCGCGCGCGGCCACTACAGCGTCGAAGTGCCGGGCGCCCCCTCAGTTAACAGTTTTATGGCATGGGGTTGTCAGGGGAGCGCCTTTCGGCGGCCCCCTTCACGCGATTCGTTAACCTCCGCGGCTCCCGGGCTCATTATCGCGATCCTCCGTGGATGACCGCCTGCGGCGTTCAAGAAGAAGAAGAAGCGGCGACTGCGGAGAATTGCGCGGAAGACACTGGGGTGGGGACGTTCGAACCCGACCTGGACATCGGGTCGTGAAACACCGGAAACTGGAGCGACGGGGGGCGGCCAGGGGCTTTTCAATGCGGCGCTCGCAAAAACACTGCCGCGTCGCGCTTGGTCCGAGCGTTGGCATTCCTGGTCGCCAATATTCACGCAACAGCGGACAGC